>NC_132793.1:44525673-44828076 GCF_048418805.1 Vulpes vulpes
ACTATTAGAACTGCTCCAGTGTTGTTGAGAATAGGTGACATCACCAGCTCAAATGCTGCTTTCAACTGCAAACAAAACCTGCAGGTTTCCGCCAGGGGTTTCAGATGGAACCCAGCAACCTAATACATTACAACAGTTTATGGCATTAATTGAAACTAATTGAAATTCATCTGCTATTACCTCTGTACTTTCCATGAAAATGAAAAGTAAGATGAAAGTAAAGTAAAAAAAATAAATAAATAAAACGCCCCTAATGGCCCAAAATGGATCAATTATTTTCATCTTTAGCTAAATACAGTTTACTGCCTTATTAAAAGCATGTTTGTTAGGAAAAGTATAACATTAAAATTCCAGTGCATGAATCACCGAGCAAAGGCTTTGTTATGTTATATTGAATATAGTCTTCCCTTTTTATTTGGCAGAGCAAAATGAGACAGGTCAGGCTTGGGTCATGGAAATCTTATGCTTTGACTAATAAAAAATAAAAACATTCTCTCATCTATTTATAGACATTATATGTTTTTTAAATGAATGTTTATTTCATAATTTACTAATATTCTATGATATCTATTTTAAATTCTTTCATTATCTAGTTATTTGCTAAAGTTAATTATATAGATTAAATGCCAATTAGAAATATGTTACATGTCCATTTGCAAATATAGTGTAGTTGTATTAGCACTCTGAAACCAGACTCGGCAGGTCTGAGTTCTGCTGAACCACCTACTTGCTGTGTGACCTGGAGCTAGATCCTTAGCCAATCTGTCCTTGGTTTTCTGGAGAGCATAGTAAAACATATCTCTTGGGCCTGTTCTGAGGATGAATGAGGTCATAGATAATTACTCTATGTCTCTTTTGAAGTGGAAAAAGGGAAATATAATTCTTCATTAAAATCCAATGGAATATATAAATATACATAGACATAATTAAAATACATAAATTATAAAATATAGCATATAGTTTTTGTTTTATCTGGTCTTAAACATATACTAACTAGGAAGAAAAATTCATATTAATATCAATGTGCATAAATTTTGGATTGATTTCTTCTACAGACTGCATCATACATTGAGGTGTGATTTCATGGCCAGACTACCAAATCCAGAAATCCCTTCCTTTTCTTCATTTCACTAGATGGTTTTCATCCTGGAGAATCCTTCATCTTTAGAGTATTGAGCATGATAGTGAAATACATACTTTCTAGGGGGTTAAAATTAAAGCACTCAATTCAAAAGAATAAAATACTTTTTTTAGCATCTACTAAAAAATTATTTAAAAGGTTGTTCCATCACTCTTAGAGCAAATCCATATTTAAAAATTTGAAACCATATTTTGTTTTTTGAACTTAACAGGGAGGTCACCTTAAGTATTTCATTTCTCTAAAGCCATGGTACTTTTATTTATTTTTAAATATTTTATTTATTTTTAAATATTTTATTTATTTATTCATGAGAGACACAGAGAGATAGGCAGAGGGAGAAGCAGGCTCCATGTAGGGAGCCCAATGTGGGACTTGATCCCAGGACTCCAGGATCACACCCTGGGCCAAAGGCAGGTGCTAAACTGCTGAGCCACCCAGGTGTCCTGGTACTTTCAAATAATAGTGAATTTTGGGGGTGCCTGGCTGGCTCAGTTGGTTTAGTGTCCAACTCTTGATTTCAGCTCAGGTCATGATCTCATCATCGTGAGACTGAGCCCCACATCAAACCCCACACTAGGCTCAGAGCTCAGCGGGGAGTCTGCTTAAGATTCTCTCCTTTTGGGATCCCTGGGTGGCGCAGCGGTTTGGCGCCTGCCTTTGGCCCAGGGCGCGATCCTGGAGACCCGGGATCGAATCCCACATCAGGCTCCCAGTGCATGGAGCCTGCTTCTCCCTCTGCCTGTGTCTCTGCCCCTCTCTCTCTCTCTCTGTGACTATCATAAATAAATAAAAATTTAAAAAAAAAAAAAAAAAGATTCTCTCCTTTTCTCTCTGCTCCTCCCTGCTCTGCACAGTCTCTCAAATAAATAAATCTTTTAAAAAATAAATAGATATTAGTAAATTTTGTAGCCTCTGAAACTTATTTATCTCCTCCAGGAACTGGGATGATGGAACCGGCCTCATTTCCCCTCTGATTAAGATAAATTGAAGAACCTCCTAAATCTGGGTGCATTATGATAGTTGAAATGTTAGAGGGTCTTTGCCTTACTTTGGTGGTCACAATCAAAGTTGTTAGTGTTTTCATTTATATCTTCAAAGAGCATGTATCAAAAAGCAAGAAGATCACCTTTCCATTTCTGCCAACATTTAAAATGACAAATCTTAGTGCTTTTTTGATCTGAGATGGAGAATTGACAGCTTGCAGAGGGTGATTTGAGATCTCACTGCCCCCCCCTTTCTCCCCAGTTGGGCTGTCAACACTGAAACCCCTCTCTCCTGTTGGCAGCTGCCTTGCCCATTTCACCAGGAGGTTTGCTGCAGGTTAGCCATGAGGGAATGAGTGAGTGCTCTCCTTGCCAACCTTCATTTCTGGAGCTTTCATATGGTCCTCTCTGTAATGATGCCCTCCTTGTGATCTGCTTCCCATTTCAGATCTGTAATCTTAGTAATGCATAATTTATTCCCTAAAAGGAGCAACCAAGATTGGCCTCCCATAAAAACTGCTCTGATTGTATTCTATTACCCTTTATTGAAAATTCACCTAGACTGCTCTGATCATCAGTTACCATTTGCCATTTCAAAGCAGGGCAGCCCACTGTGGTACCTCTGTCACCTATCCGATCAAGTGCAAAAACAGGTCATTTCTTATCCTTAGATTAACTGAGCTTTGGAGAAGACAGTGCCGAGATTTTCTAGCATAAAACTGATAAGCAGGGGAAGTCCCCAGCTTTCCCACTCTATTTGCATCATCTATGCGTAGAAAAGTCAAAAGAATATATATGATATCCCAGTTATGTGAAGGAGGGCCCTGCAATGTGTTACCCTCCTTATAACCATTTGCAGAGACTCCATGAGTCATACAGAACCTACATCATGGAAATATGCCGATTAAAGTAAATCTTTGGCTAACTGAAGTTGTCTGGCGTTAAAAGCATGCCATACATGAATATGTATCAGGGGTCCCACATAACCGGGGGCTGGCTCACCCTTTCTGTTCAGTTGTCAGGGTGTTCAGCACCCACAGAATCCCATCTACCGCATCCTATCTCATACATTCTGGCTATGATAAAGCTGTCAGACCCAATATCTCCCTGAGGCAAAGCCCTTTCTTCTGTTACAATTCATGGCTGAGTTCACCCATCCTCTCCCCTCAGCCTGGAAACCACTTTGTTTCACCTACTTTTAAACTCTCTTCTCACCTACCCAGCGATTGAAGAAATCTGTATCTCCAAGGCTTTCTCTGTTCTTCTGTCTCTCTGCCCCCTCTGTTTTCTCTCTACATTTCATTTTTCCCCATCTTCTTTCTTTGATTTAGCTAAAAATTGACCCAACTGTCACAACATGATAGTTATACAAGGGTTAACTTTCTCATAAGTCATTCTCATTTCCTTGGGTTTAAGCACATACCAATATGGCAGAAGTATTACTTCATGCCATTGTGTGGTAGGCACACACAATTTTGGTTACATTTAGGATTAGGTAGGATTTTGTGGGCCTTAATTGGAAACCTAATAACCAAATCTAACATTGTGAAGGGGAACATGCTTCTGTCATAAAAATCTCAGGTGTACAGCTTATCTTGTGGTTGGATGAAGTAGTGCCAACATTATAGTGAATACCAAGTAGAAATAGTAGGAAAATCTGGCCACAAAAATTAAAGCCCAATTAACTTACGGTCAACTGTATGATAAAACCTCAAACATTCATCTATGTGTGCAGTCAGGAAACATTTTATTACACCCATAGTAGGCTAGGTACTATGCAAGGCTCCAGGGATAACATGGCAGGCAGGGCAAACTTGAAGTCATCTCATAGATAATCTTAGGCATGTAGACAGGGATGTGATGAAGGCAGGGAAGGAAAGGTAGAGACAAGACTACCATGGGCGTCCTGGGGCTTCACCTGGCTGGAGGCTGGAATGTCTGCTTAGATCAAGGCAAAACCACAGGCTGTAGTAAGGTCTTGACCCAAGGGCTTCGAAAGTACTTGTTCTATCCCATCTGTGCTAGAAAATTACTTTGACAAATATAAGTAACCATATTTTTGTGTCTAGGTTGTTTTGTCCTGAAATAAATTAACAATCAAAATCTTTGTCTACTAGTTTTATTCTGGGGGAGGCCCCAAAATATAAGACTTTGCTTAGCCTATGAATGATTTCCATGGTTATCTTTTTGCTGTTAGCTTATCAAAAAATTATTTGCCAAGTGTGAGGAAAAAGGCCCGGCCCACGTCATGTGCGAGGAGGACCCAGGCTGGCCCACAGGCCGTCTGGGGCCTGGTCTGGCCTGCGGGGTGTGTGAAGACAAGGGCCCGTTGGGGCCCAGCAGAGGGCTAGCTCAGGGGAGGGGCCTTGTCCGGCCGGGCCAATGCAAGAGGACTGGGGCTCCAGCCCCACGCCGCTGCGATGGCCCAGCAGCAGATGACCAGCTCGCAGAAGGCCCTGATGCTCGAGCTGAAATCCCTGCAGGAGGAGCCCGTGGAGGGCTTCCAGATCACCCTGGTGGATGAGTCTGACCTCTACAACTGGGAGGTTGCCATCTTCAGACCCCCCAACACCCTCTACGAAGGCAGCTACTTCAAGGCACACATTAAATTTCCTATTGACTACCCATATTCACCACCTACCTTCAGATTCTTGACCAAAATGTGGCACCCCAACATTTATGAGAATGGAGATGTATGTATGCATTTCGATTCTTCATCTGCCTGTAGATGACCCACAGAGTGGAGAACTGCCCTCTGAAAGGTGGAATCCTACTCAGAATGTCAGGACTATTCTGTTAAATGTAATCTCATTGCTCAATGAGCCCAACACCTTCTCCCCAGCCAATGTGGATGCTTTGGTTATGTTCAGGAAATGGAGGGACAGTAAAGGAAAAGACAAAGAATATGCTGAAATCATTAGGAAACAGGTTTCAGCCACTAAAGCCGAAGCAGAAAAAGATGGAGTGAAGGTCCCCACTACCCTGGTGGAATACTGCATCAAAACTAAAGTGCCTTCCAATGACAACAGCTCAGATTTGCTTTATGACAACTTGTACGAGGGTGACATCGATGATGAAGATGAGGAGGAAGATGCCGACTGCTATGATGATGATGATTCTGGGAATGAGGAGTCCTTCAGTGCCCCGTACTGCCCTGCCGACTCAGGCCAAAGGGAGGGGAGCAAGTGGGGCCTAGCGGTGGCCCCTCAGCAAAAAACCTATCACCGGGGGTGGGAAAAACAAACATGGCTCCTGCTGACTCCCCTTATGGATCTCGGTTTGCTTCTTTTTATGGACCTCTTAATGGAGAGAAAGTAATCCTCCACAGAATGTCTGAATTCTTGCATTCTTTATCCTTCCATCACTGTATTGATTTTTTTTTCCTTCTTTAAACCCAAACTCTTGCCTCACTTCGTCTCTACAGAGCATTCACAGCAAAACACGTTTGGTCTGTTTTTAGATTCTTGAAGAATTAAATAGTCTTTCATCGAGACATTTAATGTGTTTAAAGCTGGGAACTCATTTTCCAATGAGTTCACAAATGCTGCATATGCTGAGTAGCAAAAGAAAATGGAAAAAAAATATATAAAACCCCCACAAAACAAACATTTAAAAAAAAATTTGCCAAGGTTTAGCTGCTCATTTACATTAGTGTGTGTGCATTCAATCAGCCCCATGGTGGTGAATTTTATTTCCTTTCCCTTCTTAAGGCTGGGATACAGTGGGCGTCAGGGACTTTGTGCTATAAGCCTGATAAAATGTGTTCTCTAAGGGCACAGAGCCCCTTCAGCCTCCAGGAAATCATCCTAACACAGGGGGCCTCAGCTACTCTAAGGAGAAAAGATCAGATTTTGTTTTTTGAAATCGATTGGGATCTAAAGCCTGAAATAAATATTCATACTTTACATAGAAAAAAAATTATTTGCCAGGCATTTGAATGAAGCCACTGTTATTGGTAACAGCTCCAAATGTTATTGTTTTTCTTGTTTGAGTACAATTGACACACAAAATGTTACATTAGTTTCAGGGTTACAACATAGAGATTCACAACTCTATACCTTATGCTATTATTACTGATGATGATGAAAGTAATAATGCAATAATAGATGGTGTAGCAAAGTGCCTGGCTTTGTGCCTGGTGTGTAGGAGTCACAAGATAAACATGAGTGGATTCTAAAAATTCTTTACAAAGTAGAGTGAAAAATGATATAGAAAGATCTCACAATTGTACAAATATCATGGAAAGAATAATCCCCCTGAGAGTGCAAATATTTAAAGATTTTACTTTTTAAAGTAATCTCTAAACCTAATGTGATGCTCAAACCCACAACCCTGAGAACAAGATCTGTGTACTCTGCTGACTGAGTCAGCCAGGTACCCCAAAAGTGCAAGCATTTGAAAGGCAAGAGATGGAACTGGCAAAGCTGACTCTGTCACATGGGGTTTTGTTATATTTGTGAAGGGATGTGGTTTGACCTGTGATGTATTTTTATTTATGTTGTACAAAATTATATTAAAATGAGACTCTACTATATTCTGTGGGTATTGAGAGGAATATATGTAAATAATCTTATAAAACACGTTTCAATGAAAACTTTTAGATGGCATTACATAAGCATTTATTTACTATGAGCAGTATGACTGTAATAGTTTGGACTATTGTTTAGCAAATATCCACACCCTTTCCCCTCCTACAGTGGGCAGAGTATGCACCTCACTCCTTTGATCGTGTGGATGGCCATGTGACTTGCTTTGCTCAGTGGAATGTTAGTGGACCCACTGCAAGGAGAGGCTTGAAAAGTGAGACGTTGCTCTTGCCTTCCTGTCCTCCTGCACCTCTCCATAAATAGAACGTGCCTCAGGTATCTCTTGGTCCAAGGAGGATGCAAGATACATGGTGCAAACCTGATACCAACCACAAAGTGGAGCTGGTTGGGCTGACGTCAGCCAGCCTGCAGATGTGCAAGTGAAAAACATTGTCTTCTTCAGCTGCTTACAATCTGTGGGCAACCCTTGCTAGACAGTATCCAGCAACATTGCATGGCCCTGGGTCCCCTGAGCCTATAATGAAAAGAGCCCATCTCACAGTATAGTTACTAAAACCTAACATAAAGAGACTGAAAAAATATTCAAATCTGAATTGTGTGGAGGCCTAAACACTCAAATTTGTTTCTCTGAAAATGAATGTTGTTTTGACATGCTTATTTTAAAAGGGCAGAAGACCTCGAACTTTTGACAGTTTCAGGTTCAAGTTTTGGCTTTCCTGGCAGGCTGATTCTTTGTTGTGCCAGACAGCTAATATTCATGTTTCACAGCAGGTGGAAGCCTCAATAATTTAAGCAAAATGTTGGCTCTTTCAGCCAAGGAAAATGCAGCCCACCGAGGAATGTTGCATTAGAGCATCTGAATAGAAGGAATCATAGCCACAAAATTAGAGGATCTAAGTGAAGACAGGAAGAAAGGACCCCACTCCCTGGCTTCGATGCCTTCTTGTCATTCCGTGTTTGAGCACAGGCAGTATGGGAGAACTTTCTAGATGCTGTTACCCTCAAAGAAGCAATCTGAAAGTTATCCTAGTTCGTTCTTTTCTCTAAGCAAGTAAGACAAGCCATTACATTCTTTCAGTTTTGGATGGAAATAGATTTTTGCATCTTTTATCCAACCAAATTGAATAAATACACTTACCATTTATTTTGCCTTGTAAAATTTATCTTAATACGATTTCATAAATGAGGAAAAAAAGATTTTCAATGAATCATTTTGTCGTAAAATTGTTACATGTTGCCCGACAAGTGAGTCTACAGCAGTTCCTTTGTAAAAAGGTAAAAATGCCAATTCAAAATAGCATATACATAGCATGTAATACATTTCACTCATTTGATAGTTTGATCTTAAAACTGATGAAATTAGTGGAATAACATATGTAATTACCTCTGTAGTATTTTTTAAAATATAAATATGTAGTTTAGATTGTTACCATCTAAATGCTCTTACAGGGGAAATTTTTCAAGATTATGTTGCGATTTCATTCTTATGACTGAAAGAACACCCTGCAGTCCCTTTTGCCTAGTCTTGACACCTTACTTCTAAAAATCAGATTATGAATCTTCATAAAATTATCCTTTGAAAGGTAGAATGTTCTAGTCTTTAGTTCTCAAAAAGGGAAGGAGTTCTTTGAAATCAACCCAGTTCAACACTTAAATACTTAAAATATCTGTACCATCACAGCCATGACTATGTGGGTTTGTTGGTGTTTTTTTTTTTTTTAAACCAGTGTCCTTTTTCATCACTTAGGAAAAATTTGCAAATACTGCAAACTTTAGTAATTTTTTTTCCTTAATAAGTGTAGTGACTAGGGAACCGAAACAAGATAAAATGTTTTATTCCAGATGGTTCCATTGAGCATAATTTCAACTTTCAAATTACAGGCCCATAGATGAATGTCCTATTTCTGTATTAAAAGTACTTGACTTACTTTATGGGATGTTTTGTGCCAATTCTTTACTAAATTATCTTTTGGTCATCGTTGCTAGGTAACACCGCTGGCTTCCAGCAGCTGAAAGGAGGAGGAGGTTATAGGGAACAATTTGGCATTATTAGCATTTGACTAAGAAGGTTGTTGGGTTTTGTTTGTTTGTTTGTTTTTCAACCTTGTATCTCAGCATTTACCCCCTGTTCCAGGGAATATAATTGTCTATGGGAATACAATTGACACTTACACCACAGTGGAGACACTCTTAAACGTCGGTGTGAGGGGCTCCTACATCCACCTGGTACAGCCCCCGCCCACTTCCACCGTCACCTGCATCAACAACTACTCAGTGGAAAGCGCGGTGGAGGACGCGCTCAGAGCCCTGGGGGTGACCATCCACCGAGACGCGCTCCTGGCTCAGTGGAACGACGGCAGGTACCCGGACCCCATTCAGAGCGCTTGCTTCACCACGCCCACCAAGCCTTTCAGACTCACCTGCCGTGTAAGTCAGTCCCCAGGAGCTTCACTCCCACTTGTGGAGAGCAATCACCTGCTCCCTGCTCACCTGCCCTGCTCACCTCCCCGGGGACTTCGGGTCTGAGAGATGGCGGCAGGGGGATTTCTAGCTACAGGTTTTGGCTCTTGTTTTCTACCAGTTCAGGGGACCTATTGCTGAGGGACAAGCCACCCCAAACTTAGCAGCCTAAAACATGAATGATTTATTTATTCATTATTTTATCTCCGGTCCTAGGGTTTTGAAGGGGCCCAGCCGGGTAGTTCTCACTTGAGGTCCCTTATGGGGCTGAAGTCAGACTGTGGGTGGAGCTGGAGTCTTCATCCCCATGTCTGGCTTTTGATGCTAGATCAGCTGCAGCTGAGATTTTGTCCAGAACACTTCATCTTGGCAGGGTGACCCAGTTCTAAGAGTGAGGGGGAAAGAGAGGAAGAGTGAGAGAGAGACTGTATCACCTGCCTATATCCAAGGGGAAGAGAAATAGACCCTGCCTGTCCCTGGAAGGAGTGTCAAAGGTTTGATGAGCACTAACGTTGACAGAGTCCTCGCCATGCTGCAGGCACCATGCTGCATGCTCGCAGTACAGGGTCACCTGTAACAACAGCTCTGTAAAGGAGAGCATCCCCATTTTACAGATGAGAATGCTCTAACTCCAAATCAGTGGTATTCTGGGCTCTCAACCCAGTTCAGAAGTGCCCTAAAGTCTGTGCTGCTGCTGTTAACTTTCTAAGACTCTGGAAACAGCAATAGGGGTTCCTTCCCCCATGGAATAGAGACTTGGAAGACCTCTCTTTCTCTCACTTTCTCTCTCTCTCCTATCTATCATCTATCTATGTGTTATCTCTCTCTCTATATAAAGATATATATATATATATTTGGAGAAAAGAACTTTTCTCTCCGGTTATATAATAGCTTGACTTACAACCTGTGCCCTCAGATTTGCCAGTTCAGGAGATGAGCAGAAGCCAGCAGTGGATGAGAGAGGGATGGGGCCAGTCAATCTAGCAGAGTAGAGGGGAGTCTGAGTTTGGTGTGAGTATGGAGCTGCGTATGTAGGTCAAAGGCATGTTATCGGTGTGGTAAAGAATGCTAGTAGCATTTAGTGGGCACACTGGTTTGGGGAAGTCAGTGGTGGCTCATAGCAATCCCTTACCTAAGTCAGGTCTTCCGCTCAAGTGTCCCCACAGGTAAATGATAGTGATCCTCGTTCCCCTCACCCCCACCCCACAGTCTAGACAGGAGATCAAAGCAGACCACCACCACCAAAGAGTCTTCTCTGGAATCCCTCAATTTAGCTTGATAATCTATGGAAATTTTGCATTCTGCTCCTTCATATATGCGTTTATTCATTCATTTCACAAATATTCGTTGACTATCTGGTAGGTCTTAGGCTCTGTCCTAAGTATCAGGGACATATCAGTGAAAAAAACAGAAACAGTTCATCTTATTTTAATGTAGAAGTGACATGTCACAGTACCTATTTAAGAAGAATCAAAATGTCTTCACCCAAATTTTCTCCCCAAAATGATGATCCTGGAAGATGTGCCAAGCTTATCCTGGAGAACTTCTGGAGCTAAACACATACCCTAAGTAGGAAGCAGAGGTATGAGAAAACCTCCCCCTAGTAACCAGTTGAATACAGGTTTTCTAGAGCCCCCTCTGGCCTTTATTTCCCTGTTTAGATCAAAACTGAAATCATGGCAAAGACATTTTGCAAATACTCTCAACTGCCTTGGATCTAACACACCTTCCTGTTGAAACTTCATCCTAAAGCAATTAAGTCTCCTGCTTCCCCAACTGTGTTCTTCTCCACAAGGAATGGCCATGTGGTAGCCCTGGTTGCTCACTGACCGTCTCTGGTGTTTGGCCAACAATAGATACTGGCAGGAGATTAGATACAGGAAGAAGAAAGAAGCCAGGGGATTTTTTCCCCTCTGCTTTGAGGAGCATCTCTGTCAGGGAATTAGGAAACTTTTGGTGGGGGTGAATACATTCATTATCTTGACTGTGGTCACAGTGTTGTGGGTTGAATTATGCCTGCCCCAAAGATATGGTCCTAATCCCCAGTACCTATGAATGTGACCTCATTTGGAAATAGGATCTTGTTAGATCTTATCAACTGAAGAGAAGGTCATACTGGATTGGGGAGAGCCCTAAATGTAATGATGGGTGCCTATTCATGGAAAGAAAGGTTTGATTCAGAAGAGACACTTGGGGAAAGAGGCCATATGATGAAATGGCATCAGCTATGAGTCATGGAGCAGCAAAGATTGCTGGTGACCACCAGACACTAGGATGAAACAAGGAAGGAGTCTTCCCTAGAGCTCAGGAGAGAGCATGGTCATGGCAACATCATGACTTTAGATATCTCCAGAACTGTGAGAGAATAAATTTCTGTTGTTTTGAGCCACCCAGCAGCTGTGTGGTACTTTATTGTAGCAGGACAGGCAAACTAAAAGTGGTGTCACAAGCATATGTACCTGCTTAAGCTAACGTTTTTATAACTGGCATCATACATTATATACTAGTTTATATCTGGTCAGTGCAATGGCATTGAGATTCATCCATATTATTCCATTTGTCACTGGTTCATTCCTTGTCATTGGTGAGTAGTATTCCATTGTATAGCTGTATCACATTTGGTTTATCCATTCAGTTGCTATGTACGTTCTCGAATGCATCTTTGTGTAGACACACTTTCACTTCTCATAGCTGTACATCTGAAGAATGGCTAGGTCATGTGGTCAGTGAATGTTTACCTTTTCAAGAAGCTGCCATGCTGCTTTCTAAAGTAGCAGTGTCATTTCATATTTCTACCAGCAATGGATGAGAGTTTCAGTTGCTCTATTCTTTCCAGGACTTGGTATTATCAGTCTTTCTCATTTTAGCCATTCTATTGGGCATGACATGATGTATCATTGTGTTTTTAATTTGTGATTTCCTGATGATTAATGATATTGAGCATCTTCTCATGTGCTTATTGGCCATTAGTCTATCTTCCTTTGTGCAGTATCTGAGCTATTATAAATGGGTTTGTAAATTTTGTTTTCCAACTGATTGCTACTAGTATACAAAATGCAGTTGATTTTGTATATAAACATTGTATCCTGAGTCATTGCTAAATTCACTTTTTAGTTCCAATAATTGCTTTCTAGATCCAATTAAATATACCATTGGCAAGTAGGAACTGTTTTACTTGTTTCCCATGTTTAGATCTTTTATTTAATTTACTTGCTTATTCTGCTGGCTAGAACTCCAGTGAAATGTTGACTGGAAGTGCAGGAAATGGACATTCTTTCCTTTTTCCATATCTCAAATGATAACTTTAGGCCTTCACCCCTTTATATGAGGTTACCGATATAGTTTTCTTTAGTGCCTTTTATCTGACTGAGGAATTAACCTTTCATTCTTAGTTTGCTCAGAAAATTTATCATGAATAGCAATTGAATTTTGTCAAATATTTTTTCATGTCTATTAAAAAAGATCATATTCTTTTCTCCTTAGTACTATTGACAAGATGAATTACATGGATTGAATTTCAAATTGTTCAGCAAACCTTACATTTCTGGAATAAACCCTGGTCATTCACGGTTTATTATCCTTCTATATATTGTTGATTTGATTTGCTAATGTTTAAAGAACTTTTGAAACTGTTTTAAAACTATATTCATGAGGGTTCTTGATCTGTAGTTTCCTGGTTTGTGTAACATCCTTATAAGTTTTCAGTATTTGGGCAATTCTGGCCTCATAAAATAATTTAGGCAATGTTTCCCCCTCCTCTGTTTTCTGAAAAAGTTTGTGAAAGATTGCTATTATTTTTTTCCTCAAGTGTTTGATAGAATTAACCAATGAAACCATCTGGGACTGGAGTTCATGTTATGGGAAGATTTCTGATTAATTCAATTTCTTCATTAGCTCTAAGGCTACTCAGATTTTCTGCTTCTTCATATGTCAATTTTGGGTATTGTATTTTTCAAGAAATTTGTCCATTTCATTTAAACTGGTTAAATGTTGGCATTAAGTTGTTCATATGCTCTCGTATTATCTATTTAAGGTCTAAAACTTGTAGCATAGCCTCTATTTCATTTCTGGTATTGGAGAATTGCTTTCAATCTCTCTTTCCCTGCCAAACTGATGAGAGAAGTGAGACCCAGAACTGTCTAAAGTTTTCTGTCTAGCTAGATGTTTGCTGACTTTATTAACCCTTTTCAAAGAACCAGCTTTCAAATCTATTAATTTTCTTTTGTCTCAGTTTTCTCTTTCATTGATTTCTCCTCTTAACAATTATTTTCTTCTGCTTGCTCTGGATTTCCTTTGCCCTTTATTAGTTCCTTAATGTATAACCTTAAGCCATTATTTATATATATATATACACATTTAAAGCTAATTTCTTTTGTGTTGCCTGTATCATATAAGTTTTAATATGTTGAACATTCATTATCATTTAGCTCAAAAATATTTTCTAATCTCCCTATCATTTCTTTTTTGACCCTTGGATAATCTAGAAGTGTGGTGCTCTTAGATGTCATATTTTTATTGCTTTCTCATTTAATATCATTGTGGTCAGAGATATATTCTTTATGATTTTAATCCTTTAAGATTTATTGAGACTTGTTTTATATCCAAGCATAAACATATAAAGAATATGCAGTTTGCCATTGTTGAGTGTAGGGTACATAGCAATTTTTTTAATTGAAGTATAGCAGGCACACAGTGTTACATTAGTTTCAGGTGTTTCAGGTGTAGTTATACAGTGATTCCACGTGTAAGTTACAATTAGTTCAGTGTGGCTGATTGATGTTTGAATCTTCTTTGTCTTTACTGATAGTTTTTGGTCTCATTCTATCAATTGCCGAGAGAGAGACATTAAAATCTCTTACTGTTATTGTGGGATTTTCTATTTCTCCCTTTAATTCTGTTACTTTTTGCTTTATCTTTTTGAGGCTCTGTTATTAAAAACATGAACATTTGTAATTGTTATGTCTGCCTCGTTAATTGTCCTTTTTATTATTATGAAACATGCCCCTTTATCTCTGATAATGTCCCTTATTTTAAGGTTCACTTTATCTGATATCCTTCTTATGTTTACTGTTTGCATGGTTTATTTTTTCCATCTATTTACTTTCTGTGTCTGTATATTCAGTGTCTCTTATAGGTATCATAAAGTAGATTTTGTTAGTATTTTTATTGCTGCATAACAAGTTATGACAAACTTAGCAAACTATAACAGCATCCATTTGTTAGCTCATAGTTCTACAAGTTGGAAGTCATGATGTGACTGGCTTCTCTGCCCATGGACCCTCAAAGCTAAAATCACAGTGTTGGTCAGGCTGCAGAAGCTTGACTCTGTGGTTGAATTTAGTTTATTGCAGCTGAGGACCCAAGGTCCCTGTTTCCTTGCTGTTCAGACAAGGTTCACTCTCTGTTCCGAGAGACCATCCACATTCCTTGCCACATGGCTTTTTTCGTCAAGCCAGAACAGAGTGTCTCTCATGTCAAATTCCCCTCACACTTCAAATCTTCTTTGGGAAAAACCTGTTGTCTTTAAGGGCTTACCTGAATAGGTCAGAACCACAGAGCATATCTTAAAGTCAGCTATGCCATAGTTCTATCAGGGTGTGACCTCCCATCACAGTCCCATTTCATGCTCATACTCAAAGGGAGGGGTGGAAATCTTCGAGACAAGCTTAGAAATCTACCTACCACGTGCTCTTTTATTCTTTCTGCATTTTAATTGTTTAGGCCACAAGTGTTTAATGTAATTATTTATATGGCTAGATTTAGGTCTACCATTTTGTTATTGGTTTACTGTTTGTGTCCTCTGTTTTTTGTTTTCTAGTCCCCTTTGCCTGCTTTTTAAAAGTTAGAATTATTTTTTAGTATTCCATTTCAATTGGGTTTTGGTGTATATCTTATTTTCTTTTTTAGCAGTTTCCTATGGATTATAATATACATCAGTAATCTTTTACATTCTAGTTAGTGTTGATGTTGTATCATTTCACATAAAATATAAAAACCTTGCAACCGTACAGCTCCCTTCTCCCCACTTTCTGGGCATCCTTTTCTGTTATATTTGTCATGTATCTATACACATTGAAAAACCAACAAAAGTATAACTTTTGTTTTAAATAGTCATAAATACTTTAAAGAACTTAAGAAGAAAAATATACTTCTGTATTTACCCAAATATTTTCCTATTTTATTGTTCTGCCTTCATTTCTGAAGATCCAGATTTCCATCTAATATAATTTCCTTTCACCCTGATCAACTTTCTTTTTTAAAAAAAGATTTTATTTATTTATTCATGAGAGACACACACAGAGAGAGAGAGAGAGGCAGAGACACAGGAAGAGGGAGAAGCCGGCTCCATGCAGGGATCTTGACGTGGGACTCCATCCTGGGTCTCCAGGATCACACCCTGGGCTGAAGGTGGCGCTAAGCCGCTGACCCCTCTGGGCTGCCCCAACCTGAACAACTTTCTATAGCACATATAGTTGCAGCTCTGCTGGCAGTGGTTCTCTAATTTTCCTCTACCTGAAAATAACTTTATTTTACCTTTGTTCTTAAAGGATTTTTCTGCTGGATATAAAACTATGGCCTGACAGGTTGGTTTTTTTCCTTTCAGCACTTTGAAGATTTTTTTTCCATGGTCTTCTGACATTCATGAGTTCTGATTTTTAAAAAATCTGTCATCATTCAAGCCATTGTTTCCCTATATTTAATGTGTCATGTTCCCCCGGGTGCTTTCAAGATTTTCTCTTTATGTTCAGTTTTCAGCAGTTTATGCTGTGGGTTCCATATTTATTTTGTCTTAAAGCATAGTTTTTCTTGAATTTATCTTATTCAAAGTTCTTCACTCAACTTCTGAATCCATACACTTAACTTTCACTACATTTTGACAAAATCTTGGCCATTATTTTTTGCCTCATTCTTCTCTCTTCTCTTCCTGGGACTCTACTTATATATCTGTTAAACTTTTTCTTTTTCTCTCATGAGTCTGTAAGGCCCTATTCATTTGCTTCACTCTCTTTGTTTCTTCTCTCTCTGTTTTTCACATTGAGTAATCTCTATTGATGTTAACTTCAAGTTCACTGACTCTTTCCTCTATCATCTTTATTCTTCTGCTAGTGAATAAACTGACTACAATCTATTCTCTTTCCACCAAAATAAGAGAAATTACCTTCATTCTGGTTATTGTTCCAAATTTCTACTGTCCTCTACCATTTATCTCCTTTTAAATGCTCTTTGGAATTCTCAGATAATTGTTTTTGTACTTCAACCAGAGTTTATGGTTTTATCAGTGAAAGGATTAGTCTGAGAGGATTATACCATTATACCAGAAGCAGAACTCTTGAGTTGGTATTTTGAACTCACATCAGCACCTTACTTCCTTCTGCCCAGTGGTAGTGCCTCCTGGGTGCCCACAAGATGCTCCAGCTGGGATATTTACTGAATGACTAGTTTCCATGCCAGAGCAGGAAGGAACAAGGTAGGAGCCCAGAGCCAGGAGATACTGAGGCTGATGGGACTCTCCTCCTTACTGAGGTATCCTTCAGGGATAGGATTTCTGGATTTAAAAGGGCAGGAACAAGGGGTGCCTGGGTGACTCAGTTGGTCAAGCAAATGCCTTCAGCCTAGGTCATGATCCAGAATCCTGGGATTGAGACCCTGTTGGGCTCCTTGCTCAGTCGGGAGTCTGCTTGTCCCTTTCCCTCTGCCCTGCTCGTGCTCTCTCTCTCAGTTTCTCCCACCCTCAAATAAATACATAAAATCTTTTTTTTTTAAATGGGGAGCAGAAACAAGGCAATCTGATGACTCAAGACTGGTTGTGGTGACTCCAAGAAGGAACCTGGAGAGACCTAAGTGTTGGACACAGGAAGAGGAAAATAGAGGCTGAGATAGAACTATTTAAAGTGTAGGCAAATGAAGGGAAAGCAATGTCCCTATGGATGTAAATCTCCTTACAGAGAAAAAAAAATACTTTTCTGAGAGATACTCCATCACTTGGCATTCTTCTTTCCAGTGGATATCCAAATTGAGTGATTACAAAAAAAGGTGATACTAGGTATCTTAATTTGTTCTTCATACCAAAGACAGACTCTCTCCCTCTGTCTCTCTCGCTCTTTTCACACACACACACACCACCACCACCACCACCACCACCACTACCACTACCATCATGACATTTATGTCATGATGCCATTATGACATTTTAGTAGATTAAGCGTTGTTATTTTTTTGTTTTGGTTTTTTGTATGCCCCCAGTAATAAGGTGCTCTGGAGACTATTCATACTCTTGAGAATGTAAAATGAAGTGTGATAACTGAGTAATAACATGAATGTTTGCTTTGTAGATGTTCTTCAGTTTCAGTGAGAAAAATGTAGATTATGAAACATTTAAAGCGCTCAATGATGCATGTCTTGTCTATGATGGCCGACTTGTGATTGATACCAACTTCCACACCAACGACGTAGCCATCAGAGCTGCTGGTTCCCTCACCAAATTCTCCAATAAATATTACTCAAATGAATGGACTCATAGCAGCTTCAGCTCCAAAGAAATTGGCTTCCAGCTGGCAGCAGCTATGCTTAGTCTCTTTGATCCAACCCTTGAGCCTGTGACTGAACCACCAGCTGATCTTGACCGACTCATCCCCATGTACAAGGGAGCCAAGATCCAAGGTGTGTATTAGGTCACCTTCTTTCCTTTGATGAAGCCACTCATTGGATCTGGATCAGTGCTCAGAGCAACCCCCCATGTTTCTCTTAGGCTTGGTAAGGAGGCTTCTCTGTCTCTCAGTGGGTTTGCACAGAGACAGAGGAGGGCTCAGTCTCATTTTTAAGGATTTATTATGGACCTGGCATTTTATTGTGGTCCTTTGTATTTTGAGCATGTATTATGGACCACATCATAACTGTGGTCCCCATTTTACAGGTACATGAAGAGAGATTAGGAATAATCAGTAACTTACCCAAAGGTCACTCACAACTGGTTAGTGAGACAATGCCCGACACCATGCTAAACTTTTGTTCTCACTATAAACTTGGAGATAAGGAGACCCTTCCAAATGTCCTAGGCCTTGGCTTATTACCTAGATGGATAAACTAAACCATTCACAGCTGTAATGGTTGTGAATATAAGGAGATCACTGTACGAGTAATGTAGGATTTTTTTGTGTTTGGCAGATGAGAGATATCTTTGAATGTAGTGTCTTTGAATGTTGTGGATTTTCTATCACAAAAATGCACATATTTACAAAATTGTAAGTTCATTTCCAGGAGGTTGATGGACCAATCTTTAAAGCCATCCATGGACCCCTTAAGGTATCCATGGACCCTAATCCAGTAAACAGAGCATGAACTAAGGAGTCACAAGTCCTACATTCCAGTCCTTGTAATTTCCTACCTAACTAAATGGACTCTGATAGATCCTGCTCTGCTTCTCATTTTGGGTTGAGAACTTAGGAAAGGTAATGACCATGGGAAAAGAAGAAAAGGAATGGGAATCAAAGAGCAGAGCTAGATCAAGCTCATTCTATGGGACAAGCTTGAAATAGTAAGAATTTCATAATGATAATTGTCTAAAGTGTTGAATAAGAACTTTGTTGATTTTCCTTAATAATACCCACTTTAATGTTTTGGTTACATAATGAAAGAGTGACAGGGAATGGGATTATCACTGCAACATTTAAAGCCTCTATAGGTCTTGGTTTGGCTTTGACAGGCATAGATTAGAATGCCAGGGGTTATGGGAAATCATAGGATACACAAGATTAGCTTGGCACATCTTCTGGAGCATTGCTGGCTATATTATGGGGTACAATGGCACATTTACATTGATTTTGTTTAATAAAATCAATCTCACAAAGTTTCTTGCTAAAACTTGTACTTGGGATAGTTTGAGTAGCATACACCATGGTAAGCATCTCTTTGTCTATGTCTTATGTGCTATATACAAATATATCAACTCCATTACCACTTCATTAACAAGTAAATTAAAATGTGGAAAACTTTCCATTTCCTGTAGGAGGCATTCTTCCTGGTTCTTACCACTATCTGCATATTGCCAAACCTGCCATTCCAACTCCCTTAGAGGTACAAAGGGCCCAGCCTAGTTTTGTAAGTATTATTCCTAAATTTCATTTTACTTTCAAATATAACACTTTCTTTACAGGGGGATGAAATTCTTTATTCAGAGTCTTTAGTATAATGTACTGTTCATCAGAAAAGCCACATGGTAGCCAGCTCCCAAGATGGCCCCATGATTCTTGCCCCTTGGTATTCATGCCTTTATGTGGTCCCCACCCAAACAGAGTAGGGCTGACCTATGTAGCCAACAGGATATTGTGGAAATGACCGTGTGTGACTTCCAAAGCTAAATCATGAAAGATATTACATCTCTAACTTGTACCCTCCTGGATCATTTGCTGCCATGTTGTAAGGTCAGCCAGGCTGCCCTGTACCAGCCATTAGCAATTTGCCAGTCATGTGAGGGAGCCACCTTGGACGTAAATCCTCCAACCCCAGTCAAGGCTTCAGATGATGTGGCCCCAGCAGACATCTTGACTACAAACTTATGAGAGACTTTGAGCCAGAATCCCACAACTAAGCTGCTCCTAACTTCATAACTCCCAAGCCATTAAGTGTTTTTAATAGAATATTTTTTTAGAGCAGGTTTAGGTTCACAGAAAAATTGAGGGGAAAGTACTGACATTTTCCCATGTACCCCCATCCCCATTTATACATAACCTCTTACCTACAATGACACCTCATTGTCACCCGAAGTCCACAGTTTAGAGTTCTCTCTTGGTGTTAAACATTCTGTGGGTTTGGGCAAATGTATAATGAATGGTATGTATCCACCATTATAGTGTCATACAGAGTAGTTTCATAGCTCTAAAGCTCCTATGTGCTCTGCCCATTCATCCGTCCCTCCCCACAACCCTCAGCAACCACTGATCTTTTCATGGTCTCCATTGTTTTTTCTTTTCCAGAATGTCATATAGTTGGAATCATACAGCATGGTTTCAGATTGCTGCTTTCACTGAGAGATGTGCACTGGTTTCCACCATGTCTTCTCATAGCTTGATAGGGAATTTCTTTTTAGTGCTGAATAATTCCATTGCTTGGATGGAATGCAAATTATTTATCCAACCACCTGTTAAAGGACAATAAGTTGCTAAGTTTTGAGGTAATCTGTGATGCTCCAATAGAGCAGTATATGGCAGTATACAAATACATTGTTTAGAGTCTGGGATGTCCATCCAGAACACATTGTTCTCCTGTCCTGCCTGAATTACCCCAGAAAGACCATCCAGGAAAAGCAAAAGCTGTGGGGTGGGACACCCCCTGGGTTCAACGTAAGTAGAAGGGACACAGTGCAGTTGGTCAGTCAGCAACCTGTTCAGATTAGATCCTCTGGCACACGGTCCCAACCTGATGTTTGTCATTTGGATGTTGCTTTTTTGATGTGTCATGTTTGCTTTTTTTGTCTCTGAGGCAAACACTAGAACTTGCCTGTTTTCTTATCCTGAGTATTTTTGAGGGTTAACAGGCTTCCCAATGTAAAATAAACATATTTCCCAGATTTCCATGAGAATAGGGTTGGCCATATGGTGGGTTTTGGCCAATGAGATGTAAGTAGAAGCTTGGAACATTGGAACATTCCTTTAAGGGAGGCAGACTCAAAAATGGCATAGGCTATTTGCCTCTCACCTTTCTCCCTTCTGGAAAGCAGAATCCCAGCTCTTCCATGTACTTCCCATGGTCTTTGAACAAATTACCAACTTCTCTGTATTTCTGGTATTATTAGGGATCATATATAAAGTAATAGTGCCTTTAAGGAACAAAAGAGGTAACCAGTCAGTGGTGGATGTTGTTGTTAATTATAATTCCAGATAAATAATGAAACCAAGTTCTTGCAAGGTAGGATAGATGTATTTAAAACTTATTTCCAGAGGAACTTGTGTGGCTCAGTGGTTGAGCATCTGCCTTTGGCTCAGGTCGTGATCCCGGGGTCCTAGGATCGAGTTCCACATCAGGCGCCCCTCAGGGAGCCTGCTTCTCCCTCTGTCTATGTCTCTGCCTCTCTCTGTGTGTCTCTCATGAATAAATAAATAAAATCTTAAGAAAAAAAACCTTATTTCCTTTGGGCTTCTCCCAGAGTCTTTGTGGTATATTCTGTATACATGGTCTGATTCCAGATTTTTCTTACAAATAAAAGATCATAGAGAATAGTATTATGGTATCTGTTGCTATGTAACAAAACTGAGCAACATGAAATAGCCATTTGATTCTGCTCACAGATTCTGTGGGTTAGGAATTTGGACAGGACACAGTGGGAATGGCTCGTCTCTGCCCTTTGGTGCCTGGAGCCTCAGCTGAGGAGACTATAAGATTCGTTGTGACTCAGTGGGTGGATCAGAAGGCTTGAACTCACCTGGGCTGGGATGACTCAATCACAGGGAGTGCTGACTGAAGCATCACACCCAGGCTGTCCTGGTCACCTGGGTTTTCTCACAGCACAGCAGCCTCAGAGTAGTCAGACTTCTTATATGATGACTCAGGGCTCCAAGGGCATGTGTCTTCATTAACAAGCTGGAAGCTGCAGGACCTTTTATGACTTATCCTCAATAGTCACACAGTGTCACTCCCCCACTTCATCTGTTGGAATAGTCACAGCCCACCGGGATTCAAGGAGAGAGGACATAGAGCTCATCTCTCAATGAGAAGAGTGTCAAGGTCAAATTGCAGATGAGTATGTGGGATGGGGACAAAATATTAGACTTGGTTTCAGACAGAACCAGATTCTTCAAGAACACTGTGGTTTCCTACATGCAGTGTCATTTATTTATGAACCACGGGCCCTCCCTCTGAATAAAGTCAGAGAAGGTTTTGAATAAAGACCCCCTTAAAAAGGGCTTTTTTTTTTTTTTTTAAAGATAATTAGTTTTAATAAGAATGCAACTTAAATAGATTCTTTGGCTGGTGCTATGACAGTATTTGAACAGGACCCCTGACTTTAATTAACCATTTTGCCAGGTGGGCCTCCTTTTTAATTAGTACAGATTTAAACAGATTTTTTTCCATTTTATTCTCCAATAAAAAAAATGTAGGATGGTTCCATGGCAATCTTTTGGGGTTGGAATTAATTTGATTAAGTAAAATTGTTGCCAAAATGGTCAGGCAGTCACCTAAATATAACCAATTGATTGAGAATGGAGCCCATTGAATAATATTTCACTAGAGAAACTGAACTGCTATTCTTACAATAAATGTAGTGCAGATGAATTTTACCAGACTTCTATAGCACTCACTAATTGGAATATTTAAGTAAGAAGATACTTTAGTAATTCATGAGCTTTCTGAGAGGTAACCTGACAAAAAGAAGAAAGGAGATCCCTACATAATAAACTAATTTACAGATTCCAGTCCACATGCTTTGTTGGCTTATACACCACGGAATAAAGAAATTTGTCACAACAAATTCTGCCTTGGATATCATCAAATTTAAAATTGTGTGTTCATCATGAGAGCTGGGGACTTGATTTCTTGCACACCAAGTCTGATTACTCCTGTGTCTTCCATTTGGCATGAATTCCAGAGCCATTTTCCAACCTTTGTCAAAATCATAAAGGAACTCGAAAGGATAATTGTATTCAGGGAAAAAGGAAGGAGGAAAAATACTACACCAGAACCAGTTACTCCACCAAAATCTTAAATTCAAGATCCACATTTCAAAAAAGAAAAAAAATCCACATTTCCTAGCAATTTACTAATATACTTAAAATAAAGGAAGCAACTAGACACATCCCAAAGAATTGGAAAGTGTATGAAATCATCATCATTACCTCAAAACCCCTTATGCGGTGGCAGGGCTAGAAGCTGCCTAAGTTATCATTTAATGGAGTGATTTTCTGTGAGTATAGGCAGAGAGAGTTCTGCTCTTCATTGGATTTTCTGAATCTATCAGTAACTGTGACTAGGAATGACCTAAGAAATTCAGATGAGTCTGCCTGGCCCTACAAGAGTAAATTGTGTCTGAGAAGCCCATCTGTAGATGGCTTGTCTTTAATGTCAATGCAAAATATTTCGATGCATTCCACATTCCCAGAACGGCCCCCTGGTTATGCTAACACAATGCCAAATCTCATTAAAATGGACAAAATTATTTCATAGTTGAGATCAGCTATCTTACCACACAGCGTGGTCATTTTTTCCACTACAGCATGGCCACTTTCTGCAATCTTAAAGCCCTCCTAGCTATAATGTGCAAAAACATAGAGGCAGCCCAAAGATTGTAATTCAGTATTTAAATTATAAAGAAGACCACCCCCACCCCAACAGATACCATGAGGACAAATCATTGGAATCGATGCTGACTCTATCACCCTTCTGGGACAGGCTGACCCTGGAGTGCATGTCCCACTCAGACTCTTAACCAGCAAGCTAGCCAGGCTCTACAAATATGTGTCAAGACACCACCAACCAGGATGCCTGGGTGGCTCAGTGGTTGAGAATCTGCCTTCGGCTCAGGGTGTGATCCCGGGGTCCTGGGATTGGATCCCACATCAGATTCCCACAGGGAGCCTGCTTCTCCCTCTGCCTGTGTCTTTGCCTCTCTCTCTCTCTCTGTGTTTCTCATGAATAAATAAAGAAAATCTTAAAAAAAAAAAAACTGACTAAGTTACTGTGGCCCAAGAATTGAGGTGCTCAGCCTTGGCCAAATCAGTCCCCCTAAGCACAGAGTTCTTGTGAGCAGAAGTGAAAAACTTTGCAAAGTCAAAGTCTGTCACATGTGTAGATCACAAGCTGTGCCCCTTGATGCCTGGATTCCCTGCCTTACTCTCCAAGTTTAAAGAAATTTTAAAGAGAAGGTGGAAGAGCCAAGACCTTGTGGGATTGTGGACTATGCCCTCCAGCGAGCCCTGGGGAAACCTGGCACTAAATCTATGCTGGAGCTGTTGCCAGTACCCCCTCTTCTGGATGCCCCCCCCCAGCTGCCCAACCACAAGGGCCGGGGAGCAGCCCCATCTCAGAGACTTACTCGACTTTGCACTGAGGCACCCCTCCTGAGAAAGGCTGCCCACCACCCATCGGGTAGGGGGGGGGGGCGGGCAGCTGAGCCTAAAGCTGCTGGCGCCAAACTCGAATGGTCTTTAAAGTCTTGTATTTAATCTTAGAAACACACTTGGCAGGCACATTCTTCACTCTCACAGTGCCATGTGTATTTAATTCAAAAATAGCCTTTGCTACGATGGGCTGCCAGGTGAATGTCTGGCATGTCAGACATGCCTGTGATGTCACATGCCTCACTCTGGGAGGTGTTTGTTGCTCACTCTGAGAAGTCAAGACTTGAGGAAACACACCTGATGGAAGAAAGTCTGTGGGGCTATCCAAGACTAGAGAAATTCTTGCGACAGGAGCAAAGGTGAAGGGATGATTGGACAAGGAGAGCAGGCCACCTGCAGCTAGTGACTCAGTCCTGGCCTTTCCAGACTCAATTCTTGAGTCCAGACAAGCCCCACTCTTCTGCACCAGACTCCTCCCTCCCACCGTCCCTCCTTCCGTCCTTCTCTCATTCCCTCCATCCTTCCTTCCCTCCTTCTCCCTTGCTGCTTCTACTTTGTTTCATTTCTCTTTCACTCCTGTTTGTTCATCAGGAGTCTGATTCTGTGCCACAACACAGCCACTATATTTTAAACTAACTTTTTATCATGTTAGAAGTGATAGTCATTTTAAAAATTAGGAACAATAGATGATCAAATGAGCAGAAAGGGAAACACTAAAAGTGATCCAGCCTATGGACCACAGAAATTGACCATTTGAACAGTTTTGTTAAAGTGTTGATAGAAAAACAAATAGAATGATACTATGTATGTTTATAAAAATAGAATGATGCTGTGTAAGTTATAAAGTATAACTTTATACTACTATAGTATCAAATGTGCTGTGAATGTATTTTCCTGTTGTGAAATATAGTTTACCAATGATTTCTATTGGATGTGTTGATCCCATTGTGTGGATGTACCATTGTTCTGTTGGTTGATGCTTTCCACGCTGCTGTGGAGGTAGATTTCCCATCTGCATACATCCATCTGTGTAAGTGTTGGATGACTTGCACCTCCCTCAAGGTGCCACCTCCAAACCCCCTTCCTAAGCCACACCTGCTCTCTCCCTGACCCCTAGATAACTAGTTTCACACACACATGTGGGGTTGGCCCAAGGTTTACCTGATATCCCTCCTATATATCTCACCATGTGCCCTTTCCATTGGCAGATTCCTCCCCAAGGCTTTGCCACGTGTTGCCCAAACACCCATAAGGTGTTTCAGTTTATTTAAAAATTCAGTTAAACCTTAAACCTTGTGTCCTTGTTTAGACAAAATCCCCAGGGGATGTCCAGGACTAAGTAAATGTTTGGGATCAGTGTAGTCCAACTTGCCTTGGATTTCTAAAATGCCACATTCAAGTGCAGAGCAAAAGCTTAAATCTATATGCACTCAGGAAAGCTTTATTGAATGTAACTGTGTGCTAAGTTCAGAGTCTAGGGGCAAAGTGCACTTTCAGCCATCACCAATAGAACCCATGTTTTTCCACTGAGGGTTCTCAGTTTGATTGTCTGAGCTGGTGGGGAGCATGTCTCCAATTGGTAGGTTGGTAGCCATTAAGGGCTGAAATAGAAAAAGTGAATGTGACATGGGATTTATCCTGTGGGTTCATGCTGCAGTGTTAGCCAGCTTCTAGGGGACACAAAGCCATCCATCAACACCTCTGACAACTTACAAGCTAACAAGAAGCCTGCACCACATGCATGTGTACTTCCTTCCCATGAACTTGAACCTTCTTCCTGGGAACAGACCTGACCAAACAGCTGATCTCTCTGCATCCAGCTGGCAGGGATTCACCTTTAACTTATTCCTTTTGCTTACATAAACTTTTTTAAAAACCTGAAATTCTTTCCAATCACTGTTGACTAGGAAGTTTTTCTCAAAACAGTGCTGTGAAAAAATTTTAAAAATTAACAGTCTTAACACACCTCACAGAAGAGAATAAACCCAGTTCCTTGCACTAGCTGTGTGAGGTATTGAATAGCACAGAATTGGTTGTAACCAGGCAACTTATTTAGAAACGCAGAACAATGCAATCACAGTTTAAAATATCCTGAGGAACATTTAGTCATTAAGTCCAGTATGTGGTTTCTGAAACTGGGTTAGCTTCTGCTGCGTTTAGTCAATATTTATTACTGTTATTTGTGATGTGTGATAAGGTATAACCTATTATATATTAAAACTATTTTGCTAGGATAAAGTTCCCAAACTCCAGAAATGTTTCTAATGTTGTTTTTCTGATTCTCCTCCCCAACCCCCCCCCCTACCAGGGTTCAGAAGTAGTAACAGGGAATGCAAAAAATGGGACTTACTTCCGAATATATATTAACAAGTATAAAATGGTGGAAACCATCACGTGCCTTTCTAAAGAGCCTTTCCCTGCCTCCAACTACATCCGCTTGTTTGGCCAGCACGAGCAACTTCTCAACAACCTATGTGCTCGGTATGAGGACAAGCTGATCCCAGATCTCTACAGGCAAGTTGAACATTACACTTTACTAAAAGGAAATGCAAGCATTTGTAATATCTTGTGAATGAGAGATGTGTTTTTGCGATGCACAGAAAGCAACACGGGGACCCGTGGGAGCAGCTAGAGTGGCAGAAAATTTATTCTAAGATAATGAAGAGTATCTGACCACTAGCATTGGCCTGAGAGTGGAGGGTCACATGGAGAAGTGCATGGGCTCTTTGTGTGTCCCAATATTGTCCCCATAGCCACACACAGGCCTGGATCCCAAATGCATCCAAGTGCAGCCTCTACATCACTAACAAGCCCAGATGAGATGATATTCAAGTCACTTTCAACATGGGCTTCTAAAAGTAGTCAGAAATTGAAGAGGTGGGTTTGGGAGCAGGATATGGGAGCACTTGGTCTTGGAGGGAATTCCACAGCCACAGACAGGCTACTTGTGACCCCAGCCTTCCTCGCAGAATGTGCACAAGCATAGGGGTGAGGCCATTTGTATGGGATATTGTTACGGGAATTCTGCACAACAGGGTGGTTAGACTGGGGGATCTTGCCTCTGTCTTTTCAAATGCTAAGACACTTTTTCATCCTATACCTCTGGGAGGGCTAGAATTTTAGAGTAGAAAGCTACTCCTGAACACAGCCTGTTGCTTGGAAAGATTAGGAGAACTTCCTTCTCTGCACAAAACAAGATGATGACAGAGTCAGTATCAGATAGAGATGTAGGACATAAGTCATAGAATTCCAGGATCCTCAGTATCCATGGTGGTGACTTCTAAGATCAGGAGCAATTTCTCTTACCTCTCTCTTACCTCTTAAATTGGGGTGCCTGGGTGGGTCAGTTGGTTAAGCATCTGCCTTCTGCTCAGGTCATGATTTCAGGGTCCTGGGATTGAGCCCCACGTCAGGCTCCTTGCTCAATGGGGAGTCTGATCCCCCCCTCCCCTCCTTCTTCACCCCCCCCCATGCTTTCTCTCAAATAAATAAATAAATCTTTAAGAAATATGTTTACATTGTAGAATGCATCATACAAACAAAAAGTATATAAAACATCTATGTACACTTTAAGGGATAGTAGTACTAAAATTCTGTGTCCCTCACAGAAATTCATAAGAAAGAATTCTGGGGTGGGGGGGACACTTGTTTTTTTTTAAAGAAAATTCCTTATTTCAGGATGTTTGAAGCTCTCTCTCATCACATTCACAGTACGTCCTTGGAGGTAACGACTATCATGAGGATTGGTTAATCACTCTTTTCTTTCCTGTAAAGCAGGGATCAGCAAACTTTCTCTATAAAGGGCCAAATAGTAAATATTTTCAGCTCTATGGGCCATACAATCTCATCACAGTAATTCAATTCTATGTTGCAGTGTGAAAGAAGCCACAGACAATACATAGGCAAACAGATGTAGCTGTGTCCCAAAAAAACTTTGTACCAGAGTAAGTGCCAAGTCAATCCTTGTTCTAAAGGTGTACCACATACATATGATTTCCTAAATAATAAATTCATTTGTTTCGATTACTTTTGAATCAATTCTGTGGCTGACTAGAAGAAGTAAACACTTGGGGCACCTGGGTGGCTCAATTGGTTAAGCATCTGCCTTTGGCTTATGTCATGATCCTGGGGTTCTGGGATTGAGCCCAAGGTGGTCTCTCTGTTCATCAGAGAGTCTGCTTGTCCCTGTCCCTATGCCCCTTGCCCTGCTCATATTCTCTCTCAAATAAATAAAATCTTTATAAAAAAAAAAAAAAAAGAAAGAGAAAGTCAACACTCCCTTTAGCACCATTTGTGAGGCCCATCCACGTGATGTATAGAGCTGGAGTCCATTTGTTTATCCTGCTGTATAATATTCTCTTATACTATGGTCCCATTCATGTTTGATTGATTGATGTTTAAATTGTTCCCAGCTCGATGCCATCACAAACAATGCTATGGATATTGTGGGCACATGTCACATATGAGAACTTCTCTTACCTGTACCTGGTGGTGCTGAGAACTTAAACTCCCCCCAGCAGTACATGAAGATGCCTCCACAGCCCTGTCCATCTGAGGCACTGCTGGATTTTAACATGTGGTCCTTCTTATGGTGTGAAAAGGTATCCTCCCGTGGTTTTAGTTTCCATGCTCTGTTCAGTAACACAACTCTGTGTCTTTTCGTTTGCTCATGGGCTGCTCATGATAGCTTTGGGGAAATGCCTGCTTATGACATTTGTCCACTTTTCTTATGGATTGTCTTCTTACTCATTCACAGGCATTATTTATGCACTCTGGATACACACCCATGTTAGTTATTTTTAACATTTTGAGCCTTTTCACTTTATGGTGTCAATTAACAGAACTAAAATTAAATTCTTAATTTTAAGGTAATCTGTTTATCTTCTTCAGGGTGTCTTGGATATTTCTGTCCCTTTGCTCTTCCAATAGTTTTATAGTATACTTGTGAAGCTCCATGAAAAACCCCACTGGATTTGATAAGAAATGCAATAAAACTTAGTTCAGTGAGAATTGACATCTTTGATATTAAGCCCATATGTTATGCTATAACATAACATAGGTCTTAGTCTATTTAGGTCTCTTTAATATCTTCCAATAGAATTTTAAAATTTTCTCCATGATGGCTTCCAAAATTTTTGTTTGCTATAATCCAAAGTGTTTTATATTTGTATTGCTCTTATAAATAATCATTTGCTTATTGGTTTCTGCCATAATAGTGCATAGAAATACACTTTTTGTAAGGGTTTGCATTCTGCAAATTTGCCAAACTCCCTCACTTACTCAAATAATTTCCCTAAATATTGTTTTAGATTTTCCACACATGAAAATTATATCATCTGCAAATAATGACAGTTTGTTTCCTCTTTTCTAATCTTTGTAACTTTTATTTCTTTTCTAATCTTTGTAACTTTTATTTCTTTTTCTTATTTGCTACACTGGCTAAGCTTTGCAGTGAAAGGTGGGACAGAAGTAGTGAGAGATGGCACCCTTGCCTCATTCTTAATCTTAAAGAGAATGTGTTGAATATTAATTATATGACATTTGCCATACATATTTTTGTCGATGCCTTTTATCAAGTTAAGAAAGTTGCTTTTTGTTACTGCTAACTTGCTAGGTATTTTAATCATGCATGAATGTTTATTGTTTACCAGAAAGAGTACTTAATTTCTGAAACCTTTTATATATGAGGATATTTTCCTATATGCCCCCAATTATAAACTATATTTTGATATAATACCAAATTTGGTAAAGTATCACATGTCTTAATCATAGGCTTTCCCTTCTCAAATCTTAGTACTTTTGACTCCAATATTTATTTAAAATAAAGAAAAATACAAGTATTTAAAAAATGAATGCATTTTTTCCTTAGCTTGTAAATAGGATTTTATTGTTACTTTAACCTTATCCAAAATATTAAATTAAAAAGGAATCAGTTGATTGTTGAAGAAAATTTTTACTCAGGGAGGAACAATATGTCAAAAGTCTCCTCTGAAAAGAAAATGTTTTTGCATTTGACCAATTTCAGAAGCCCTAGCTGATTTGTTTTTCCCTGAGAAGAAGGTGGTATTGAAAGAGACAGACTCTGTAAGCTTGGGACCACTAGTCAGGGCGCAGCTGTTAACTGATGGTAGTAATAATTTTAAAAGTTAATTTGATTTGCTAAGAGTGAATATTTGGGATGGCAAAATGAGACAACACTAGGACGTGCCATATCAGGACGTGCCAATTGACATCTGTAAGAAAGAAGCAAGGCGGGCAGGAAGATGGTGGCTGATCATCAGAGGTCACTGGTCATGTTTAAGTGACGTGCTGAGGCCATTGCCATGCCTCGTCAGTCACTCCCACATGCGTGTTAGTGTGTATATGCAGCTGTGGCCACGTTCCTTTCAAGTGCCATGAAATGCTGCCAGGCCTCAGTGCTAATTCTTGGCCAACCACTGCCTGCCCTGTCTGTTGTCAGACAGACTGGCAAGGTTCTTTGCAAGCAGGAAGGGCAAATGGTTTCGCTTATTTTGGCTGCGGTCTGATTCCCGATTATTTCCCTGACCTTGGCAGCACTGGCAATATTCTTGTTCGAACCCAGGCCAGTTTCGATCCACCACATCTAGAGCCACCATCCTGCAAGCTGGGGATGGGCTGACCATCAACCAGCCGCTCCGTCTTCTGCAAGATGGACATGATGTCAAGATCAGGTTCCTCCTCGGGCCCAAAGAACCCCCCAGAACCCCTTCTCTCCATGTCCTTCAATCTCTTCTTGCCCCATCAAGGGCCAGGACAGAGCAGGTACTGACAGTGCCAGCGGGAACGGTGGCAACTACAGGGGCAGGTGCTGTAGCAGGCGAGGCCTCCTGAGCAGTGGCTCTGGCTGCCTGTGGAGGGGCTTGCTTGGAGCCATTTGGAAACACGAGGTGGTGGCTGAGCAGTCAGCCACTGCGATCTGTAGCGGGACAGCTGCCACAGGACGGCAGTGCCACTGAGGATCTGGGACTGAGTCTGGCTGTGATTTTATTCTTTGTTTTCATCTTGGAGTGCCAGTAGAAATCATTAATGATGAAGAGAACAAATCCACCACCAGAGACTCTGTGTGTATGTGAGTGTGTGTGTGCAAGACAGCAATAAATTCATCAACTGACTGATTTACCATTTTGGAAAAAGAACGGAGCCCATCTTTATCATGTGTTCCTTCCTGAACCAGTCAGCAGTTAAAGTCACTTAACAAATGTGTGACTAGGGGGTCCCTGGGTGGCTCAGGGGTTTGGCGCCTGCCTTCGGCCCAGGGCGAGATCCTGGAGTCCTGGGATCGAGTCCCACGTCGGGCTTCCTGCATGGAGCCTGCTTCTCCCTCTGCTGTGTCTCTGCCTCTGTCTGTGTCTCATGAATAAATAAATAAAATATTTAAAAACAAAAACAAACAAAAAAACCCCAAATGTGTGTCTCTCATGAATAAATAAAGTATTTAAAAACAAAAACAAACAAAAAACCCCAAATGTGTGACTAGAGAAGCTGCATCTGGCAGCGTCTCCTGTGCAAGCACACAGATGCCTCTTGCAAACCTTGCAGACCCCTGCCTGCTGGATCCCAGGACAGTGACAGTGTTTCCAATGAGCAGCCCCTGCACCTGCTGATACTGTTCCCCCCTGGAGACATGGGGCGAGGGTGCAGAAGGAGCTTCTGTGAGGGTGGTGAGAAGTCACAGAGTGGGAACTTGGGTTTGAGGGGAGAGGCGGGGGCGAGGCTGTTTCCCCGAGAAGCCTCTGCTGCAGGGCTTTAACAAGGCACATCCCTTGCCTACTCCTCTTAACTCTGCTGTCATCTTCATCTACCCCCTTATGGATGGCCCTGCAAAAACAAGGTCTTGCCTACAGAGTCCCTCCCCTTCTTAGTATTAATTAACAGTCTGTAGCATCCTTTATCCACCCCCCCCCCCCCCAGGCAGTGTGAATAGGTCTTGCCCTGGCTTCTTTGTGTGAGCCCATCAGATGCTCGGAAACCTTGATTGAATCACCTCTTTTCACATCTTCACATGCTCAGCTCTCAAAGACTGCCCTCACATGGCCCTCTCCTCCTGCGAGCACCGCCACCCTCAACACTTCCTCAAACACTCGAATGGCCTATTTTTAGTGGGTAAGTGCTGCTGTGCACAATATTCTAAATGGGATTTGAGCAAGCCCTTTAAAAGGCCTCCATTACCTTTTGAACTATGACGCCCCAGAAGTTACTCCCTTAGGAAGCCAGGACTGCCATGTGCTGTCTCTGTCTTCTGAGCCATTAAGCAGGACTCTGCCAATGCACATTGTCTCCCAATGCACTTATTAGACTCCAACTGGAGTCATTTAATCATGACTTAAATATTTTTCTGTTCTTCTGTAGTCAGTGGCCTTGCACTGTGTCCAGTAGAAAAATCGCACTCTAAATTCTACATGCCCTTTTCCCCATACTTATCCAAATTCCATGAACTATGACTGCCCACTCCAGTATGTCAGGTTTTTTTTCTACATACCTAAAAATTGCTGGATAATCATTCTCTTCCCCATTGGCCACTTCTGGAGTCATCCACCTGCCTTTCTGTAGACTGTTTAAAGTATTCCTGTCTGTTTCATTTCAGGCGCTGCCCACTGCATTTGGTAGCCTTATAAATAGAAATCCTTTTTCTTCAATGAAGAGAAGAGAAATCAAAGTCTCTTCTCTTCATTTTGCTCCCTGGTCATTTAATTACAATCTTTTTCTCCACCCTCTTAAAGGTGATTTTGAATGGTCGTGCTCACACACTCCATCCGGGGCTCCTCACTGGTCATTCACTGTTTCACTTGCTCTAACTTCCTGCCCAGGGCTGTTTCTCTTATGATCACATGGCCTTGAAGCTGAACCCACATTCTTTTTTTTTTTTAATTTTTTTTAATTTTTATTTATTTATGATAGTCACAGAGAGAGAGAGAGAGGCAGAGACACAGGCAGAGGGAGAAGCAGGCTCCACGCACCGGGAGCCCGACGTGGGACTCAATCCCGGGTCTCCAGGATCGCGCCCTGGGCCAAAGGCAGGCGCCAAACCGCTGCACCGCCCAGGGATCCCTGAACCCACATTCTTGAACATTCCTCATTACCGCGATGGTCAGTCTTAGATCTGGAAGTATAAACCATCGTGGAGACCGAATTCCATGTGACACAATATATGTTCATTTTCATCCGTAATATTGCTCTGATTAAAAGACTAAGGATTTTTTCCTAGTATATGTCACTTCCCTCCTTCCCACTGTGAATTTGGGTAGAATTAACCCTTCCTGGGATGAAGGACAAGATTGGTTTGAACCATCCTAGAATTATAGCCAGTACACATCCCTTCAGATATCCATGCTAAAAATTATAATGTGAAAAAAATAAACACACCCATTCACATAGTCAGGAATGAATGTCAAAAGTAATGAACACTATAGAGCTTTGCATAAAGTATGGATCTTTTTTTTATCAGTATAACTGACATACAGTATCCTCTTAGTTTCAGGCATACATAATAGTGATTGGATATTTTTATACATTGTGAGATCACTCCCACAATTTGTCTAGTTGGCATCTGTCACTATACAAAGTTATTATAATAACCATATTCTCTGTGCTGTACATTACATCCCCATGACTTCCATTTAATATATATGCCACATCTTTATCCATTCTTCTGTAGATGGATACTTGGGTTGCATCTATATTTGGCTATTGTAAATAATGCTCCAATAAATGTAGGGATGTGTATATCTTTTCAAATTAGTGTTTTCATTTTCTTTAGGTAAAACAAAATAGTGTAATTGATGGGTCATATGATAATTCTATTTTTAATTTCTTGAGGAACCTCCATACTGTTTTCCACACCAGCCTGCATTCCCACCAACACTGCATGAGTGTTCCTTTTTCTCCACATTCTTGCCAACACTTGTTATTTCTTGACTTTTTGATTGTAGCCATTTTGACAGGTGTGAGGTGATATCTCATTGTGGTTTTGCTTTTCATTACCCAGGTGATGAGTGATGTTAAGCATCTTTTCATGTGTCTATTGACCAATGTCTTTTCATGTCCTCTGCCCATTTTTAATAAAATTATTTTTGGTGTTAAGTTGTAAGTTCTTTAAATATATTTTTGGATACTAATCCCTTATCAGAAATATCATTTGCATATATCTCCCCCCATTCAGTAGGTTGCCTTTTTATTTTGTTGGCAGTTTTATTTTTAAGATTTATTTATTTATTCATGAAAGACAGAGAGAGAGAGGCAGAGACACAGGCAGAGGGAGAAGTAGGCTCCTTGTAGGGAGCCCGATGTGGGACTTGATCCCGGATGCCAGGATCACACGCCCTGAGCCAAAGGCAGATGCTCAACCACTGAGTCACTCAGATGTCCCTTGTCGGCGGTTTCATTCACTGTGCAAAACCTTTTTATGTTGCTGTAGTCCCGGTAGTTTCATTTTGCTTTTGTTTCCTTTGGCGAAGGAGACATAGCTAGAAAAACGTTTCTGTGGCTGATGTCAGATAGATTACTACTTATGTTTTCTTCTAGGAAGTTTATGTTTTCAGGTCTCATATTTAAGTATTTAATCCTTTCTGAGTTTATTTTTGTGGTTGGTGTAAGAAAGTGGTCCGGTTTCATTCTTTTTCATGTAGCTGTCCAGTTTTCCCACACCATTTGTTGAAAAGACTGTCTTTTTCCCATTGGATAGTCTTTCCTGCTTTGTCAGAGATTATTTGATCATAAAATAATGGATATAAAAGGCTATCTGTTCTCTTCTATTGATCTGTGTGTCTATTTCTGTGCTAGTGACATACTGTTTTTGATTACTACAGCTTTGTATTATATCTTGAATTCTGGGATTGTGATACCTTCATTTTTTCCCTCTTTCTCAAGACTGCTTTGGCTATCTGGGATATTTTGTGGCTCCATAAGATTTTAGGATTATTCTAGTTCTGCAAAAAAGTTAGTGTTTTGATAAGGATTGCATTGAATCTGTAGAATGCTTTGGGTGATATGTGCACATATTTTAACAATATTGGTTGTCCCAGTTCATGAGCATGGAGTATCTTTCCATTTGTTTGTGTCATCTTCAAGTTATTTCATCAGTAGTTTATATTTTTCAGAGCACGAGCCTTTCACCTCCTTGGTTAAGTTTATTCCTAGGTATTTTGTTATGTTGGGTGCAACTGTAAATGGGATTGTTTTCTTAATTTCTTTGTTGCTACTTCATTATTGGTGTATAGAAAAACAACTGATTTCTGTATGTTAATTTTGTATCCTGTGACTTTACTGAATTCACTTATCAGTTCTAGTAGTTTTTTAGTGGTGTCTTTAAGGTTTTCTCTATATAGTATCACATCATATACACATAGTGAAAATTTTACTTCTTCCTTACCAATTTGGATGCCTTTTATTCTTTTTTTTTTCTTGTCTGATTGCTGTGGCTAGGACTTGCAGTACTATATTGAATAAAAGTGGTGGGAGTGCACATCTTCGTCTTGTTCCTGACCTTAGGGGAAAAGCTCTTGGTTTTTTATAGGAAGGTATAAATTCTTATTTCAGATGGCTCAGTCTTATTCATGTTAGTAAGATTCTTTGCTTTGAAGATAGTGCTTATGAATGAATGGAAAAGAAATGAGTACCCCATCTTACAGCCAAGATTTTTTTTAATGGTAAAGGCTTTTATTAATCAGAATTTAAAGCCAGCAAACTCAGTACCCATTAACATCAATATAACATGGGAGATGAAGTGTGGGGGCTCACATGTATTAATGGATCACTCTTCACCAGCTCTCTCTACCCACCTTATCCAAGGTGAACTCCCATAGTCCTTGTATCACCCCTTGCAAGTGGGCATTATTACCTCATAAAACAGAGGAATCTGATAGTCTCCATACTATAAAAGAAAATCAGTGTTTTCATTATCTGAAAGGAAATGTGTATGTTTAAATCGCATGGTAATACCCAGGGAAACAATTTCAGTGTAAGGATGACTGTCCATCCCAAAAGACTGTGCTGCGTATGAGCTGTACATGAATAAATCATGTAAAGTGTAAGACATAACTCACATACATGTCTGTTGGGTCACATCTACAATATTATTTAAAAATTCAAACTTTTCACCAAACTTTATAAAAACAAGGAAATATCTTTTGGCAAGACCACTGCAGCCACCTGCAAGTTATTCGTAGTCTCCATCGCCATATCTGCTTTGCTGGCCACCATCTTTGTCATGCTGTACCCGTATACTTTTGGCATATATATTCTAAAAAATTTTAGTTCAAAAGTGTTTAAAAGTGAATTATTACTTCTCTTTCCTTAGAGTGCAAAGGACACTAAGCTAAAACAGAGGGTTCAGTTCCTGCATTGTTACTTATTAGTTTTGTGAATTTGGACAAGCCACCTTACCACACTGAGCATCAATTTCCTCATTGATGAGGTGAAGATGTAATTTATGATAAACTTTACCACATCACAAGGTAAAGGTAGATGATGAGTGAAAGTATTTAAAAGTACAAAATGTTGCAATTACTTTAGCTCAAGTGTTTACATTTGCTACAAGTTCATATTAGCCTTAGTGGAAAGGAAGACATTTTCAGGCTTTTATGCAACATTTCTTCTCCCTTCAAAATTAACATAAATTTAGGAAAATTTAGTGCTTCTTTTAAAAATTCAAGTTAACAAATGTTTTCAAATTGCAGTAATAAAAGAGTAATAAAAAATTGCAGTAATATATGCACTTTCTATATTTTATTTTTTAAAATTATGTATCTGGAGGTACCAGTGAGATTTCATATTATTTTTTTTTTTTTGGAGTCATACTCTGAGGAAAATATCTACTCAGATCTACTCAGGGAGAGGTTGTTACCAAGAATTTAATAAGTGTGAATCAGGTGCTTTCAATTAGTAATTCAATCAGTAATGTATGAAGACTAGGCTCAATAGTGTACCTCCCAGGGTACTTTATAGCAGAGGAATGGATCAAATGTTTCTACATAAGCAATGCTTAAACACATTTCATTTCAAACCACTGGCACCAAAAGCAACCAAGTAGGTTTGGAATATCATTTAAAGTTGAAACTGAACTATTTGAGTTATCAAGGAGGTCTAGAATCTAATACCATACAGTTTTAAAAATAGCTTTGGAATATTGTTTCACACATTGTGAAGAGTTACAAATACCTTAGATATGCACTGTCCAAAATGATAGCCAATTGTCAGATGTGACAATTTAGATTCTTATAAATAGAAGGGTTAAATAAAATTAAAAGCTCAGTATTGCAGTCACACTTGCCACATTTCACGAGCTCAGCAGCTCCATGTGGCTAGTGGCTACCACACTGCACATCACACAATAGATGATTTCCATCATTGTGAAAAGTTCTCTTGGACAGTGCTACTATAGACTAGTCACACTCATGGAGTTTGTAGTCGGTGGTATTGGGCCAGTCTACAGAAATCCTTTCCTAAAATGCTAATCACCAGCCCCACTTGGTTGTGAGCCCTTGACGTGCAAATATGGTACTAATAGATGGGTGTCCAGTGAAGGCCAGTGGGTAGAAGGAGGAAGTGATTTCTGTCTATACGTACTTTTGTAGGGTCAATTGGAAAGAAAATTCTCCCCGGATCATGTGCCAAAGGTAAACAGCTGAGGAGAGAGGCTAGCATGGTAGAAGGGTAGCATGTGGAGCAGACAAGCTTTCTGGTGTATTTGGTCATAGTATAGGCAAGGCAAGGGGCACCATATGTACTTCCTACCCATTTATGCTTGTGTACAGCCCAGCTGGCCAAACCCCAACCAGCTGCCACTTCCTCACCAGTTATGCTTGGCAGCCTCAATGACTAACATCCCATCCTGCTGTCAGATTGCACCTCTCAGTTTGGGGTTCAGGAACCAGACTGGTATGTTCAGAACTGAATTCTGTCCCTCTGAGCATCTTTGTAATATCACTTTTCAAAATTTTGCTGCAGGAGTTAAAGTTCTTTATAGATTTTATTCCTCCTCATCTGGCAGCATGTGGGTTGAGGTTATTATTTATGAGTCTAAAATAATAACTGATGAGCCAATAGTTACCTATAAGGCTACTAAATTGATTTAGTATAAATACCTCTTTACCAAGATCCAGGAAGCAACTGAGTTGCCCTATTGTTATTGGAATTGTTAAAATACATACGTTTCAGAAATCATGTTTTTTTTACTCTACTGAACCATGAGAAGAAACTGGCCTGTCTGCCTGAATTTTTTATGGCAAACTAACAATTGCAAAAAGATGCTTTGAAGCCAACTGGCTGGCATGGAGTTATCATGCATGAAACATTCTCATTCCTTTCCTCCTAAGACTGGATCTTTTTATGTTTCTTTTTGAGGATTATTTTGTACATATTTGTTTACCTTTTAGTATTTTCCATTACAAAAACAATACATATTTATTATAGAAATTTTAGAAAAATATTCTAAAAGCTAACTAGAATACAAAACCCATTCTAATCTCACTACTTAGAGCATATTTCAAATGATTAAGCTATTTAAGATGAGAAGAGCTGAAGGATCACTGCTGTTTGCTCCTAGAACAAAGACCAGCAACAAGTTCATGGATGGTATGACTTGCCTCTCTTGGCAAGTCATACCTAGGAAAGACCTTACTTGCAGACCAGCACACTCGCCTCACAAATGAGAAGCCCAGAGTGACAGGGCTTGCCATTGGTCTCAACCAAGCTACCAGCATCAATAACACTGGAACTACAGCCCCTTTACTCTCAATTGCTTTCCCTTTATACAGGGACAAGAGGAATATGTTTTCCCTTGTGCAGTGACATCCTTAGAGAAAGCACCTGCTTGGAACATGAGAATAATGTTTCTTCTCTGACAAAATACTGCAGAAGATGCCCAGGATAATTCATGTGTGCAGGAAGAAAATATTAGAACCTTTGTTTGTATTTTTTTTAATTGAGAGGAACCAAACTTTATTCATATTTGAAGCATAGATACAGCACATTCTTGGGTCAGATGAAAGACAGATGTGTGTCCTACAAGGACTGAACATATCTAGGGTTGCAGGGAGATGTCACAGCACAGAGGGATCAACCTAGTAAGGTGCATTAGTAAATGCACTTCAGAATGTACTAAAGCTTTTGTGTATCTGATTCGGTGGATTTATAGATACTCTATGGTTTTAACTAAACTAATCTCAGCAACATGGGCAAGATCATTTAAAGGACTCCTCCAAAGAAACCATAGGTTGAAAATCCTGGTAAAACATGCATGAGCAAACCAGGAAATGGCAGATTTAATATCTCTTACTCCTCAGATAGGCTTTTTACCAGGCTCATTAGGAGGATGCATAAAGATTAATCTATCAGAGTTCAGTTACAGACAACAGAATCTTCTCTGGTTCATTCAAACAAAGTGAGATAGTGAGGTACTGTTAGTTATGGGTAGTTTATAAAAATTCCTTGAATGGGCTGAAGGCATTGATCTGACTTCCAGGAAAATTTTAGAAAATGCCTTTACAGGGACTCCTGGGTGGCTCAGCAGTTGAGCGTCTGCCTTCAGTTCAGGGCATGATCCCAGGGTCCGGGATTGAATCCCATATCGGGCTCCCTGCAAGAAGTTTGCTTCTCCCTCTGCCTATGTCTCTGCTTCTTTCTGTGTATCTCTCATAAATAAATAAAATCTTTAAAAAAGAAAAAGAAAAGAAAATGGCTTTACATATCTGGCCGACCTCTGCCACAGTGAGGTCCAGCTCCGTGATCACGCCTCTCTGCCACAATCCACACCAGTAAAACATCCTAAGTATCCTAAGTATCCTAAGTAGGATCCTAGGTATCCTAAGTCCTGCCTCTTGCTGATTATTACAATTCTGCTACAGCCAGTGTCAGACAGTACCATGACCAGGCTTGCCAGAAAGGCAAGGAAAATAGTGGAAGCAGTGTCTCACCTCAGTGGAGTTCACATCCACCTTCCAAGTCTTCCATGAAGGTGTTGGAGGAAGCTTGGTCCTGTTTAGAATTCAGATTGTAGACTCAGTTCCACATAGAACCCGCATTGCCACTCTCTAGGAAATGTAGTCTTTCATTTTCCTACATGTGATATTTTGGGTAAGTCATGCTACAAAGGGTCTGAGATGTGGCTAGCTGAGCGAGTCTGCATTACCTCCAATAACTAGCTAATCAAACTTACCAGAAATTAGTCCCCCCAAATGCAAAACTATCATCAAGAAGACCACTTATAATTTGGGTGGACTATTATCAATAAGGATGAACTTTGCCCTAATTATATACAGGTTGACAAACCCTTATCCAAAATCCTAGGAACAGATGTTGCAGCATTCCGTTTTTTAGAAAAATTCTTTATACTCAAATAAAACAAGGTAAAAAAAGAAAAAGACAAGAAAGAAAGAAATTATTGGCGGGGGGGGGGGGAGATTTACCCTCTCACTTGGAACAACTAAAAACTTCATAAAATGTTTTTTAAAAACATTAAATAAAGGATACTGGATATAAGGCAAAGAAGGACAGTGAACTCTGAGAAACCGGAAATAAATCAGATACACCATCATATGATCCAGCTTGCTGCCTTGAAAAAGTTTTGAGACCAAAGCAAAGGGATGGACCCGGTGGACTCCCTGCATTGAGGAATGGACCCGTGAGCCCGGGGGATGGTGGATGGGGCCAAGGTTGCTAGAGTCCTCAGTACTGGGTACTGGGGAGGAGAGAGCTACAGAGAGACAACTATGGAAATCTGCAGAAGGTCTCCCTGGAGAATCTAGTTGAGTACTCATCAGTGTTTGCAGGTGAGGAAACTACCCCAGATCACTCAAAAGGATTAAAGGTCACAGTGCCTGGTACTCACATAGGGCTGAGGATGGTGCCTATTCCCACCAGCCACCTTGAAGAAGCCCCAGATTCATGGAGCAGTGGGTGGAGTACACACTATGGTCTCCCCTCAGTAGTGAGAAAAAACCAACAGGCATCCAAAGAAGCAGGAAAATACAACCCATCATGAAGAGAAAAATGAACTGATTGAAACTCAACAGAACTGACCCAGATGTCAGAATTAGCAGACAAGCAAAGTTACTATAATTATATTACACATATTCAAAAAGTTAAGTAGAGTTGTAGTCGGTATCTGTAAGACCCAAATCAAACTTCTAAAGATGAAAACTATAATGTCTGAGATGAAAAACTACCTTGGATGGGATTAATGGAGATTAGACCCTGCTGAAGAAAAGATTAGTGAACTTGAATACATAACAGTAGAAACTACCCAAAATGATGGGCGAAGAGAAAATGGGAATTTAAAACAATGAGCAGAGGAACACCTAGGTGGCACAGTGGTTGAGCCCTTTGGCTCAGGGTGTGATCCTGGACCTGAGTCCTGAACCGGACTTCCTGTGAGGAGCCTGCTTCTCCCTCTAGTCTCTGCCTCCCTCTCTGTATCTTTCATGAATAAAAAAATAAAATCTTAAAAAAAACAAAACAAAACAATGAGCAGAGTGTTAGCTATAGGACAACTTCAAATGGCCTGAAGAAATAATGACCAAATTTTTTCAAATTTTTCAAATCTAAGAAACTCAATGAATATCAAGCATGAAAAACATTACATGAAGGCATGTCATAGTTAAATTTGCTCAAAACTAATGTTGAAGAGAAAGTCTTAAGCAAAAAGAGAAAACAGGACTACAAATAAGAATGACAACAGATTCCTCATCAGAGACAATGCAAGCAAGTCAGTGGAGCAACATCTTTATAAAGTACTGAAAAAAAATGTTTTTCAAAGACTTATTTATTCATGAGAGAGGGAGAGAGGGAGGGAGAGCGAGAGAGGTAGAGACCCAGGCAGAGGGAGAAGCAGGCATCCCACAAGGAGCCCGATGTGGGACTCAATCCAGGATCCTGGGATCACGCCCTGAGCAGAAGGCAGACACTCAACCATTGAGCCACCCTGATGTCCCTGAAATTTTTTTTTTCACATTTCAGAACATATTTATTACTTATTTATAACATCTCCAACATAATACATGGCATAACGCCCCCCTCCTCATATTACATGGCCCACCATATCCATCCCCAGCCACCATCTCTGAGTCATTCTCTATTCCTAGCCTGTTTAACTTCTCTGTTGGTTTACTCTCCCTGTTGATAACTTCATTATGACCCCAGTACTCTGGACTGCATTGTGTTCCCCAGAATTCATATGTTGAAGCCGTAATCCTCAGTGTGACTATCTGGAAATAAGGTCTTTAGGAGGTCATTATGATTAAATGTGTCCTTATAAGAAGAGGAGAAGAGAGATCGATCTCTCCTTCATGTGAGGACACAGTGAGAAGACAGCCATCTGCAAACCACAAGAAGTATTGCCAGAAACTGACAACTGTCGAAACCTGGAAACCATGGCACCCTGATCTTGACTTCCAGCCTCCAGAACTGTGAGAAGTAAATTTCTGTTCTTTAAGTCCCCCTAAACCAGACTCCTGGTTTGGTGCTCTTTTGTCTCCCTGCAGTTCACTGGACTGCCATCCACTCAGGTGGAAGATTTTTCTGCTTCCAACAGCTGCTGGCCACGTTCTCCTTGGGGTACTCTTGTTCAGCCACCTGAGAATGACCTCCATGTCAGCTAGCCCTCAGCTCTGCCCCTGCTCTTGCCCTCACACCAGCCTCAAGTTCCTTACTGGGGCATAAAGGGACTGTCCTGGTTCTCACTGGGTGGTCCTCACATGCAAAGGGGCTTCAGACCTTGCCTGCCAGGCCAAAGCATTCCTCTGAGCTCCGTTTCCCTTACCTGTGAAAGGGAGCTCAGAACTGCTTCTCAGGTTGCTGTGAAGGCCACATGAAGTGAAGTACAGGAGCTCTGTGGCTCAGAGCCTGCCCTGGAGGAACTACTCCCCATGCGGTCACAGGCTGTGCTTCTCCAGGAAGCCCCCAGTCCTGGAGTCATGCTGCCACAGGCCCTGTGCACCCCCAGACCTGGCTGTGCATGTGCCACCCAGCGGTTTCCGGTGCCCACTCAGGACAATGCTGCAGAGTGACAGATGGCAAAGCCCCAGCATGGCCCCAGCCCCTCTTCCTTCACTCCACAGACACTCTCTGTCACCCACCCAGCAAACTCTGAGCTGTGTTTTGTGACTTATTATTCCCTCTATTTGGTAATTTGGGGAGAAGAGAGCACCAAGTGCTACTGATGATGTCTGCACCGCTGCTAATAGGAGCCACTGTTTGGATCCCACGGCACTGCCTTGGCCCCAGCGGCTGTGACAGCTGCCCAAGCACTGTCTGCCAGGCCAGGCTACGTGCTGCAGGCTCCAAGCGCAGAATAGAGCCCAGCACAGTCACGCTGGGATCCCAGAGGCTCGCAGCATTAATAATCTATAGTTCAATCATTAGGAGCAAATCCAAGTGAAATAGGAAAATATATACCACGCTGGAGGCCGCAAGGCTGCTGGGAGGTGGCTTCGCTGCTCGGTGGCAGGCTTAATGATTAGTTCCCAGCCACTAGCAGCTCCAGCTGACAAGCGGCGCCTGCAAGCTGTAGGCTTCCTGCACATGATAATTGAACAAAGCTAGGATTCATTCAAGATATTAACACAGACTCTCTACTAGAGAGCTGCTGGGCTTGCCAGGCCCCTGAATTGAACTCTCTAAAGTGCACCCTTGGAGGGTGTTCATTGGGTCAATTATTGCTCTCTGGACAGATTTGTAAGTGGATCTTTCCAGATGCAGGGCCCAAGGCTCCTGGGGTCCTGGCAAGGATTTAATATATAAACTAATATAACGACACCCTGATTTCTCCAGTTATGCCCTGGGCCAAAGGGCTAACCTGGGCCTTTATGGCAACACGTCAGCCCCTAGCACTCTAAGTAGGAAGATATTTGAAGTGGGAAAGCATTTTTAATATCAGAGTTAAAAAAATAATTTCAAGTCATTATTGGATAAAAGGGTTTTTTAAAAAATTAATTTATTTACTTATGATAGTCACAGAGAGAGAGAGAGAGGCAGAGACACAGGCAGAGGGAGAAGCAGGCTCCATGCACCGGGAGCCTGATGTGGGACTCGATCCGGGACTCCAGGATCACACCCTGGGCGGAAGGCAGGCACCAAACTGCTGCGCCACCCAGGGATCCTCAGATAAAAGGTTTTTTAAAGGCTTTGTTGATATTCTTCCTGGTTATAACCATTAGTTGGGAGCCTCTGTCCACAGGTGACAGAAGCCCAGCTCAGAGTCCGTGAAGTCCCAGAAGAGGCTAGGATGTTCTGCAGAACTGTAGGAAGCAAGGGGCTGGTGGCACCAGAGCCAGGGCGTCCCAGAGCCAGGATGTGAAACCCCATCAGAATTTGGCTTCCTGTCCCTGTATGTTGGCTTCCTTCTCTCAGACTGGCATCCCCCTAGGGTGAAAGTCGTGACAAGCCTCAGCCGCATGCACCTCGTAGCTTGGTATTTAGAGAGTAGGGGCTACTTTGAAACATTCCAGGCCAAGAACTCAGAAGGCTCTGGCTCCTGCAATGAGCCCATCCATTCAGACCATTAGCCTGGCCATGTCTCAGCTTCAGGCACACGACCTTAGGCTCTCACACCTCACCAGTGCCCCTGAGAATTCCAGCTCCTCCTCTCACTTGTGGACTTGGATAAATCCCTGTGCCACAAGCCATGGGCTCTGGTTTCCCAAGCAACTGTCAAAGAGGCTACATGATGCCAGGTCTAAAGTGCAGGGGCCTAATTCTCTGTGGAGAGGAGGGAGCCAGAGAAGATAAATCCCCTTTCTCTGTCTCCAGTGGACTATCCCAGGACCAGGTTTCTCCAGATAGCCTGTCCAGAGACATCCTGCAGGGCTCAGTGGGTGCCCCTAACCTGAAACAGTGGCCAGCACATAATGCATAATCCTGCACAGCTCCCCGTCTTTCCCCACATCAATGCCCCTTCTTTTTTCTCTGGCTGCTTTTGGATTCTACCTCCCAACTAAAACATTAACACAATCCTTGCCTGAGGCTCTGTTTCCTTGAGAGGACAGGAAGCACACTAGAATAACAAAAATGATGAAAATCACAAACACAGTTTTTAAAAATTATTATTATGCCAAAAGCCCCCAAATCCATGGGAACAAAGTACTCAGGCTGATCTGGAGACAGTGACCAATAAATTTGTCTCAGAATGAGGATTCCACTAAGTTAAATTTAGATCAAAGTTTAGTGAAAAGGCTTCCCGTTAAGAATGTATTGAAAAATAATTTAGGGGCTTCTGGTTAAATATGGTGGACTGAACATACAAGCTTACCACTCTCCCTCCTGAAGCCCCCCTAAGATGAGAACAAAACAAGTAAAGAAATGTATAAATCTACCCATAAGGAGAAATAGAACTGGAGAGGAGATATGGTGGATGAGAGATGACAATGGATTTTGCAAAGCTTGCTGGAGCAGAGCAGAGGAAGCTGCAATTGAAGTGCCTACGGAGAGAACCCTGGGAGATACAAATGATGACAGAGTCTGAGATGAGGCAGGGGACTGAAAACAGAGCAGATTTAAAGCAAATAATATGCCCCCTCCCCCAGTCTTCTCCCCTTCCTGCAACAGCCAAGCAACTGCTCCTCCCTCTCTCCTCCCCATAGGGCACAGGAGGTTTTTCCCTGAAAAACATGACCTGGACAGACTCCAGATGTGGGGACACCAGATCCAACAGAGGGAAAGTGTGAGGTGTGGGGCTAAAAGGAGAGGAAATTGGATGAGAGCCGCAGTACTGACCGGTAGAGTCCCTGGTCTGCTTCTCCTGCCCTTTGCCCAGAATGGTGGCAGCCAGGAGCAGAGGTATTGGCAAATGGGCAAGGAAATGTCATGAAAAAGAAAACAAGGCCTTCTATCTGACTAGTGAGAATTCCAAAAAGAGAGAGCAGAGAAAACAGAGTGTAGGAATCTTTTAAAGGCACAATAGAAAAAAATCCCCAGAACTGAAAGACATCATCACCAGGTCGAAAAATCCCCAATAAATGACCAATAGCCCAAAGGCATTCTAGCATGAAATTCTAGAACACCAGGGGTAATGAGAAGCTCCTCAAATCCAGTACGTAAAACGTGTCACTAGATATGTTAAAAAGGAACTAGGATCAAAATGACATCAGGTTTTTCAATAGCAGCCTCAGAACCTAAAAGACAATGGGTCAAGGTCTTCAAACTTCTGAAAAGAAATCATTTCAAGCAGCATTTCTGTGGCCACCCATCAAGGAAGTGCCAAAGGGATAGAACCATGGCTGCTCATAAATGAAGGAGGGGTGGGGTGATTAGAGCATCACTGTTTTGCAACTCCTGGTGGGTTAAAGGGCAGAGATGTTGACACAGAGAGACAACCAGATACCATGTGCTTCATGGTGGGGAAGCGCCACCTTGAAAAAAAATTGAACCGAATCTGACTGGGACCTTAGATCCACAACCAGGCTGTGGGAAATAGAGGAGACAGAGGAACATGTCAAATAATACTGCAGAGCTACAGTACACAAAATTCAGTGTGTGGGAAACAGCCTAAGCCCTTTGATAAGTAAATTGTGAGAAATGAAACCAAATTGGAGGGGGAGCCTATGGATTAAAACAGATTTTAAAAATATAACAACTTATTTTGATCCTGGTTCAAATAAGCTATAAAAAAGAAATGATGCCACTTCTGGCTTAATTAAAAATCTGAACACTGTATATTTGATGATGTTAAGGAATTATTAATTTTTTACATGTGAAGACAGTGTTATATATATTTATATGTATATATATATATATTTTAACAGAATCCTTATCTTTTAGAAATACATATTGAAATATCAAGGATATGCTTTCAAATAACCCAAGGGGAAGAAGAGTATATGGAGCTAAAGGTGACATAAGATTGGCCATGGGTTGGTAACTGTTGGAACTGGGCGATGGGTAATAGGAGCTCAGCATGCTATTCTTTTTAAATTTTTTTTTTATTTTTTGGTATACTATCCTTTTAATTTAAGCATTTTCTTTTTCTTTTTTTAAAACAATTTATTTAAACTAAAAACAGAAACAGTTCACTCATTTCTCTCACTGCTTGCCCTCTGGCAATCATTAATATGTTCTCTGTATCTATGAGCTTAATGACTTGTCTTGTTTTGTTTTGTTTTGTTTTGAGATTCCACATATAAGAGAGACCAACTGGTATTAGTCTTTCTTGCTCTGACTTGCTTTGCTTAGTATAATGTCCTTGACCATATTTAAATTTTTTAAAAAACATTCTTTTGAATTTTTCAAAAACATATCTTAAATTTATGCATAATAAAGCATTATTTTTTAAAAAGCAACCAAAGTGATAAACAAAAAAGGAGTAAAGCAAGGGCTCAAACGCTGGAGAACAGTAGGAAGTCCCAGTGGATCCCAGGGGACAACCAGACTACCCAAGCAGGAGCAACGAAGGAATGATCCTGGGGGGAAAAAATAATTTATTTTGATCATTTAATAGGTTTATGTGGAAGATAAGGGGGGGGGGGGCGTTTTATTTTATTTTAAAAGATTTTATTCATTTATTAATGAGAGACACACAGAGAGAAGCAGAGACACAGGCAGAGGGAGAAGCAGGCTCCATGCAGGGAGCCCGATGTGGGACTCGATCCCAGGACCTCAGGATCAGGACCTGAGCCAAAGGCAGACAGATGCTCAACCACTGAGCCCCCCAGGAATCCCCAGGGGGCATTTTAAAGAACTTCCAGAATATTTTTTGGGGGGGGAAATGTGCTAGATACATTGAAAGTAAGAAGAAAAAAACAGTGCAGTTATTATTTCCAAGAAAAGCAAAAAGTTACAAAAAAAGAAATGTGATTAATATTTGCATTGTTAATATAATCACAGATACTGGGCAGCCCCAGTGGCTCAGCGGTTATCACCGCCTTCCGCCCATGGTGTGATCCTGGAGACCCTGGATCGAGTCCAGCGATTGGCTCCTTGTGGGGAGCCTGCTTCTCCCTCTGCCTGTGTCTCTGCCCTTCTCTCTCTCTCTCTCTCTCTCTCTCTCTCTCTCGAATAAATAAATAAAATCTTTAGAAAAAAAAAAAAAGGATTCATGATTGTATCTCATAGGAACAAAGGGCAGAGCTATGGCTAGGCCTTGACAAGGAACCAGAGTCAGGAAGGACAAGGCAGCTAGTAACCAAGCAGTGGCGGCTTCTTCCTGTGGACTGGCCTTCTTGGCTTGCCCTTCACCTCCCATGCTTACCTGTTCCAAATCCCAAACCTACAGAGACTAACTAGATGCAACTCTATCCCGACTGCAGATTTCATAGAGTGATTGGCTGGCATGGCTTGGTGTGCCAGTTTCAAACTACGACTGCAGATGATTCAGCATTCCTCCCATAGAGAATGTAGGGTCTATGTCCCCTCCCCTTGAGTCTGAGCAAGCTTGTGATGGCCCTAATCAATGGAGTATGGCAAAAGTGAGGTCATATGACTTTAGAGGCTGAGTTATAGAAGGCCACACAGTCTCTGGCTTATTCTCTGGACCATCCTGACCTGTCATATAAAAAGTACAACCATCCTGAGGTTGCCATGCTGTGAGGAAGCCCATGCTATGTGGAAAGATCATGCAGACACTCCAGCAAGAATTTCAGCTGAGCCAAGCCTTTAAGTCTTCCCAGCCCAGGTGCCAGACATGTGAATAAGGAAGCCTTTGGATGATTCCAGCCCCAGCCATCTGAGTGGCCCCTGGGCATTTATCTTCCCATCCAAAGCCCCTACAGTCACAGAGCTGAGCCAAGCCATTGTGAGCATAATAAAATGGCTTTTGCTCCATGCCACTAAATTTGGGGGTGATTGTTGCATGTCAATATCCAATGCCTGGATCAGATGACTGTCCCTGCTGCATGAAATAATGATCTCACTGCTGGAGACCTACCCCCAGGGAAGTAGAGACAACAAAGAGTGGAGCAGATCACAACAAACGATGGCTTGACAAACAACCCTTAGGGAGTTCACTACATTTCTTGTCCTGGTGTCACAGAAGCCCATTGCCTCCCTAAGCAGAGGGAAGGTATATGGATTGAGAACTCTTGACCTCTTGTATTTGAGCCTGGTTCTCAGTTCCTGCTCTCCCACACATTGAGGCAATGAAAAGGAGGGAAGAGTGAAGAGGTGTATTTGCCATGGTAAATGGCACCATGAATTCCCTTCCCTCCCAGCCCCACAGTGGTCTTCCAGAAGAAATAGTTGCCAAGAAATGGGAAATATCCTCAGAGCTCTGGCATCTTTCCTCTGTGGCCTCTCAAGTACAGAGGAGATCATTAGAGGGTCCTCGTGTTGCCTAGCAACTCATGAATGCTGTTTGCTATCATGTCATTAATATGATATGAAAGTGTTTCATAGAAGATATTCATCTTGCATTAATGAAAATCAAATTTGCTAATATGACACAAAATCTGTTCTTCCTTGTGACTTTCTATACTTCAGTAGCTTATTTATTGAATTAGACTAAGAGTGGTTTCAGGCTTGAGACTGTTAAAGTATCATAATAATGACTTTGTTTTCAATAATATCGGATGGCTGTTAATGATGTGATTACGCAGCTACAACCCTGCGATCACCATCCTAGACAAAGCCTCCTCCCCAGAAGCCCAACCCCAATGCCAGCTAACTATTTGCCACCAATCTTCTTACCGCCAAAACCTCAGCTAGGAAAGGATTCTGGTTTGAACCGGTAGACTTTCCAGATTGTCCACACCTTTCTTTGGAGCTCAGAGATAGAAGACCAGAGGAACATCTGCTGCTTGAAGAAGGCTCCAATGAATAAATGGATCCCATATCATCATAAGCATGAGAGGAACTACCAGAAGTTCTTCAGACATCTGCTGCTCTCTAAATAAGGGTAACAAAGTATATTAGTCACTGAAAGAGGATAAGAAATACAGGCAGTGCCCTGCTTTCAAACACAATTTCTGAAAACAGGAATGGAATTCAAATGTACAAAAGCCAAATAATAGACTAATATCTTACAAGGGTAATTCCCTTTCCAGAGAGGATGTGCTCAAAATGTTCCTCAGTATTTAAAAATGTCAATTCAGCACACAGAAAGGAGTTTTAGGGTATCAATGGCTAAGATATGAACAGATAAGCTGTATGTTATAGTCAAATACACAGAACCAACGTCTGTAAGTCAAGGGCTGCTCCTAGAGGCATTCAGAAAGAAACTTTCCAAAAATCTAAACAGCAGAGTTGTATTTCTAGAAATGACTTTTTACAAAATTTTTCTTTTTCTATTTACAAAAATAATGTATGATCATTGCATAAGTCAAAGAGGGTGGGGATAAAAAGAAATCAAAATCATTCATAAACAATCACCCAGATACGACCACATACATTTTTTGGTGTATGTCCTTCCAACATTTCATCTCTGATCATGTAAATATTTATATATGCTAACAGTATTTTAACATGCTAGTTTATAGCTTGCTATTTTGGTTTGTTAGGTTATTCTGAACACTTTTCTGTTTCTTAAGGTATTATTTCAATGGCATTATGTCTAGTGAGTGAAGAGGGTGTACCACACCACCGTGTCTTACTAGATCAGGGTGCTTCTGACTTTTTGTTTTGATGATTGACACTGCAGTGGACATCCTTAGTGATACAGCTTTTTCATAGCCCTGATGGTTTCCATCATAGGCTTTTCAGTGTCCTTAACTCTTTTCCATTCACCGTGCATTTATTGAACACCAGTGTGCCGTCTGGGTACAGCCACCAAGAAAGCCAGGCTTCCTTCTTTCACAGACCTTAAAATTAAGTAGTAGAAACAGAAAATTTTAAATGGCAGTTAAAAAAAATTCTACCACCACCCAAGTGAGTGTTCCCCTTCTCCCAATCCCACTCTTGTTCCTGGCACTGAGCACATTCCAGATGTGTAAATGTGTGTTTGTCCTGCTGACTGCACATAATTTTCTTCTTTCACTTGATAGCACGCATTGAAGATCTTCCTGCATCAGGACGCATCAATCCCATTGTTCTTAATGGCGTCTTTATATTTCATAGAATGGCTAAATCCCAGTTGACTTAACTATTTTCCTATTAATAAGCATTCAGTTTGTTTTCCATTTTTTCCATGTTACTGAGTCACATGTTCATTACTTTGTGTGCACCATCAGTGGAATTTCTAGATCAATGGGTATGCACATTTAAGTTTTGATCAAGAAGTATATACATAAATAAATTTCGATCAAAACCTTAGCTTAAATTATCCTCAAGAAGGGTAATTTCAATTTATATTCCCATAAACAGTTATGACAGGGCTTGTTTCTCCCCTTCCTCCTCAACACTGGCTATATTCCATGTTTTAATTTTGCCAACCTGCTGGAAGAAGAAATAGAAAAAACACGTTTCATTTCTTCAGTGTTAAATTATTTGTTCCCATCCTTTACCCATTTTCCTACTGGTTGCCTTTTTTAAACTTATGAGTGTTTATAACAACATAAGGCTAATAATGCTTATTTTATATATTGAAAAATTTTTCCAGTATATCATTTTTAAGGTAATAAGCTACTTTTTTCAGAAAAGTTCTAAGTTGACATAAAAATTGATCATGAAGTATAGAGAGTTTCCATACACCCTTCCCACCTAACACACAGTTTTCTGTTTACATTTTTTTTTAAGATTTTATTTATTTAAGACAGAAAGCACAAGTGGGGAGGAGGAGCAGAGAGAGAGGGAGAAGCAGACACCCCACAGAGCAGGGAGCCCCATGCAGGGCTTGATCCCAGGACCCCGAGATCATGACCTGAGCCGACAGCAGACACCTAACCCACTGAGCCACCCAGGCACCTTGTGGTTACATTTTAATTAGTGTGGTTTATTTCTTACAGCTGATGAACCAATACTGCTAGATTATTATAAAGTCCATAGTTTATATTAGTTTATTCTTCGTGTTGTACGTTCTATGGTTCTTGACAAATGTGTAATGAAATACATCCATCATTACTGTGTCCCTGCCCTAATGGTCTCTTGTACTTTGCCTACTTATCCGTCCCTTCCTTCCTACTCCCAAACCCTTGGCAACCACTGATCTTTTTACTGCATCCATAGTAGCCTTTCCAGATATTGTATACTCGGATCCATACAGCATGCAGCCTTTTCAGATGGGCTTCTCTCCCTTAGCAGTAAGCATTGAAGGATCTTCCATGTCTTTTTGTGGCTTAGTAGCTCAATTTTGTATCACAGAATAATATTCCACCGTTTGTTTATCCATTCACCTATCAAGGACGTCACGGTTGCTTCCAAGTTTTGGCAATTACAAATAAAGCTATAGACATTTGGGTGCAGGTTTTTGTGTGATCATAAAGTTTTCAACTCATTTGGATATAAACAAAAGGGTTCAATTTGGGATTGTATGGTAAGCATGTGTTTAGTTTTGTTAGAAATTTGCCAAACTGTCTTCCAAAGTGGCTGTGACCATTCTGCATTCTCACCAGCAGTGAAGGAAATTCCTCTTGCTCCACATCCCTGCCAGCATTGGGTGTTGGCAGTGTTGGGGTTTTAGCTATTCTAATAGGTGCATAGTGGTATTTATCCACAGGACTTACCAGTCTTGCTTCCTGGCAGAGCAGATCTATGTGTGATTCGAATTGCTGGGCACTCATTCATGACAATGTCAGGTTTGATCTGCCCTGGGTGAGTGTTTGATCTTTTGGTGGTCATCCCACCTTGTCCTCAGACACTGTCTGAGTTATGCTGAAGCCATGGGTCTGGTCCCGCAGACACAGGCAGACCAGACTGGTTTCATTGCGTTTCTGCTTTGTAAAGTAAGCAAGCCTGTTGTAAAACCTGGACTTTAAAGAATCACTTGATATATATATATATATATATATATATATATATATATATATATATATATAATTTTCTTTATTTATGAGAGACACAGAGAGAGACAGAGACACAGGAAGAGGGAGAAGCAGGCTCCATGCCGGGAGCCCGATGTGGGACTCGATCCGGGACTCCAGGATCACACCCTGGGCGGAAGGCAGGCACTAAACTGCTGAGCCACCCAGGGATCCCCCACTTGATATTTTAAATGAACCCCCTGGGTTAAATCTGCTAACCAGTCAAAGCCAGTTTGTGTATGTGGGTAGAAGACATGTAACAAAACAACTGACTGTGTTTCCAGCAGCCATGAGGAGATCATATTCCTGCGCCCACTGAGCTCACTGCGTTTGCATTCGGGCATATTACTGGGTTTTCCTGGTCCCTGAGCCTCTCCGGACAGGAACACATCTTCACCTGGGGATCCCGGGCACCTGGTGTGGGACTTGGCCCACAGTTCTGGACGTCAGTGAATGTGTGTGGCTGACACTGACCTACTGTGTCTGTCTGTCTCGGTCTTTGGCTGCAGGAGTGGACAATTCTCATCTCATTTCATTCATTTTAACTGAAGCTTCTCCCAGTTAAGATTCTAATGGTCTCTGCATGACCTGGTACAGTACAGTTTTTGGTCTGTGATTTTTATTTACTCATCCATTCATTTAGGAAATATTTTTCAGCCACCTGCTGTGTACTATGTTCTGCAGGTACAGTTGTGAAGAGGACTGAAAAAGTCTGGCCCTTCTGGATTTTATAATCTAGAGGAAGACAGCTTACCACAAACAAGTAAATAAATATGAAAACAAGACCATATCAAAGAGCAATAAATAAAACAAATAAGAAAACGTGGCCGGGAGTTGAGGTGGGTGGGGAGACACTGTGAGGAGTAAGTATCTGAGTTGAGAGCTGCTGAGATACAGGCAGGCACAGCAGATCTGGAGGGAGAGCAGGCCAGCCGGAGGGACCAGCAGGTGCAAAGGTCCTGCCGTGGGAGAAGTTTTTGGTGTATCTGAGGGACAAAAAGAAGCCAGTGTGGCTGTGGAAGAGTAAATGAAGGTCAGAGGAGCTGCATCGTGTAGTCTTGGGAGGTGGAGGTTTGGGCTTTTGATGCTTGTTTCCCTGTGTGAAGAGCAGTAACATGCCAGCTCGTGTTTTAAAAGTTCACTGCAGCCTCCGTGGAGAATGGACCGTAGTAGTTATGAGGAGGCTTCTGCCTCTATCCCAGGTGAGAATTGGTGCTTTGGACCAGATGGATACAGGGTGTTGTGGTCATATTTGAGATGTATTTTAAGCAGCAGAGTGCGCAAGACTTGCTCCAAGCAACATATCCAACTGCTGACTCTACCCTCAAACTTAACGTGGCCAACCAGAACTCATGCTCCACCTCAGAGCTGGGCACTGTGGATGGCCCACCTCACCCCTTCCACCAGTCCATTGCCTGCATCCCCGGGTATGTGAATGCTGGTCTGTAACCCCCAGCTCCCATATGGGGAGCGAGGAGCCACCTTGCCCTGAAAGGGACACTGTCCGTTCTCGAGACCACAGCTAATGACAAATATGGGCTATGAGAGGTCCCCTGGCCCAAGGTCCAGTCACCTCGGTGGTGTAGTTTCCCACTCCAGAACTCCCCCTGGGCCCAGGCTGAAGCCACACTTCCTTCCTTGAGACTCCTCACCAGCCCCTCCCCTGCACTTCCTGCTCTCTTGGCCGGCCTCCTGTCTTCGCTGTCCCTCTCATGAGTGCCTCAGGAGACAGTGACTTCAGAGTAGAGGTGAGAGATGAGAGTGTCCCAACATTTCAACATCCAGCAGGAAATGTGGCTCAAGAAGTAGAACATGACGTGGGATTTCCCAGAAGCTTCCAGGGAGAAGTAGTGCCTAGCTGTGTCCGAGTCCACTGTGGAGCTAAGTTGGGGACAGGGAATTGGTCACCGGAGCTGGCTCTCACCAGAGCCACTTCCAGGGACGTGGGGGGCTGGAAATAGCTCGAGAGATAGGATGTAACCTGAGGAACTGGAAGTGCAGTGAATAGGGCCAAATTTTGGCAAGCTGTGCTTGGACAGAGACCTGGGGGATACATGGCAGGGGCAGGGGGAGAGAGGACGAATGTCTCCGTGATGCAGGTAAAGCAGGACGGTGGCAGAGCCTGGACAACTTTTCTAACACCTGCAGAGGCAGAGGCACGAGCATGGGAGAAAGTCGGCAGGTTGGGGCGCTTCGGGGTGAGAAGTGGAGGCAGTGCCTGGCGGCTTCCTCAGTGAAGCAGGAGGCAGAGCTCATCAGCTGAGAGCGGAGAGCGGGAAGGGGGCTCGGATGGTTGAGGGAAGAGAAGTCCTCTCAGGGCCCACGCGGGAGCTGACGGGGCAGTTTGGCGCTACTGGGCGGCGGGGCGCCCGGGGGAGATCGTCCAGGGCCAGGCGGGGGTCGTGTGAGGCTTTTCTGTGCGTCTCTGGCTTCTCGGTGCGGAAGGGAGGCGGCAGGCGGCAGGTGCAGGAGGGAAGGGGGGGCGCCCTGGAGCCGAGGAGTGGCCGAGCTTGGCCGCTGACCCGTCCCTCCTCACCCCAGCCTCGGCCCTCGGCAGCTGGGGACACGCGGCTCAGCCGGACACACGGTGCTGTGGCCCGAGCGACACAGCCCGGCGGCTGCAGCCAGAATGAACACGCGCCCTCCCTTCCCAATCACAAGTGGCTGCTGGCGACAAGGCAGCCCCTGTCCCCGGCCTCCGCCTCCAGTGTGGACCCAAGCAGTCCCCAGACTGCTGCCCCTCACCCGGCCTCTTGGGGACTCCCCCGTGGAGCCACATCCTGGAGGCAGCGCCCGGGCACCCGCCAGCACGAGGAAGCCTACGTCCCTTCAAGGCCCTGCCCCGAGTCCCTTGCGGTTCACAACTCCTGGCTCTGTCCCTATGGCCCTGGTCACGTCCGATGGTGCTGCCCCAGCCTCGCCTCTGCCCCTGCCCCCCTACCCGCCCCCAGGAAATACCTGCGTCCCCCTGGTCCCTCCCGGCCGCCCTCCCCCGAGGCCCGTCAGCTCGGCTGCCCACCTGGACGGCAACTCCCGAGCCGCCTGCAGGCACGTCTGCCTCGCCCTCCGTGAGCAAAGGAAGGGCCCTCCGCGCGGCCTTCACCCCGCCGTCCTGGCCCCCTGGACTTGGGAGCAGCTGCGCGTCCCTTCCCTCCCATGCACCCCCCGCCCCCGTCTCCCTCAGCCATTGTCTCTGACCGCTTCGGCTGCGCTTTGCAGGCTCCCTGGCCTCTGGCCTTATCCTATTCCCGTGTGGCAGATCTCAAACATATATGACTGCACACCTCATTTGTTTAAATCCTGTCCTGCGGGGCGCCTGGGTGGCTCAGTGGTTGAGCATCTGCCTTCAGCTCAGGGCGTGATCCCAGGGTCCTGAGATCAAGTCCCGGATCGGGCTCCCCACGAGGAGCCTGCGTCTCCCTCTGCCTGTGTCTCTGCCTCTCTCTTTGTGTCTCTCATGAATAAATAAATAAAATCTTAAAAAATAAAATAAAACCTTTCCATGGCTCTGTATCATTTAAGCAGTGGAAGTCTAAGACTCCTAGACGAGTGCTAGAATCCAACTACCTTCTCCCACAGGGCAACTGACTGGACGCTAGAGCCTCAAACCATTGTGCGGCCCAGAACCCCTGTGCAGCCTCCTGCCCCTCCATTTCCCTGCGCTCTGCCTCCAGTACCCTTCGCGAACACCAATCCCTTTCCTGCTTCTGTAATGAGCTCCCTGTGGGTTATCAACAGAGCTTGTCCATGCTCTTATGACACTTGTCGCCCACTATTACAATTATTTTTCACATGTCTGTTGCCTCTTCTTGTTGGAGAGCCTCTGGATGAAAGGCTCATGGCATATTTGTCTTTGCATTTGGAATATTTCTCATGGAAGGCATTTAGCAAATCCTTGCTTTTATTATTTTTTAACTGTATACCAGTGCTGTCCAGTAGAAATACAGTGAGCCACATATGTAGTTTTATCTTTTATAGTAGTCACATTAAAATCATAAAGAAAAAAGAAATTAATTTAATGGTATATTTTTATTTAGCTCAGTATATCCAAACTGTTGTCTTTTCAACATTTAATACAAAAATACTGAAATATTTTATGTTCTTTTTTCTTTATACTAAGTCTTAAAAATCCAGTGTATGTTTTATACTTGTATCCCATCTCGGTTCAGACCGGCCACACTGCAAGCACTCATAGTCCTCTGTGGCTGGTGGCTGGTCACCCCTGGGCTGGGCAGCCCGGGTCTTGGCAGTTGCTACTCTGGACCTCTGCTTCCTTTACCTACAAAACGGGAAAGCCTTCAAGAACTGTAATCTCATATCCCTTACAGTTCAAAAAAAAAAGAGTGGGTGGGAAGCTCTGGTATTTCATGATGAAGTGAAGACAGTGTTCCCTCTCAGAGTGAAAAGTCTTTCCACCAGCGACTAAATGGACTGGCCATTTCTTTGTACTCCCCTGTCCCTGGGCTCAGTGCATGGCGTACAACGCCCTTGGAAGTATGGTTCGGCCATGGAACTCCTGTGGGCTCAGATCTGGAAACTTAACTCCTTGACCATTTCTTTACTAAGAGTGACACCACAAAGAGGCTAAAACAATTAGTGGTTTATTTTAAAATTTTTTTAGAGATTTATTTATTTGAATAAGAGAGAGAGAGAGAAAGAGAGAGAGAGAGGGAGAGGGACAAGCAGGCTCCTTTCTGAGCAGGGACCCCGGGATCATGACCTGAGCAGATGCTTAACCCACTGAACCACCCAGGCGCCCCTGAAATTTTTATATCAAAATAATTTCAACTTCCAAAAAGTTGGCACAAATAGAACAAGTAAAAAGCTGCATACTCTTCACCTGGATTCCCAAAATGTTAACATTTTACTATCCTTGCTTTATCATTCTTTCTCTCCGACTCTCTGTTTTCACACACACGCGTACACACACACAGATGGGAAGATATGAGTCTTTTCCTAATGTTTGAAAGTAACCTGCAGAGACACGATGCCCTCTAAATCCTTCAGTATGCCCTTCCTAAGACTATGACAGAATGCAGTTGTCAACATTTAAAGATGACGTGCATGAGAGATGAATGGACTCTTCAGCCATTCGCGGAGCTTGCCAGTTGTCCTGCTGCTCTCTTCGTACTGCTCCACGATCCTACACGACAGTTAGTTGTTGTGTCTGCTGAATCATTTCCAATCTGGGACAGTGCCTGAGCCTTTTGCCTTCGTGAGCCTTCCCCTGTGAAAAACACAGGCCAGGTATTTTGTAGAACGTCTACCAGTTTGGGTTTCTCTGATGTTGCCTCATTATTCCTGTCAGGTGTGGCCTTCTTGGCAGAACTGCAGGAGTGCTGTTATGTCCCTCCCAGGGTATCCTTTTTTTTTTTTTTTTAAAAAGATTTCACTTATTTATTCATGAGAGACACACACACAGAGAGGCAGAGACATAGGCAGAGGGAGAAGCAGGCTCCATGCGGGAAGCCTGACGTGGGACTCGATCTGGGGGTCTCAGGGATCACACTCAGGGATCACACCCAGGGCCGAAGGCGGCGCTAAACCGCTGAGCCACCCGGGCTGCCCCCAGGGCATCCTTTCAGGAGGCACCCGGTATGGACTCACCCCAACACTGTACTGTTGGCCAGGGCCTCCTGGCTGGGGTGGATGCTGCAGGTTTCTCTGCTGGAAATGTGGTGTTTTTTGTTTTGTAATTAATTAGTGATATTTTTGAACTATGTAAAGATTCCATTTTTCAATCCTTTTCTCCACTAGTTTTTGCATCCATACACAATTCTTGCCAGAAACAGCTGTTACTAGGGAACCACGGGGAGATTTTTGCAACTCCTTCATTTATTCTACACTTACTAGTTAGCTTTTGACTGTAAGGAAGAGCTGTCCCTACTCCTCCATTTGTTTATCCACTTGTCCATATCAGTGGGGACTTAGGGATTCTAGTACCATCTCATGGGTTATAATCCGTTGCCTTCATTACTGTGTGTGAGAGAAGTAAGAACCAGGAATGTGTTAGTTGTTTTGTTTTTAATGTAGGTTCCACGCCCAGTGTGGAGCTTGAACTCATGATCCTGAGATCAAGGGTCACATACTCCACCGACAGAGCCGGCCAAGCATCCACTGCTTTGTTGAATTTTAATACTTGATTTCTGGAAACTGCAGACCTGCAAATATAAGAGTGACAAAGAAAGTGAAGGAACAGTTTGTGGCTTGTCGTTATATTTAGTAAAAGCCTCAGTTAAAAAAAATAAACACGTTAATTAGAAAAGCCTGTTATGAAAGCCTTTCTTTTTTAAGGATTTTTTATTTATTTGAGGGAGAGAAAGAGAGAGAGCACACAAGTGGGAGAGAGGGAGAAGCAGGCTCCCCACTGTGCAGGCAGCTCCCATGCAGGGCTGGATCCCAGGACCCCAGATCGTGATCTGAGCTGAAGGCAGACGCTTAACTGAGTGAGCCACCCAGGTGCCCCTAAAGGGAATTATTCTAAACATGTGTTAATTATTGAATTACTATAAACCTGTATTAAACATGCTATATACCCTGTACCAGTGAGTGATATTTCTACTAAGCACCCTTTTAAAATTTAAAGGGCAATTAGTTTAACCAAAGGAATAATGAGGCAGCAAAATATCTTGCTTTTCTGGTGTTGACTAGTTGCTGTGGCCTCGGTCTCACAAAAGGTAATTCCACCTGGTTCCTTTGTTTCCCCCCCCACCCTCGGACTTGTGGGGGTTTATACGTGCATATAAACACTTTTTTTTTCTTTTCCTACAGAACATAGAGAGGAAATGGCCATGGCCGTAAGCGTGGCTGAGTGGCTGAGTGGCTGAGTGGCCTAATGCTAGGCTGTGCTCGCTGCAGCCTAATTAAAGGGAAATGGTTGTGCTTTCTATGAAGAGAGACACAGAATAACAAGAAGGGACGACTCAGGAAGGGAAGCTGAGCCCTAAGAGCTTTCCCTTTGCTGCAGAATTAAATGCTAACCTTGCCTCAGACTCTTCGGCCTGAATTTATGTAACAAATCAATGTAAATAGCTGGATGACTCCCAGGGCACTAGATTTATTGTACAAATTCAATTAATGCAGCCCCTAATAAACCAGCAATGTGCAAGGAAATGCCACAGATGGAAATAAAAAGGCAGATATGTAGAGCTAGGGAGCAGAGAGTCATCCCCGTGCTCTGACACCGGGCCGAGGGCCACCAGACCCACTCACCCCCTGCAGTGACAGGGCCGCTCTGGGCTTCCACTGGTAAAATTAAATAGAAGGTCAATTCTTCAGTCTATAAAAATATACTCTTCTACAAGAAGACAGGTTTGCTCTGGCAGGTCAGCAAGAAGTTAGGTCAGAAGAAAACATGGCCCAGCTGGGCCTCCAGAGGCGTGCACCTTAACCGTGGCCAGTTTTCCTCACCGCCCTCCTGAGACGTCCCAGGAACCACTGGGATGACTGTTTTGCCTTAACCGCCTCGCTCTTCAAAATAAACCAGCAAAACCAAGGCACTCTGTCTTTCCTCTTTTTATTTAACCTTCATCAGTGCAGACAAAAAAATACATCGAGGCCTCAGTTTAACCATTTTTACGTTTTTTTTATGGATTCCTACATAGCTCTTTGGTGCGTGGCAAAACATGATGGAGGCTGGTTATGAAGTCTCTCTTAACTTTCGTGCAGCTAAAATTAATAGCTGCCATAAAACTGTGGCTAAAATAGTTTATGCAGACACCCTTGAATGTAGAAAAGCAATCCCCATGGACAAAAAATTGCAGAGTTGTGCCAGAGAAAGACTGTCTTCCAATTAAACAACAAAGTGCTTATCTTAATTATTTCACCTCTAATTCATACCACAAAAGATCGGAGGTAGCTTACACAAATGTACACTATAAAATATAATCAGGAATGGGGCACCTGGGTGGCTCAGTGGTTGAGCATCTGCTTCCGGCTCAGGGCGTGATCCTGGAGTCCTGGGATTGAGTCCTGCATCGGGGTCCCCGCAGGGAGCCTGCTTCTCCCTCGGCCTATGTCTCAGCCTCTCTCTGTGTGTCTTTCATGAATAAATAAATAAAATAATTTTTAAAAAAAGACATAAGAACAATCATCATCATCACCATCAAAGCAACACAAGACATATAGAGCCCTTCCCCTGTGCCGGTCATAAAGGCAACCTTATTCCTGGACTGTCTCATTATGTCCTGATAGTAAGTCTTTGAGGTAAGGACTACTGTTCTCCCCATTTTACAGCTATGAAGGGTGAAGCTGGGAGAAGTCAAAGCTAACTAGCTCGAGATTGCATTAGCAACAAGCGGTACATCTGGGATCAAAAGTGAAAGGCTTGGGTAAATGGGAAATGAAGGGCAGGACAGCCGTGTGAGAGGCTGAGCTGCATGCAAAGGCTGGGTATTTGAGCACAGGTCTTTATCTAGAAAATTCACAGCCTTGTCTTTGAGTTCCATCAAGGTCAAAATAGAGAAGGAAGTAGCATCAGTGGTTGGATTTGTGAGGGTCATAAGATAGATGTATTCTGTTTTCTCAGGTGAAGCAGCTTCTCCTGGTCTAAGTATCCAGGATTCAGAGAAACAAATGGACAGCAGACAGACCTTTCAGATGATCCTGTATGAATAGTTATTTCTGAAAACCAGGACCCTAGGGGCCAGGGAGGCAGGAAGTCTGTGCTCTGTCCTCAGCCCCACCTGGGTGCTGACACTTACTTATTCAGGATAAATGTGCTCCAAGAATCAGTGTTCTTTAAGACACTGTGAATAAAGCCTCAGAAGATTTGTGCCTGAGAGAGAGCATGGCCTCCCCAAGTCAGTGTGGGGGTGCCAGGGCCCGTGGGCTTATCAGGATCTCCCTCTGGAGGCAGTTCTGCATGTGTCCAACTCACGGACAACTGAGTCCAGGCTGTGCTAGAGGCCTGCAGCCAATGGCAGCCTCTGAGTACCCCCAGCCCCCCGACCCCCCGCAGCCCGACAAAGGCTTCCCGGACCATAGACACCAGGCTTTAGGCGGAGCTGGCATCTGGCTCTAGGGTGCCTCTGGGTAGCTCGGCGACCGTCACCCCGTGCATCCCTGAGCCTAGAGCAATAAGATGGAGGCAGTTCCCAAGCCACTTCTGCCCAAGATTAGAGTCTTGGTTCTAGTGCTAGTGCGTCGTAAACCATTTTTCCTTAGAGCAGTAAACCCCCATTATTGGTTGGGGCCAGTTCCAGACTGTGACAGCAAGATCATCACCGATCTTTAGCAAGTGACAATTATGACTGGTTGTCAAATGACTAGTTGGTTTTGCTTTCAAAATCATCAATCTTACCTTTCCAGAAATGCCTCAAAGCAGGAAATTGACCACATAGAGCTTCTAGCAAACTCAGCTTGGGCAGGAAATATTCATAATCAGACTTCCATTTCAGACTCCAGGGCTTGTTTATTTGTTTCTGGCTGCCCCTGTAATACGTGGCATCCCTGAGTAAACTCCGCTGCCCCAGAAATGTGTAATTTAATTTCTGAGCAAACCTAGGGTTAACTGGAAATACTTATTTGTTCCTATTATTATTTTTAAAAATTGTATTGAAATGCATGAATCCACTTTCTTCCATGGGCAGAATAAAATGACAATACAATCTTCCAGCACAAACACAAATCATTGCCTGTTCTCTGCCTTTCAGCCTCCATGGGCTAGCTGGGGACGTGCAGGGCAGCAGGGCTCTCCCATGGGCTTGGAGGTGACAGTCACATACGGAAAACGTTTTGTGTGGGATTTTTTCCAGATTGTTTAATTTGAGACTGGATTGAATCTAGAGTGATAGATACATTCTGGTCCCAGGAACATTAACAAAACATATTCTCCCAATTTTCATGAATGTAACTGTATGAAAAGAATTTTGTTCAACATAGATGCTACAGGGTCTTTGGGCTATTTTAGAAGACAGAGCCTCCATTCTCTTATTCCTCTTCAGAAACAGGATCCTGATTTATAGCATGATACATTATACTTAAAGGACAATGATTCCCAGCCTCCCCTGTAGCCCAGGAAGCCATATGACCAAACTTTGATCAGTAAGACATAAATAGAAGTGCTATATGAGATTTCTAGGAACCTTCCCTAAAAGAGAGGGGAAGGGCCCTCTTTTTCTCTGTATCCATCTAAGAACATGTATGTGATAACTGGAGCTCAGTAGCCATTTTGCCCCATGAGGCCCAATGCCCTCTGGATTAGTACTATGCTCTGAAGTCTGTGGAATGACCCTACCCATCCTGGACACTCCACCTAGCCTTTTTTTGTGTGGGAAAAAAATACTTAAACAATTTTTACAACTGTAATCAAACTTAATCTTAGGTAATGCAGGAGATATTGAGGAAATGGGGGTGATTCAGAAAGTTGCTAGAGATGCTCACGAATGAGCATAGGGAAATGAGACTGGGTTGTGTGGTTGTTTAGAGCATGAACTTTGAGATCAAGCAGAATTATGGTTAAGACCCAGCTCATCCCTGTATGACCATGGGCAAGCTGTGTGGCCTTTCTGAATCCATTTCTTCATCTGGACAATGGGCTGGCAAGTCCCACTTTAGAGGATTGGAATTAGGATGAAGTGAGATAATGCACAGAAACTATTTAGCACAGTGTCTGTGGGTTACTGTCCCTGGACGAACACAACACACCTCACCATCAAGCTGTCATGAAAAAGGACTTGCCCAAGAGTGTAATAAGCACCTGCCAGGTGGTGTGACCTTAGGCAGTAGACCATATTCCTTACTAATTATGGAATAATTTTAATAAGAATTAGAAAAAGTATACAAGCACATCAAATCTGTGATTTGGCAGATATCATGGCTTAGGACAAGGGAGAAGTAATTATTTCGGGGTTTTTTTAAAAGACTAATCAATCTAAGGAAAATTTTTGAAGTAATGGGTAATGTCCCTGGAAAATTTATGGGTTCCCAAGTGATTGAAGCTTGGTGAACAGTGGCCAGAGAGAAGTGAACCTAGAGATGCAGTGACAAAGACCTGAGGACAAGCAAACTGGGCAACGTCACTCCTGCTGAAGCCCCCTCCAGCCTTGCCCTCCCACAATGTGCCCCTCTGTGGCCTGCACATGCCTCAGTTTCCCCAACACTATTCCCTCTCCTGCAGGGTGTGCTTCTGGGGAGGGGACCACACTTGCACAGTGGTTTCCTCGGTGCCCAAAAAGTGTCTGGCTGTGATTGACTAATGGCCAAGAATGACCCCTTCCTTCCCATTTTATAGCCATGGAGGTCAGGAGCCCTGAAAGACACCAAGGTCAGAGAAAAGAAAGGAGAGAAAAGTCCTCATGGGAGCACAGTGGGGAAGAAATGTGTATTCTGTGAGAGGTGGTTGAGTCAGCAGAGAACAGAGAACCAGAGCAAAACAGTTGCTAGAAATAAAGAAATAGGGTTTTGAAAGGCCTCCTTGGACCTGCTAGGATGGACGGATGGGTGCATGGCTGGCTAGGTGGGCGGGTAGAGGGATGGATGAATGGATGGATGGATGGATGGATGGATGGATGGATGGATGGACAGATGGGCAGGAGGATGGAAGAAGAAAGGAAGCTAGGACATAGCATGTGTTCTTAGCACCCATACCAGGATGGAGAAGGAGACACAGGGTGAGTGGCTTCCGAAAACCTGTTTGCAGACCTGCCTCCATCTCACCCAGACCCCTTTGCTAGGCTTTGCACAGCCGCATGCCTTCTGTAGCCCACAGGTGAATGACACCAGCCAGGCTGCTAATGACAGTGACAAGCCATGGGCGGCATCAAGTGAGCTCATGGCTCCCACATGACTATGAGGACCCAGCATTGCCAAGTATTATTTCTTTTAAGGAAATGCCCCAGATCAAATTTCCAAAGCTTGCTCAGTCCCAAGCAGCCACATCTGTAGGTCATCCTAGCCCCGAAGGTGTCTGGGCACATCCTCGATGACATACCCTGACATCTGTCACTTTTTGCATTCTTGGATTGTAAATGCAAGAGACACATCCCACCAGCCATGCTCCAGCCCATGGATACCACAGGCTGAGACTCGCTGTGGGCGTGACCTACAAGCAGGTACTGTGGGAGGTGTCTGTCCTCCCCTCTTGAACCTAAGATGCTGTCAGTCAAAGAAGGGACTTCTTCGAAGTGAGAACTTCACTCCCCAGGAAAGCCTGCAGCCTCCCACTGCCCCACCCTGTATGGTTCCCCTGTTCTGGGAGAAAAGGCAACCCTTAGGGGAGCAGACCTCTGTGCTGGTGTGAGTGGTAGCTGGGGATCCTCTTAACCAGTCTAAAGATTTTATTTATTTGAGAGAGAGAAAGAAGGAGAACAAGCAGGGGGAGGAGCAAAGGGAGAAGCAGGCCCCCCCACACTGAGCAAGGAGCCCCACGCGGGGCTTGATTCCTGGACCCTGGGACCATAAGCTGAAGGCAGATGCTCAACCGACTGAGCCACCCAGGCGCCCCCATAACAAGTGTAAAAGCAAAAACTATTATCACTCCAGGATAAAATTACAATGATTTTCATTTAAAAAGAAGAAAGATCTCAGAGAAAGTATGCATTTCTTCTCTGCCCCTGCCTCCTTTCCTCTAACTCTTGCGTAGCTGAGCCATTTCCAGGTGACCCTCAGCAGGCAGGGAGTGCAGCCTAGCTCTTCGGCCTCTCTCCTCTCCTCCCCACCCTCCAGGGATGCCTTGCCTTGCAGTTAAGATCCAGGACTTGAAAGACCAACATCCTTTGCCCACTGTATTCTTTTCCCTTAGACACACGGACTTTCTCCTAAGGCCAGTGAATGGGACTTCCTCCAGCGTGTCGGCGGAGTTGCTTTTCTCAGCCTTCAGTGTGGCCAATGGGCTAAGCTAGTTATCAGATCCCCACCTAGCTTATGTGATTTTGTCGATAAAGTTGGCTGATTGACCAGATGAGGATGAACTCTGGACAAGTCTGATCAATAGCTTAATGATTGAGCCATATCGATCAGGAATGGCTAATAGAGTTCCACAAGTCGACATTTCCCAGGGATTCTGAGAAAAGAGTATCATTTGCAAAAGTGATGGAGAATTTAAGTCCCCACAAAGGACTTAGGGCCAGCCATTGGCAAGATGAAAAGAGACAATAGTGTCTGTTGGGGCCCTGGATAATTTGTGTAAACTTTTTCTCACGGCTGTGTAGAAATGATTTGTGTGATGTTCACACCCAGATCCACACAGCCACTGACAAGTCACCTTGTTGCTGTGTTCTTACCTGATATTTGCTCCTGAAGATTTCTAGGCAACCAGCTATGAATGTTACCTAGTTAACGTGGCTCTAGTTAGCCTTCCTTTTTTGAACATAAATTGGGAAAGAAGTTAGTATTTTCTTGTTTGTAAATATCCAATATTCAGGGGCTTCTGGATGGCTCAGTCGGTTAAGCAGCTGACTCTTGATTTTGGCTGAGGTCGTGATCTCAGGCTCATAGGATCGAGGCCCACATCACGCTCTGAGCTGAGCATGGAACCTGCTTGAGATTCTCTCTCTCTCTCTCTCTCTCTCTCTCTATCTCTCTCTCTATCTCTGTCCCTTCTCCCCCACTCACTCTCACTGTCTCACTCTCTCTCTCAAAAAATTTCAGTATTCATGGAAATACATGTTTCCTGAAAGCTTATCCCTAATACTGAGTATCCATAGCACTTGGGGCAGTCAATGGCGATGTGACCACAGCCTTGGCAAGGATTCCAGATGCTCCTTTCCTTTCTCTGGAGAAGGAAAGAAGCGAAGGCACAGGAGCCATTCAGTTTGTGGGGAGAAAACTAGACCTAACTCTTCTCATAAAGCAAAACTTCCTTCCAACCTCCTTAAGCAAACAGAGATCACCTTTGTTTGATTCTGTGTTCTTACCAATTGCAAAATGAGTTTGGTTAAATTCACAGCTTTTCTAATTTGAGTAATGAAGCCTGCCATGTGTCTAGGGTGACTTAAAGGATGCCCATGGGGATCCATGCCTCTCTAAACCCCCTCTTACTCAAACTGGGAGCTATGAGCTGGTGCAGAAGCTCTCCGTCGAGAGGAGGGAAGACGGCTGGAGTAGGACCTCTGCTCCCACCAGCTCCTTCAGTCTCCTAGGGACCAGGCTGTGCCTGATGCTGTGAGGACCCAAAGCCCACAGTGAGTAAGAGACCCCCTGCCATTGGGCTGCTCTCAGCCACGACTGGCCTTGTCGGATTAGGGTTTGCGAATTAAGATTCCCAGCAACCTTCGACCACGACAGATTGGGTTTGGAAATTCTCGGGGAGCAAACCTCACTCCAGCATTCCACGTGTGCTTGCTTTGGTTTGGTTTGGTCACGAGCATATGGATTTTTAGCAAGTAGATTATAATGCCTCCATTAAAAAATGTCCCCTAAAAGGTCTAGCTCCCTGCACGTTATAGAAAATAGAAATCCGAATGGTTTTCATCCTAAACTGATGCCCACATCCAACACTTTAAAAAACCAAAGCCTCAAGCCACACAGCCATCTGTGTGAGGGGTGACTGGCAAGTTTGAGGGCATCGTGTTCTGTGATGGGAGACTATTACTCTACTTCTGAAGGAAATACTGGAAAATTTTTTTATAAAATTGTTACACAGCCCCATTTTCTCTGTCAGTTTCCTTTTTTTTTCTATGTCAATTTCCTAAAGTGTTAATTTGCACACAGTTCAGAGGGAAGGAGGGACAAAGCAGAGCACAGGGGATTCTTAGGGCAATGAAACTGTTCTGTATGATGCTGCAGTAGAGGACGTGTGACATGATGCAGTTGTCAAACCCACAGAATGTGCAACATGACAAATGAACCCCAGTGTAAAATGTGGACCTTAGTTAAGAATAATGTATTGATATTGGTTCATCAGCTGTAACAAATGTGCCTTACCAATAATGCAAGGCGTTAAGAGGAGAAACAGAGCGGTGGGAGCAAGTGTACGGGAACTCTATTTCTGCTCTGATTTTTTCTGTACATCTAAATCTGCTCTAAAAATAAAATCTTCTTTAATTAAAAAAAAAGTTAATTTGCCAGAAGCAAACAAGGTCTAGGGGAGGGTGGAAGTGAATTACCGACAGGGACAGACCTACGTAGGGCTATGGGTGGTAAATGACCAAGGACTACAGCCCGGAGCATGAACAAAGAATGGGTGTCCTCATCATAGTGGCCACTCTGAGGTCATCTGGTGAGCCCTTAAAAATCACTACCAAAATAAGCAGTTTCTGTAAGAACTGGGGAAGAACCTTGCAAATGAGATTCTTGTCTGGGTAGATTTTTTAGTATGTTTTTTCCTCTTAGTCAAAAGGACCCATTCCTTTTCACCACTATCTAAAGCACCTTATATCTAACGCCTGCCCTACAAAATAGCAGCTACTTCATCTGACAATGGAGTTGTGGCTAATTATATCCACCCCGACTCAAGAGCCTGACCTGAATCCTAATTTAAACAGAGCAGACGGAGAGCGTCTTGGAAACTGCAGATTATGTGCTAGTCATCTTCTGAAATCCCATTCAGTTCTATATGCCACCTGGTGAGAGGTGCAATTGCAATGTATGACCTTCCAGTGGAGACTCCTGTTCAGAGACTGACCTGAGTCTGAAGTTGTTGTTTTACCCTTGGCTAAGGGTGTCACTTTATGCCTCTAAAGAGGCAATCAGGGTGGTAGGCTCCGAGCAATCTGATATTGTGCAGAAGCCGCCCTCCAGACAGGGTAGGCACCCGCACCCACACGCTCCTCTGGGAAGTGCACCAGCTCTCCCCTCCTCTGGGAGGGTTAGCATTTCATGATGCCGGTGTCGGTCACCCCTATAGGGGCTGCCACTGAGGCTGCACTAAAATTGACAAGGAGCCTTTGGAAGTCAACTTCTTGGTTTAGCTTCTAAGGTATCTCTTTCCATTATACACTTTGCTTTAATGGAACCTGGGAGTTCTTTCTTGAGAGACAAGAAACATCTGAATTGAATTCTATAAACTTTTCTCTTTTATGAGTAAAAATGGCTGCCACAGATGAATTCCAGGAGTATAGGTAACAAATAGTTTGCTACAGATATTGTCACCTTCTGGATGAGGGTCCCAAAGCGTTTTCCCATAGGAGACAGTGCTAGGAAGTGTGAGAGAAATAAGATTTCGGGTCTCCCACATCACTGGTCAGCAAGCTGTTCAGTGTACTGTGATGAGAAGAGAGGGCATCAAATAGCCAGGTGCCTTTTCTGCTGGACACTGGCATGAGATGCATGGAGAGTTGCAAAGGCAGCAAAAGAAGAAATTTGTAAAAACATCCAACTTCCTTATGCTCCTCCACCCTAATCCTCACCTTTCCTCCTGCTTGCTGGCAGGCACTGTGCAGAAGGGCTTGGCAACTGTATTCTCAGAACATTAAGGGTCACTTGCTTCTCCAGCCATCAGTGTTTGGCTTTGTGGACAGAGGCAAAGGGAATCTAGGCATTCAATAGTGGGCCAGAGATGGGGGTAGGCAGGTTGTGACCTCAGGGAATGGGGTTCCCCAAAATTCCCTCTGTAAAGCAGATGATGAGGAGGACAGGTAGTTAAGACTGCCTGAACCGTGCCTGGGTTGTGAGAGCAGGGCCGTGCTGGGGTGAGGAAGGCAGAAAGATAGAAGATGTGGCACCTAGAGGGATGTGGCTGTAGATCCCTGAAACCAAGAGGTTGGGAACCCCTGATGGTGCTATGGAAACACACACCAAAGAGCTCAGCAACTGACCACAAGTACCCACAAATTTAAAAGGGCCCATTGGTAAGCGCCTGAGTGGCTCAGTTGGTAAAGCCTCCCACTCTTGGTTTCAGCTCACGTTGTGATCTCAGGGTCCTTGAATCAAGCCCTGTGTCAGGATCCACACTCAGTGAGGAGTCTGCCTGAGATTTTCTCCCTCTCCCTCTGCCCCTTCCACCCCCACCCCATGTTCTCTAATTAAACAAAAATAAATAAATAAACAAACAAACATATAGCCTAGAAAACAATAAATAAATAACTAAATAAATAAACATATAGCCTAGATATAGGGTATAATTGATGTTTTTGTCCACGAAGCTATGCTTTGAGATGTATCAAAACATCGCCCCACTGTGCCCATCCCTGCCAAGATGGCCCCTGTGCCTTTGCTCCAGGAATTAGATGGCTGTTGGATGTTGGCCAGGGTTGTAGGGGCCCAGAACCCCATACAGAATGCCCATCAACTCAGCTCCTTTCACTAAGGATTAGGTGGCCTTGAATAATTCCAGAGGCGAGCACAGGTGCCCTTCTGATACCCTCAGCTTTGTTTGCTGGGGGGCTCAGCGGACCATCCTGAAATCCTGGTTTCACATATGGCCTTCCCACTATTCCCAATGAGGCTCTCTTTTTCATAATGCTGTGCATCTTGGGACACTTTGTAGAGTTTTGTCACCTATTTATTTAGCAGAAATTTATTCTATATTAAGGAAAGACCAGTCAGGGCCAGGCAGTATACACAAGTGCAATGTGCGTTCTTTCATTCGTGAAGATCTATAAGATGCCTGTTGCTTGCAAGTGCTGTACTAGATGGCCATGGAGTGACTACAGTAGTCCCCCACACCTTACCTGAGGGAAATACCTTCCAAGACCCCAAGTAGATGGTGCAAACCACGGGTAGTATCGAGCCTTTATATATACTGTGTTTTCCTATGCAGACATATCTACAATAAAGTTTAATTTGTAAGTTAAGCAGAGTAAAAGATTAACAACAATGACTAATAAGAAAATAGAACAATTATAGCCATATACTTAATAAAAGTTATGTGCATGTGGTTTCTGTCAAAATATCATACTCTACTCATCCTTCTTCTTGTGATGATATGAGATGCCCACAGGATGAGATGACGCAAGATGAATGACTTGGGCACTGTGACATAGTGTGAGGCTGCTACTGGCCTTCTGACCATATGTCAGGAGGAAGATCACCTGCTTCCAGACCACAATTGACTGTGGGGTAACTGAAACCACTGAAACCTTGGAAAGCGAAAATCTAGGATACAGGAGGTGCGGGGGCGGGGGGAACTACTGCACACAACAGTCCTGACTGGACTTCTGCTTCTAGGAGCATCTGTCCCACCCATCACCTTCCTGAGGTCGCCCTGTCCCACTTCTGCTCTTATCTCCACTCAGCATCCCCAGGTGCTCTATGCAGGTATTCCTGCCTCCAGGTGTTTGCATCTGCTGTTCCCTGTCTCTGGAGGCTCTCTCGCTCCCTCCCCTGCTTGAGCCTTCCTTTGGTGGCCCCCATCTTTGCCTGACTTGTGTTTTCTCAAAAAGCAGTTCTCATTACCCAACGCACTGTATGTTTACTTATTTATCGTTTTTTGAGTATCAGTTTCTTTTTTTTTTTTGATAGTCACACGGGGGGGGGGGGGGGGCAGAGACACAGGCAGAGAGAGAAGCAGGCTCCATGCACTGGGAACCCAACGTGGGATTCGATCCCGGGTCTCCAGGATCACGCCCTGGGCCAAAGGCAGGCACCAAACCGCTGCATCACCCAGGGATCCCGAGTATCAGTTTCACAGTGGCAGGGATGCTTGTCTGTTTTGATTCCTAGTGTTTTCCACCCCCAGACCCGGAACAGTGCTGAGCACATAATGGATGTTCAGTAAATATTAGTGGAATTAAGAGTTAAATGAATAACAACAAAGGAGGTAACTAAGCATGAAATTCGGTCATATTCTGGTCCAGCAAATAGGTGATAGGTAATAACTGATACACTGAATGCCGTGCTGATTGTAGCACAGAATCTTGTCATTACACTTGTCCTTTAAGGCATCAGTGGTCCCTGGGACTCATCACCTCCTTCCCTAAGAATTACGTTTGGAAAAACAGAAGGTGCTCGTCTGCACGTGGGCACCAGTTTTTCTTCCCCTGTGCACACACATGGCATCCATTAGCAGTAATGGGAACGACAAACTCACATCCGGAGAAGAGCGAAACCCACATGATCAGCGTGTCTCCAGCACTGAAGAAGTGATGTTTCTGGTTCCAAGACATTTGGCATTAAAATAGAATAAGAGTTAAAATACCAATAAATGCTCTTGGTTCTCCTAGAATGCATCATATTTTCCAGTGATCATCTGTAAATACAGGATGACCATATTGTTCTCCATGAAAGAAAGCATTTATTCAAACAGTTTTCAGTGAAAAGTTAGCCAATATAAACACCAAAAGAGCTGCTCTCCTAAAAAGAGATTCAATTAAGCATCAGTGCAATTGTATGGAGACCATGTTGCAACACTGAGGTGGCCTGTTTTTCTGGTCATTATTAATCCAGAAACCTTAATGATGAACAACATTTGTGTTATTGTCTACCCAAATGTAATTTGTTTATGCAGCAGTTCAGTTAATCCTGCAATCTGTTTTTCTCAAATGAGGGCAGATAATGGAGACACCGTTCTTTACAAGTCTTCAGGCTTTTAAATTCTGATAAAATCAGGATTCTTCACTGGGTCTTGCCTCAGCTCTGAATTAAACCACTTTAAATGTAATTATGGAACCTGGCCTTACATCAGGAACATCCATTTAAAAAATTGATTGACCAGGCTGTTCCACGAGGCATTTTATGAGCAAACGATTGCAAAGGGGCCAGAGCTGTAATTTATAAAGGCAAAAAAGCAGGTAAATACTTTATTAGTGGTAATGAGAGGGTTTCCAGCTAACTGAATCTTTTCTTTCCTCCCTAGCTACTTCATGGAGCCATGGTGCATGGCCCTCTTTCATGATCGTTTTATTGATCTCAGGAAAGAGTTACGCCAGATCTTGACCTCCAAGGAGGTAAGAGTGATTAATAGATATGTGAGTTATCCCTTGCAAATTACAAGCAGTTTTTAGTTGATCATTTCGACTTTTCATTCCCCCTTTGGTTCTACTTTTAAAACCAACTGTATTGCCTATAAACAAGCTATGAACTATGCGAACATAGACAACAATATTTCAGGAAAAGTGGATTATTTAAATCCTTTTATGAGAGGCAGCTTTCTTTTTCCTTGTTACACATAACTGTATTTTCATTATCAGGTAACAGGCAGACTTGACTGGAAACTGGATCTGAGTTTTATCTACTTGTTTTCAAGAATGAACATTGCATTCCTTTAGTTTCTGCCCATACTTGCCAGCCATTCACTAAATGTGTGTGTGTGTGTGTGTGTGTGTGTGTGTTTTATAAAAATGTAAAGGGAAGACAATAAGTATCCAAAAACACCTCTTTAATAACCAAAATTTCTTTCTCAAAGTGAGACTAATTGGAAGTTAGGCTACATTTCCCAAAGTCTCCACGTTCAAGAGGAAATGTGACTCTGCAATGTAAATAGTGAAATATTTGTGAATTTTAAATTAAATTCTTTTTTTCAACACTAGAGTCTTTATCAGAGTTGTGGAAAGTTAACATCTATGCTCAAAAAGTGGTCAGATATCCATCCTAGATTCTCCCTTGCCCCAGTCAGACAAGGGCTGGGGCACAGCTTAGTGTCACCATGTTTTACTGTCTAAATGGGCAAGTCCTGTGACTCTTACCACTTCCACTTGAGAGCACCCAGACCTGTCAAAGGTTCCCATGGTGTAGGCCACCAAAGGGCAGCACAGCTGCAGATCATGTGCTGAGTCCCTACCGCATGCACCACTTGGCTCAACCAGAACAGGAACCCTCCAGGACACATTACAATCATAGTTTTGACTTTACCATCAAGAAGGCTAAAGAGCTGAAAGATTTTAAAGGATCTGCCATTGGTTACACAGTCTATGACCAGAAAGCTTTAAACTCAAGGGTCTCTCATTCCAAAGCCAGGCGCATAGGCCTTGAGCCACATGGACTAAACTGTGTGATTTAGTATCTTCCCTACATTGTCCATCTCCTTTTTGGTTTTATGCCTGGAGTCCAAGATGGGAAATGTAAATAGTTATATGAATCCAAAGCAGATTCAGATTGGGGGGAAATAGGTTTAAAATATAAGCCAAACTCAGTTGTCTTTAGGATCCACACAGATAGGAAGCAGGCAGGTAAATGTACATGAGGGAGGCAGAGGACACTGTGACCATACAAAGGTCATCCACTGCTAAAGTCACTAAAATTTGAATAAATGCGACAGATCAAATGGGTCCCTGCACTTTATGCTAAATCTGTAAGGGAGTCAGCTCAGGTTGAATTATGAACCTGAGTTGTAAGCCTGGTGCTACTGAATTTCACTCTATTCCTTAGGTCCCTCTCTTCCTCTCAGACTATGTTCTGCAGCTTATGACTAAACCGTAGTAAAGACTCATTAGTTTTCCAGTTATCTCATCAAAACTCTCTGCCTAAACCCTTTAAAACTCCAGAATTGAGCTCCTCAGTTAATATTTTGCACAGAACCAAGGGGGTTAGCATCAAGCTTAAAGGGGAAGCTTTCCTCACTCTTCCAAGTAAACTACAAACCCAACAATAGTCACTTTTCATGGCCCTCACCAAGATAGCCTCAACCTTTTATCCCTAACAAACATTTGGGGACACCTGGGTGGCTCAGTGGTTGAGCATCTGCCTTTGGCTCAAGTCATGATCCTAGGGTCCTGGGATCGAGTCCCACATCAAGCTTCCCACAGGGAGCCTGCTTCTCCCTCTGCCTTGGTCCCTGCTTCTCTTTGTGTCTCTCATGAATAAATAAATAAAATCTTTAAAAAAAAAACAGACATTTTCTCTGGGTCAGTTTGTTAAGTATGAAGTCAGGTGGACAACAGGCCCTTTCAGTAGACCAGAAGTGACCATGAACATTTGTGGAAGACACAATCCTTAGTGTGGTGGCTCTCCCACCATTCTCGTAGCTTTTTAGATTTCCAGAAAGTGAAATTTCTGGAAGAAAAGCCTCCACTGGAGTCTTGCTCTGCTTTCTGCAATTACATTTGTCAAGAGGAAGAGGTGGTGCATGCAGTGGTGTCTGCCTGCAACTCAGATCCTTGTGGAGCCATGGGCTACCTGTTTCCATCTCAGAGAGCAGTGGGAGGACTGAAGGAGGGAATGTGTACAAGTAAACAGCACAGAAGAACAGCTCCCAGTAAGTGCTGTCCACCCCCACCCTCCCTCAAGTAACACTGGTGGAGACCTGCTGTGGTGGAAGCAGTACTCATATAGATATGCAGGAGTTCATTTAAGAGTCTGGCAATAGGAAAATGAAGATAGCTTTCACTAAAGAATAATGGTAATTCTTTTTCTCAGATATTGAGATGATATAACCCATTTCATTTCACTTTCTAGCTTGTCTATAGGAAAGTACAGCAGTCCAGTCCCATTAACTATGATATCCTATAGCTCTCCCTCCACATGAAGAGAAAGGAAAAAAAGACTATTACCTTTGACTGTTATTATGAGTCATCTCAAATCTATGAATCATTTATTTTAAAACAAGCTCATTGTAATACCTCACAAGTCCTTTCGTGGAAGTAAAGAGAACAGGTTATAAATCCACTAGCATTGCATTTAGCTTTGACTTAAGCCAAAGAGTAACAGACCAAAGTGTAATTTTGTATAGTCAAGATTATTCTTCAAAAGGATAGTAATTATAAACATATATGCAGGGGCACCTGGGTGGCTCAGTGCTTGAGTGCCTGTCTGCCTTTGGCTCAGGTCATGATCCCGGGGTCCTGGGATCAAGTCCTGCATCAGGCTCCCTGTGGGTTCTCCCTTTGCCTATGTCTCTGCCTCTCTCTCTGTGTCTCTCATGAATAAATAAATAAAATCTTTAAAATAAAATGAAGTCTTTAAAAATATAAACATATATGCACCTAACAACAGAACTATATATATATATATATATATATATATATATATATATATATATCAAAAGATGATAGAACTAAAGGAAGAGTAGTTCTAAAAAGCTGGGGAATTCAGTATCTCACCTTCAATAATGGATAGAACAACCAGATAGAAAATCAGTAAAGAAATAGGGGACTTAATGCTATAAACCAAATACACCTAACAGATACACACAAAACACTCTACTCAACAACAGCAGAATGCACTTTGTTCTTAAGCGTACATGAAACATTCTCCAAGAGAGGCCATATGTTGGGCCACAAAACAAGTGTCAATACATTTTTAAAAGATTTAAATCATACAAAGTATATTCTTCAACTGCAATGGAATAAAACTAGAAATCAAAAACAGAAGGAAAAAATTCACAAAACTGTAGACGTTAAACACAGACTCTTAAGCAACTTCTTTGATTTTAAAGAAGAAATCAAATGATATATATTAGAAATACTAGAAACAAATGAAAACAAAACTACAACATACCAAAAGTAATGGGATACAGCTTAAGCAGTTTTCAGAGGGAAATTCATAGCTGTAAATGCCTACAGTTATAAAAAGGAAGTATCTCAAATCACTAACCTGATTTTATACCCTAAGGAAATTATACTAAATATGATACTAGCAGAAGGAAGGAAATTATAAAAATTTGAGTAGAGATAAATGAAATAGGGAGTAGAAAACCAGCAGAGAAAATTGGTGAAACCAAAAGATAATTCTTTGAAAAGATCAACAAAATTAACAAACCTTTAGCTAGACTAAGGATATAGACTCTAATTGCTAAAATCAGAAATGAAAGTCAGAGGGGTGCCTGGGTGGCTCACTCCGTTAAGTGTCTGACTCTTGATTTCAGTTCAGGTCGTGAGATCAAGCCCCTAGTTGGGCTCTGCATCGGGCATGGAGCCTGCTTAAGATTCTCCTATCCCTCTCCCTCTGCCTTTCCCCCTTCTCTCTCCCTCTCTTAAAGAAAAAGAAAGAAGAAATGAAAGTGGGAACATTTCCACTGATCTTACAGAAATAACGAAAAGATTATAAGAGAATACTGTGAATGATTGTATGCCACCCAACTAGATAACCTGGATGAAATGGACAAATCTCTAGGAATACGCAAACTACAAGACTGATACAAGAAGAAATTTTAAAAAAAAACCCTGAAAAGTAAAGGTATTGACTTAGCAATCAAAAACCTCATAACAAAGAAAAGCTCAAGACCAGATGGCTTTGCTGGCAAATTCTATCAAACATTTAAAGAAGAATTAACAGTAATCCTTCTCTAACTTCTCAAAGAAATAGAAGGGAAAGGAGCACTTTCCAGCCCATTCTTTGAGGCCAGTGTTACCATGATACCAAAGCCAAAGACATCAAAAGAGAAGAGAACTAGACCAATATCCCTTATGAATTTAGACGCAAAAATATTCAACAGAATATTGGCCAACTAAATCCAGCAGTGTATCAAAAGAATTTTACACCATGGTCAAGTGAGATTTACCCCAGGAATTTAAGAGTGGTTTACCATATAAAAATAAACCAGTGTAACATACCACATTAATAGAATGAAGGGAGAAAAAATGCTGTTATCTCCATTGATACAGGAAACGTATTTGACTAAATCAAACATTTTTAATGGTAACACACACACACACACACACACACACACACACACATACACACACTAAAAATCCTAGGAATAAAAGGGAACTGCCCCAACCTGATAAAGGATATTTATGAAAAGCCTACAGTTAATATCACAGTCAGTGAAAGACTGAAAGCTTTTGATGTGAGATCTGGAACAAGACAAGGATGTCCGCCTTCACCACTTACATTCAACATTGTACTGGAAGTTCTAGCCAGAGCAATTAGGCAGAAAAAAGAAACAAAAGGCATCCATGTTGGAAAGGAAGAAGTAAAACTATATTCTCAGATGCCATAATCTTATATGTAGAAAATCTGAAAGAATCCACAAAATGTTAGAGCTAATAAATGAATTCAGTGACGCTACAGGATACAACATATAATCATCAGTTGTCTATATTAGCAAGGAAAAATTGAAGAGTGGAATTAAGAAAACAATTCTATGTATAATAGCATCAAAAAGAATAAGATACTTGGGAATAATTTAAACAGGAGGTGTAAGATTTGTACACTGAAAACCTCAAAATATTTCTGAAAGAAATTAAAGCCGAACTAAATAAATGGAAAGACATGTGTGTTCATGGTTTGGAGACTTAATATAGTTAAAAATGGCAGCACTCCCCAAAGCAATGTACACATTTAATGCAATGCATTAATCCCAATGGCATCTTTTGCAGAAGTGGAAAAATTCATAGGAAATTCAAGAGACTCCAAATAGCCAGAACAATCTTGGGAATAAAAAAAAAGTTGAAGGACTTCATACTTTGCAACTTGAAAACATACTATAAATCCGCAGTGACAAGGACAGCATAGTACTTGTGTAAGGACAGATAAATAGGTCAATGGAATAAAACTGGTAATCCAGAAGTAAAACCATTGACATGGAAAGATTTATATCATTAATCATTAGGGAAATGCAAATCAGAGCTATAATGAGATACCACTTCATACCCACTAGGATGGCTATAGTAAAAAGAAAAAGGAAGTAAGTGTTGGCAAGAGATGGTCATACTGAAGAGGAGAGATGTTCACATGGGGGGGAGATGGTCACACAGAGAAGACCCACTATGAGACAAATGCACAAAAATCTGTTTATAATCTAGAGCAGTATTTGTCTTAGATAAACTTAAAAGCTCCATTTTGTGATTTTTACAGTATTTACCCCATTGTCAGAACAGCACCAACATGAGTCCCAAATTGTCTACAATTATTGTGAAGTTGTTTTTGCTTGATACAATTCTCTGAAAAACTGGGGAATATTATGGGATATATGCTTGGGGACATGCTGACAACACTCAAATGTTTCAGCACTTCTATTATTAAGTCCTGGGCATCAGGTGCATTTTTCCCTGTCATTGTTTTGTTGAGCTGATTTAAAGCTGAAGTCTTCTGAGCCCCACTCACTGTTTTTCCAAGCAATGAGTGTGTCATCTCCAACACCTGGTAGTGTCTCAGTTAAATAACCCAGTGCTAATTCTGTTGTACTTCCATATCGTTTGAACCTATTTTCCTATCTATAAAATTCTTAACTATTAATAAATAAATGATCCATTAGAACTCTGCAAGTTACCTACTTTTTTCCTGTTCAAAATAAAAATTATTGGACATTCAATAATGAATATACCATCAAAGTCCCCGTGACTCTTCTGTTAGGGTTATTTGGAGTTACTGCGGTGTTCAGAATGCACACAGCTCACACCTTGGTGAAGTGCATTGTATAATAACCTCCTATCAATGGGCAGATGTATGATGAAGCAAATAGGATAAAAGGTTGGCCGTAGAACCCAGTGGTGTGTGCACTGGTGCTTAGTGTAAAATTCAACCTGCCTCGATGTTTAAATATTTTTATAATAAAATGTTGGAAAAACCACTACTATATTACAGATACACACTGTGTGATTCTCAACTTTAACTTTATTCTCTCTGAGCCTTATCTTTAAAGATGTCAATAAAATTTGACTTTACTAAGAACCTAACAGGGCTGTAGCCACATGAAACATCTAGAAGTTTTCATGTAAAAGTGTTTAATCACTTCTTATTTTTAAAACACGTGTGACCTGCAGATCATTTTTACCTGTATTAAGAACGTAAAACTGGGGCAGCCCAGGTGGCTCGGCGGTTTAGCACCATCTTCAGCCCAGGGCCTGATCCTGGAGACCCGGGATGGAGTCCCACATCAGGCTTCCTGCATGGAGCCTGCTTCTCCCTCTGCCTGCGTCTCTGCCTCTCTCTCTCTCTCTCTCTCTCTCTCTCTGTGTGTTTTGCTCATGAATAAATAAAATCTTTTAAAAAAAAAAAGAAAAGAATTTAAAATTGCTGAACCTTGAAAATATTATGCCAAGTGAAGTAGGCCAGTAACAAGAAGACAAATATTTGCCATTTGATCGCACTTATATGAAGTCCCCAGAGTAGTAAGTCCATGGACAGAAAGTAGAATGGGAACGGCCAGGAGCTGACAATGGTTGTACAATGTGAATGTCCTCAACATTAGTGAATTGTACACTTCAAAAAATTGTTAAAGCGCATGGTGTAATGAGTACTGGGTGTTCTAGAAGACTGATGAATCACTAAACTCTACCTCTGAAATTAATAATACACTATATGATCATTAATTGAATTTAAATTTAAAATAGAAAAAACAAAATTAAAAAATAAACTCTTGTCAAAGATTTCAGGCTTTAAGGGCAAAAGATTCTCTATTTTTCTTTTCTATAGCAATTGACAAAATACATGGTGCAATTCTGTTTTCTTCGTAATTGGATGACTTTCTTATATGTGTATCCTGGGTTACTACTTAAATAAATTATCCTTTATATTTTAAAAAAGGTTATAGCAGTAAATCTTATGTTTATTTTGCCACAATTAAAAAATGAAAAATTGGGCAGCCTGGGTAGCTCAGTGGTTTAGTGCCACCTTCAGCCCAGGGCATGATCCTGGAGACCTAGGATCAAGTCCCACGACGGGCTCCCTGCATGGAGCCTGCTTCTCCCTCTGCCTGCGTCTCTACCTCTCTCTCTGTTTCTCATGAATAAATAAATAAATCTTTTTTAAAAATGAAAAATTTAGGGGCATCTGGGTGGCTCAGTGGTTGAGTATCTGCCTTCGGCTCAGATCATGATTACAGGGGTCCTGGGATCGAGTCCCACGTCGGGGTCCCTGCAGGGAACCTGCTTCTCCCTCTGCCTGTGTTTCCACCTCTCTCCCTCTACGTCTCCCATGACAGATAAATAAAATCTTTTTTACAAATGAAAAATTTTAAAAACTAGGGGGGAAAATGACCATCCTTGGGAAGGCGAGCACTCTTTTTCAAATTTTAGTGAAACTGTCCTCTTCTTGTCCAAGTAATTTCTGTGATGTGGCCTCTTCCTGCATTTTCCAGGAGGAAGACTTTCCTTCCATAGAACAGTTAGCCCGGCAGATAGAAGATGAGGAAATCAGCCTGAAGGAGAAACCCAGGAAATATCTCAAAAGAGTCTTCCAGGAAACCATCTACAAGTCGCTGGTGGAGAAGAGCATTCTGGACTACCTGCACTATAATCACTACCACTTGCCCATGTACGCGTGGCCAGGCATCATCTAGCTGTGGCCGGGGTCTCCCTTTACCGTCTTCACTCCCGGAGCTCCTGGGGGTGAGGAAACCCTTCTGAGGCCCAGCGCCCCCCGGCCCCCCCCCCCCACCCCCGCCGCAGGGTTCTGTGGCTGCTTTTCCGCCTCTACCAACCCCTGAAGTTTTCTATCGCTCCAGTAGGCGGCGCACGGCCGTGGGTCTCTATCCTGGGGCAGGGAGCCGCTTCTGAGCACCAGGCCTATTACAGGGCAGAATGATCAGCAATAAAGTGGGATGTACTACGTGAAACTCGTTTTTTTCGTTGGGTGTGATAGTGATTTCCTGAAATGCCCTGCCGCCAATTGTGGTAGTTCCTCACCTGCTTACCCAGTAATACTCCTGGGTGATAAAAGAAAAAAAAAAAAAAAAAGAAAGAAAGAAAAGAAAGGAAAGGAAAGAAAAGGAAGGAAAAGGAAGGAAGTTAGGAAGTTAGTTAGGAAGTTAGGAAGTTGGAAGGAAGGAAGGAAGGAAGGAAGGAAGGAAGGAAGGAAGGAAGGAAGGAAGGAAAATAAAGGAAAAGAAAAGAAAAGAAAAGAAAAGAAAAAAGAAAAGAAAAGAAAAAAAAGAAAAGAAAGAAAAGACGGACTCTGCCTAGTATGGAAAACTGGTGAAACAGATGATAGGAAATTAGCCCTGTAAGTCAACATCGTAAGAACTCATTGCCTAGGAGAGTTTATGGGAACTTTGAAAACGACACAGCTGCTGTCATAATTTCTGTATTTTAACCTTGTGGGTTAGGAGAGTGAAAACTCAAAGATCACACAGGCCCACATGCAGGTTTTAGATCAGAAAATAGTAGTGGGGAATCAGTTTAGTTCATTTCCTTTGACCCTTAGCACTGTTGCTCTGCTCTGCAGAGCCTCTGGCACATGTCACCTGTAATGTGGCTCCAAAACCCTCTTTCTTATAAATAAAGCAATGTTAGTGCCCACTAGAAAACATATGAATGCAGGAACAGTAGTTTTCGTTTATTTGGATCTCTTTTAATAGATAGCGTGACCCCGTTCATGACTGAATTTTTGGTCAGCAGGACTTAAAATTGTTTTTTATGGATGGAATTCCAGTTTTTTCCTTTTTTTCATATTTATGTTAACATCTAGCAAAAGTTGGCACATTACAAGGGTCACACAGCCATTAGGAGGAAAACTCAGAGTTGGTGATGCAGAATTATACACCCATTATCAAACTGATATGTCTCAAAAAGAAAACTGTTCCAGAAAACTGGATTCCGATTTTTCTGCTTCAATCAAAGGCAAGCAATGAGGTCTGCTAATTCCTTTGCGCTTATGTTTTACCCAAATGCATGGGTCATTTAAAGGGAGGCCCAGCTTTGGCCATAGGCTACAAACTGTGAAACTGGAATGGAGAACAATCCCTACTGGTTGGTTGGCTCCTGAAACTGCAAACCAACTACACACAGAACCCTATTTCAGGGGCTAGCCAATAAGGCAGCTTGAGGATCTGTCCCCCCCTCTCCCACCACGCCCCCCTCCCGTGGGGGGAGGTCCTGGGTCAAATTCATCAGCAAATGGAGTGAGTTTTCTGTGACAGGCCCTGGGACCCTTGGGTGGAGATTAACAGAACAATTTCAAAGATCAACAGTTAGGATTTCTTCGACCAAGTATTACCATTAAAAGCTTTTGAGTCACATACATGTGACCCCACATGGCAATGCCGACCTTAAAACTTAACTATCCTATGTGTGATAGTTTTTCTTTGCTTTTTAAAAAGTAGGCTTGGAATTGAAAATGTCCACAATGGGTCTCCAGAATGTCTGATGAGGTCATTCTCACCATCGGCCCATATTCACAAAGTGAATAATTTCCTGAGTCTAGGCATCAACTTCAGCCCATATGCGTGGACTTCAGCGTGTTACCACCGCGGGACAACTTTTGCCAGAGTGAGCGAAGAACCCCAGAGTCATCGATTGGGCCTGGAAATTGACCACGTCTAGGGCTTGGAGAGAATAAAGATCCTGACTCTTCACCAATGATAAAGCCTGGCAAAAGAAAGGGTGGCGGCGAGGGAGCAATATTGGGACTTCTCTGTGCGTGCCCCCACATGGATGCTGTGGACAGATGAATGCGTGAAGTCCCTGCATACGTATGTCAGCATTTGCTGTTGAGCAGGGGACCTCTTGGGCTCTAGGGCTAATCTTGGAATTCCGTAGTTTTGAACAAAGCACAGTGACAGAAAACACCCAAGTTAACTTCCCCAAGTTTTAGTCCCGCAAATCACAGGCCTCCGCGGCTGGGAGGTGGGTTTGTGATGGGTGCACCCACCCCCTTTCCAGAACTGGCTCCTCGCCTGAGACCCAAACACGGCAGCAAGGGCAAAGGAAAACAAAAGATGAGCTGGTAGAGGAAAGGGAGCACCACACCGAGGAGAAAATGTGCGGCCAGCCAGTCAATATTTACCCTGGGAAGAGGCGTGTGTGAGAGAGAGGGAGCGAGGCAGCGCGCCCGGCGCCGGGTGAGGGAGCGCTGGCCAAGAAGCTGGGAGCGGGGCTCGAAAGCGCCGCTGGTGAGGAGCTGCTGATTGTTCTCGGGCGGAGACGAGGTGACGACGGGCTGGGCCGCGGGAGCCGCGGGCCGGCAGCTGTATGCTAATGCTCCCAGGCCCCGAGCCTCCGCATTCCCCATTAAAGCCGGCGGCCAGGAGGCCACACATCACTGAACAAATAGGCTCTCTCTAGACAAATAAAATAACACACGTTGGCCTGCGGGGAGGGGGGAGAGCCAGAGGGGGAGCAGGGTGGGGGGAGCGGGAGGGAGGGGGGAGAAGGGAGGGGGAAGAGAGGGGGAGAGGAGAGCCGGGGGAGGAGCGGGCCGGGCCGACCGGAGGGGAGAGGAGGGAGAGATGGACGCGGGAGGAGGGGGAAGAGCTGCGTGGGGGAGAGGCGGAGAAAGAAGGGGAGTTGGAGGTGGGAGTCGGAGAGTGGGGGCTGCGGGAGCCGTGTGTGTGTGTGTGTGTGTGTGTGTGTGTGTGGTGAGTCGGGGTGTGAGAGACTGCAGAGGGCGGGGTAGGGACGAGACCAGGGGGGGACGAGGGGAGGACGGAGGAGGGAGGCCAGAGATGGGGTAGGAGAGGGTTAGGGGGCTCGGCGAACGCACACCCACACCTAGACCCCAAAGCAGCTACGGGAAAGGGGGCGCCGAGGCCCAGATGCTGTACGCACCCCTTCCTCCCCCAGGGCCCAGCCACCCCAGGACCCCCTGGGGCGGGCGGGGGCAGGAGGGGGACCGAGGCCCCGCGGCCCTCCCGGCCAGTGTCTGCTGCGACGGCGGCGCGCGGGGAGCGGGCAGCGGGGAGCGGGCAGGGCTGCCCCGGCGCCCGCAGTCCCCCGTTCGCCCCGCGTCCCAGGTCGTCCGGGTCCGCTCGGGGCCAGCCCAGCGCTCACGGGCACGAGTCTCCGCCTCCCGCTGTTCCGTGTTTCCTGGCGTGGCCTCCGCCAGGCCCAGCCGACAGCACCTTCCCGCCGCGGGGCCCGGCAGCCTCTGGCCCCCTCCCCTCCCGGGGACCCACCCGAGGCGGAAACAAACAGCCCCGAGGGCACTTCACGGAGCGCGCCGCGGCCCCGACGGCACAGCCGCGAGGATAAAAGAGGCGGCCCGCCACCCCCCACCCCGCCACCCCCGGCCCCGGCCCCGGCCCCCGGCCGAATAATGGGTGCGCAGCAGATTGCCGGGGCACTGCGGGCTCCCAGGGAGGCGCACACTCGAGCGCCGGCCCTCCCCGCGCCCGCGGAAGGCGCAGCCTCGCGGATCCTCCCTTGTTCGCTCTCTTTCATGCACTCTCCTTTTGTGTGGAATTATTTAAACGAGAGATCCAAGGCAGCTTTATGCTAATGTGCCGAACAAAGGCGACGGCCCGCGGGCGGGGGCCCGGAAGGTGCCTGGAGGCCGCACCGGGCCGGGCGGGGCAGCGGGCAGGCGGGCTGCGCGTGTCTCTCGCGTGCCCCTGGGACGGACGCACAAACCCCTCATTCCAGCGAACACAAAGCCTCTCCCGGGCTCGGGCCCCGCGCTCGCCCTGCGCACTGGGGCGCGGGCCCCTCCGGGACTGGCGGGCGGGCGCGGCTGCGGCGGCTCAGGCCGGGTGGGCGCGGGGGGCCCGGGGTGGGGGCTTCTGTGAGCCCGGCAGCTGGGTGCCCGGCAGAGCGGGGACCGGGGTGTCGGCGCGGGAGCGCGGCGCACCCCCTCTCGCCCCTCCGGGGGTCACGAAGCGCGCCGCGCAGCGGGACTGCGGACCCTCGCGTCTTCGCCTCTCAGGGGCCCGAGGGCCGCCTGGGCAACTCGACACCCAGGGGCAATTCCTAGACCCAAAGTCCCCGCTTGGACACCTATTTTATGTTTGCGCTTTCGAGAAACTCCTCGGAGCCAGACTGAGCCGGGTTCCCAGTGAACCCCGGCGCGCTCCCCGACGGCTACCTGGGACACTAGTACCAAAAGAAAAAAAAAATCAGCGCCGCGGCCTCCAGCCCTGCAGCCGTCCAAGGAGGAACCCGCAGCCAGGTCGGGGTCGGCAACCTCGAGAAGCGGAGAGGCTGCCGAAGGTCTGCGAAGCGCGGCCCTGGTCCGACCCCGCAGGAGGGGAGGAGTGGCCCGCGGCCTGGGAAGGGCCCTTCGCACTCTCGCCTGGCACCCCTGTGCTCGCCGACTCCCGCGAAGCGCCTCTGGAGGCCGGCAAAGGAGGGCTCGTAGTGTCCCCCACCCGGCTCCACGCGGCTCCCACTCGGGATCGCAGCGTGTCAAGGCCGGCCGCCCCGGGCAACGAGGTGGTGCTTTGCCCTTCCCAGAAGACAAATGTTTCCACCCCAAGTCCCCATCCCTGCAGGCGCGCAGATTTTGAGAAATGAGATCACTCAGAAGACAACGGAAACTAGGACCAGGTGCAAGGCTGTACTTACTTGCAGGTCGCTGGTGTGTGCGCGCGCCCTCAGCCTAATTCTTGCCCAGTCCCGAGACATCAAATTAGTTCCTGACACTGGCACCTTTCAAGTTTCCATTTATGTTGACCGTACTCGTCTTGAAGTCAGATTTCCTCTTCGCTGGCAAGACTAAAAACCACAAATTAAGCAAAAAGATCCACTGAATCTCAGTATCTCAATAGTGTTCAATATGTTCTCTAGGATTAATTCAGAACCAGTTTGAATTCACTGCATTCAGGCAGGATTTTGCTTTGGGTGTGTTTTTTGTTTGTTTTTTGTTTTTTGGGGTTTTTTTTGTTTGTTTTTTGTTTTTGTTTTTGTTTTTGCTTCCCCACACCCCCTCCTTTACAATTATGGGTGTTGTTATTTTTAAAGGATTCACAAGGTGACTAACTCCCTGTTATCTGTTCAATGAAAGCAGTGTTACAGGCAAGACCAAATACCCCTTAGTCAGTTGGGGACCGCGGGCTGAGCCCCCGCCCTACTATTCCACAATCCAGATGGGTTTCGTGATTAGAAAATAAAATTGGCCAAAGCTGTCCCGGAATCTGTCTACTACTTCTAATTTCATCAGCAGTGTTAATCAGTGCTCAAAGGAGCAAGGAAATAACATCAGTTACTTTTAGACTGAAACCTATTTATGAATTTTAGATAAGCTCATTTTAGAATTTCTGACTTTTTTGAGGACTAGCATTCACCACAGTTAGAATTTTTAAAACGAGGGTGAGAGCTTTCAAAATATATTCCATTCTATGTATTTTTCTTTTAGCCTGAGTTCAAAAAGATCACAAGCATAAAATCATCAAACATCTTTCCTTTCGATTAACCAGCTTGATTAACCCTTTGATTAACTAAGCCTAACAAATGTCCTCATTACAACTTATTACTCATACAGATTCTTAAAAAAAAAAAAAAAAAAAAAAAAAAAAAAAAAAAAAAAAAACACCTGCTTAATTTCTCCGCCAGGATATTTTCGGATGGAAAACACAAAAAGAATTAAATACCTTTAGTGGCATTAAGCATAAGCAAACCCAGCACAAGCTTTCCAGGAAAATGTCCGTTTCCTTTTCTCTCAATAAAGTGACATTTTCCTCCCCACCTAATGACATTTTCTGCAGCTTTACTATTAGTTCCCCAGTGATGGGTGATCAGGCCCGCCGCGCACTCTTGGGGTTCCGCCCCGGTCCCCCCGGACGTTCTGCCTTTTGTGTTTCCTCGGGGCTGGGCTGGGGAGGGACGTGGGCTAGGCCGGATCTGGGTGCTACGGGGCGGCCGGGTGGCGGGCAGGGGTTGTGGGTGCGCGGATCTGCGCCGTTGTCTTTTCCCGGTGGCCGGGGAGGCCGCCGCCCGCCTCCGCGGACAGACTGCCCCCGCCTCCCCCGGCCGGCAGCACGCGTCTCTTTTGCGTCCAGATTGGCCGCGGCCGGCGCTCAATAGCGGGAGGTTAATTTCCTTCACAAAGGTGAAGGGGGCACGGCTCCGGGCGAGGGGGTGCGCCCAGGCTGGCGGCCCCTTTATTCCGCTGCGCCTTGATTGGAGCCCTGGATGCGGCATCTGATGTCAGCCGGCACAAAATGCCCGGTCCCCATGAAAATGCATGAGGCGGCGCGGGGCGAGCGGAGGCCAACTTCAGCGCGGCGCACGCGGCCTGCGGCCAGCTCCGCCCGAGCCAGCCCAGCGCCCTCGGCCGCGCTCCGCTAAGGTGCCCGTTCTCGAGCCTCGGAGAACTTAAAAAAGAAAAGAAAAAGTTCAGACACCCAAGTTCCTGTTGGAGCCCTGCCCGACCTGCCCCCGCGCCCGCCCCAGCGCTGCGTCCGCCGGCGATTGCAGCGCGGGGCCAACTGTCTCCAAACTCCAGAAAAACCTTCCAGACCCACGCGGGCGCACGGCGTCCGCCGCCACGAGCCTCGCCCCGGGCTGCGGCCCGAGCCGGACCCCTACCCAAGTTTGGAGCCCCGGGTCCCGCGGCCCGCCCGGCCCAGGCCCCGGCCGCCTGCGCTTTGCCGCTATTTTCGACTTTCTGATGACTTCCCCGACGCCAGGAGTCGTCCCTGCGCCTCCCCGAGCCCCTCCCGCCGACCGCCCCGCGCCCGCTGCTGCCCGCCGCGGCCCCCGCCCCGTCCCCGCGCGACTCCCCCCCCCCCCCGCGCCGGCTCGAGGGCTGGACCCTCCTGACATATTTGGGGCCATTCTTCTCCTTTGTTGCTATTTTGCTCGCGACCCGCGGGTAATCCCCGCGCGGGAGGGGGGCGCGCATTGTCGTGCTGACGGACGGGCCCATTTGGCGGCTCCGCGCCCCCCGGAGGAGAGACACAAAGCCCAGGCACGTGCGCCTCCCCATAGAGGAGCAGCAGACCGTGAAGGGAGGCGGGGCCGGGCGTGTGCCTGGGCCGGGCGGGGCGGCGGCGCCGGGCGGGGCGGGCGGGCGGGCGGCGGCGGGGCGGCGGGGGCCCGCGCCCTCAGGTACATCTGCCGCACCTACCGGGCGACCCCCGAGTCCCGGCCCCCTTTCGGCCGCCCCGTCGCCCTCCCACCCGGCCGGGCGGAGGCGCTGCGGGCGCGCTGATTGGCTCCGGGGAAGCGGGAGGCGAGAACAATGGCCCCCTCCCCCCGTTAAAAGGGAGCGGCGCCCGGGCCCGGGGACTGGGACGCGCGTGCAGGGCGCAGAGCCGGGCCGAGCCGCGCCAGCGCCACCGCCAGCGCCACCGCCAGCGCCACCGCCAGCGCCACCGCCACGCGAGTCCCGCAGCCGCCGCGCCCGGGCCATGGGCCGGGGCCACTGAGGGCCGCCGCGCCGAGCGCCGGGGGGGACCGAGCCAGCGCCTCGCCCTCGCCCTCGCCCTCGCCCTCGCCCTCGCCCTCGCCCTCGCCCTCGCCCTCGCCCTCGCGCCGCGCCAACATGCCCCGCGGCTTCCTGGTGAAGCGCAGCAAGAAGTCCACGCCCGTGTCCTACCGCGTCCGCGGCGGCGAGGACGGCGCCCGCGCGCCGCTGCTGTCGCCGGGCTGCGGGGGCGCCCGCGCCTCGCCCCCCGCGCCGAGCCCGGGGCCGGGGCCGGGGCCGGGCCCGCTGCCGCCGCCGCCGCCGCCCGCCGAGCGCGCCCATGCGGCTCTCGCTGCCGCGCTCGCCTGCGCGCCGGGCCCGCCGCCCCCGCCGCCCCCGCCGCCCCCGCCGGGCCCGCGGGCCGCGCACTTCGGCAACCCCGAGGCCGCGCACCCGGCGCCGCTCTACAGCCCCACGCGGCCCGTGAGCCGCGAGCACGAGAAGCACAAGTTCTTCGAGCGCAGCTTCAACCTCGGGTCGCCGGTCTCGGCCGAGTCCTTCCCCACGCCCGCCGCCCTGCTCGGAGGCGGCGGCGGCGGCGCGAACGGCACGGGCGGCGGCGGCACCTGCGGCGGCGACGCGCTGCTCTTCGCGCCCGCCGAGCTCAAGATGGGCACGGCCTTCTCCGCCGGCGCCGAAGCGGCTCGCGGCCCCGGGCCCGGCCCGCCGCTGCCCCCCGCCGCCTCCCTGCGGCCCCCGGGCAAGCGGCCCGCGCCCCCCGCCGCCGCCGCCGCCGCCGCCGCCGCCGCCGCCGAGCCGCCCGCCAAGGCGGCCAAGGCCCCGGGCGCCAAGAAGCCCAAGGCCATCCGCAAGCTGCACTTCGAGGACGAGGTGACCACGTCGCCGGTGCTCGGGCTCAAGATCAAGGAGGGCCCGGTGGAGGCGCCGCGCGGCCGGGCGGGGGGCGCCGCGCGGCCGCTGGGCGAGTTCATCTGCCAGCTCTGCAAGGAGGAGTACGCCGACCCGTTCGCGCTGGCGCAGCACAAGTGCTCGCGCATCGTGCGCGTGGAGTACCGCTGCCCCGAGTGCGCCAAGGTCTTCAGCTGCCCCGCCAACCTGGCCTCGCACCGCCGCTGGCACAAGCCGCGGCCTGCGCCCGCCGCCGCCCGCGCGACCGAGCCTGAAACCGCCGCCAGGGCCGAGGCGCGGGAGGCGACAGGCGGCGGCGGCAGCGACCGCGACACGCCGAGCCCCGGCGGCGTGTCCGAGTCGGGCTCCGAGGACGGGCTCTACGAGTGCCACCACTGCGCCAAGAAGTTCCGCCGCCAGGCCTATCTGCGCAAGCACCTGCTGGCGCATCACCAGGCGCTGCAGGCCAAGGGCGCGCCGCCCGCGCCTCCGGCCGAGGACCTGCTGGCCTTGTACCCGGGGCCCGAGGAGAAGGCACCCCAGGAGGCGGCGGGCGACGGCGAGGCGGCCGGCGTGCTGGGCCTGAGTGCGCCCGCCGAGTGCCACCTGTGCCCGGTGTGCGGGGAGACGTTCCCCAGCAAGGGCGCCCAGGAGCGCCACCTGCGCCTGCTGCACGCCGCCCAGGTGTTCCCCTGCAAGTACTGCCCGGCCACCTTCTACAGCTCGCCCGGTCTCACGCGACACATCAACAAGTGCCACCCGTCGGAGAACAGACAGGTGATCCTCCTGCAGGTGCCCGTGCGTCCGGCCTGCTAGAGCGCGCCCTCCACCCCGCCCCCGCCCCCGCGTCCGCCCCCGAACTGTGCCTTCTCTCGGAGACCCACGAGGAGAGCGCGCCCCGCGCGCCCCGACCCCGCGTCCGCGCCGGGGCCGCGCACCCCCGGTGAAGGTGTCGTCTCCGCTTCACCCCGATCCTCTCGTTGTGACTCCTTCTGGACCTCCCGCCCGTTTTGCGTCGTGTCCCCTTTCCCTCCTTGGCGCAACAGGAGCCAATCTCTTTCTGTACAAGAGAGAAAAGCTGTACGCGTTTGTCTCGTGGTCGGAAGCGTCCCGTGGAGCGGAGAGCCGTGCTTGCTGTATTCGCTGTGTTCATGGTCTAGAAATGCGGTTTGCTCTCGCCTGCCAATCTCTGCTCTCTATGTATGTAGCGTACGGGTTGTTTTGGGTGAATCTTGAGGAATAAATGCCTTTATATTTCACAGGCTGTAAATTGAACTTCCCACACGATTAGCTTTATTATGGCTTGTGAACTGCTGGAGTCTGGCTTTACCTTTTTGTATGTGAACAAATCAAATCGCTTAAAAAAAGAGTTTTCTTTAGCATAGCCACAAATGCCTTGAACTGTTGTCTGTTTGGGATTGTTTTTGGGGGGAGGGAAGGGAATTTTCAGAAAATGCTGTAGAAACTGCCTCAATATGTCATATAAGACTTTGGTTTGATCATCTTTGTTGAGGTAGGATTATATGAGTTCTAAATGTATATGTTGATTTATGAGTAATTGTTATTTATTCTTTATTTATTTATATTAATTATGAAGATTATGATATTATTTGATTGCAGATCTTTTTTTTGTACGCTCCCCCCTCCCGCCACTCTTGACATTTCACTGTGCATTTTAGAAGACAGCCTTTTTCTAAAGGAATCTGTTAAAAGTTTTAACTTTTATACCTATCTGAGCAAATTACAGACAACCTACCATTTTATTCTGCTTGAAGGGCCCCTGAGGCCCTTGTACAACCGACAGCTCTTACTTTTAAATGCAATCTCTTTTCTACATACATTATTTTCTTAATTGTTAGCTATTTATAGAAAGCTTCAATAGAACTGTTTCAACTGTATAACTATTTACTATTCAAATAAAAGTATTTTCAAAGTCAAAGTAAGATGGATTTATTTTGCTTCAGTAAGGATTTAAAATGATTTCTTAAATGTCTGACTTTTATTTAAAAAAAAAAAAATTCCACCACCTTCACCAGGATCATGGGTTTTAGAGCTGAGCCTGAACCTCTGGGTTCTGCCCTTCTGCTGGTTCAGGGGGTGTCGCCTCAAAAAATAGCCAACTGGAGCTGAAGGTGTGTCAGGGACCCTCAGAAATGCAGGGGAAGATGGGTTTAGAATAAAATCTGTGGAGTCTTTTTCGGGGAGATCTACCTAAGGGCCCACAAGAATCTCTCCTTTTGACCAGAGCATGTAGAGACACTGCTTTAACTTAGCGGTCCCTTCATTTCTGGACAATTTGGAGCTCAGTGTAACTGCAATTCCTCAAATAAATAAGGTAGGTGGTCTGGGGTCCTCAAGTATCAACTAGAAAAAAGTAGAAATGATTTCATGGTCAGATTTCCAAAGTAAGGGAAATAAACAGGATCACATGTGGATACAACAGGAGTTAAACAACTGGGTTTGGGACAAGGGCTTAAAATTATTTTTCAATCAGGTGAGCAATCTGCTTTTGAGGGAAAAAAATGGAACACCATCTGTTTGGGGTATTAAATTCAATAACCGTTCATTACGTTGTTTTCTGTTATGTGTCACTCAGTTCTTTCAAGAACAGCTCTGATACTCACCAGTTAATATTTCGAGTTGTTTTCCTCTCTTTGAAACAGTCCATCAGGGAGCCGTGCTCAATGTCCCAAGTGTGTATTTCCTTTTGTGGTGTGTTTTGCTACTTTTTTCCTGAGCCCCCCACTAAATTGAAGCTGTGCCCACCAAAACGATTTCAGAAATCTGTCTGGGAAAGGGCTGCCTGTCTCAAGGGTGTAGATAGGATGAGGGAGGGAAGGACGGTCCCTGAGAAACTTGGAAGGAAGGATTGGAAGAGGTCATTTTTCAGATTTCTGAGCCTCAAGTCTCCTTCGAGAGAGGGTTTAGTAAAAGGACTCAGCTGTCAGGAGCACTGAATATTCCTCCCTGTGAGGGCCTTGTGACAGTCTCAGAATGACAATGAAGGAGAAGCCACTGCAGGTGAGTTGCTTCCGGGACAGACAGACGCCTGTTCCCCTTTATTGTGATGACTAGGTAGGTGCATTGTCAGTTGGGAAAAATACAGGAGGACAGAATCTCAGTGTCTGCACAGTATGAAAGTAGGAGGACAAATGAGTATAACATCCTGGGAACTTCGAAGGAAACAAAACTCAAATTTGCGGGCTGTTGGCTGTCCTCTCGGAGCGACACCAACACTAGAGTTTTTAAATGTCCCCTCTGTGTCACACTGTCCATTAAAAGGTTCCTCATACTGAAGGTCAGGGTATGTTCTCTGCCAACAAAGTTTCCTGGAAGACCTGACGGCCACACCCGACAAATAGAGGCTCATCTACAGGAATGGTCTCTTGTCATCTGTGTTTGGTCCACTGGTCTCTCTCTTTTTCATCGTTCCCTGGGTAGTAAGTTCACAGGGGCTCCTGTTCTGGAACACCCAAGTGGAAATGTGCTCACCTTCTTTATCAATATGCAAAGGATGCTGTGGATATCCTGTGGATCTGAGGTTGCTCCAAGCTTGGACAACCTTCCCTGGGACCTCTGGGGACGGCCACACACCTCCACTGTTCCCCAGCAGAGGACTGAGGCCCAGAAGGGGGTAGGGCTGGGGAAAGGGATGAGACACAGAGCGAGGAGCTCAAAGAGGGGGCCCAATAAAGGGGAGTATTTTCTTTTTGCCAGTGGTCTGCACACTTTTTCTATTCCCACGAGAAGGTGGTATAATCCAAGCAAAAGTCTGCTCCGGGCTCCCCAGTTCTGAGGTGAGCCTGCAGCTTTGCCCCCTGCCCCAGAGTTGAGTGTGTCCTCTTGATTTGTGATTCCCTGGAGGCCTGGAGAAGTCAGGGCTCCTCCAGCCCTCAGGGTCAGAGCAGGCCCTCCCCTCCCCCGACTGAACCTCCAGGCCTGGGCCACCTCCCCAGAGGCCTCCACTGTGGAGGTCGGGGCTCCTGCATAGCACCTTTGACTGGGCGCTCCCCCTGCCTTCAGAGGGTCCCAGGGCCCACCGCTGGTTCAGGCGGGGATCCCCAGGTCGCACGGGTATGCCCGGGTGACTTGTGAGCACTGGAGGCCAGGCCAGAGGCTCCACAGCTGCCGGATGACCAGCCAGGGGGGTCGAACTGAGCCCAGAGCCTGGCAGGCCGCCCCGCAGCACGCTGGCCCCTGCGGGGATGTGGGGCGCCCTGCTGGGCCCTGGCCGTGCCAGTGTCTAGGTGGATGTGGCCTGTGCCAGGCACTGCCGACCGAGAGGGGCCACCGCTTCCCGTTTGCCCCTGTCGCTCTGCTGCAGGCTCTCGAGTGGAGCCTCTGCCCCTGCTACCTGCCACCCCCGTCCCACCCCCTGGACCTGCTTTCCCGGCCACCCAGCAGGCCTGCCAAGAGTCCTCCTCAGGCCTTGTGAGCAGGCAGCATTCTTCAGCCACCAAGCGTCTTTTGCAAAAAGAGAAAGGGTCTGAAATGCACCTCAAGCAAGTCCTCGGCTGTCCTGGTCCCTCGCTCAATGCCGGCCTCTGCCTCCTCATCCTTCAGCCAGAGAGACTGGGGCTCCGCGAGGCCCAGGAGACCTTCGAGGAGGCTGTGAGACGAAAGGCAGCAAAGACCCTAAAGGGAGCAGGCATCCTTCGTCCCGGCGGGAGCGATCCTCACGCAGAGCATGTGCTTTGGTGTTTAGGACTAGTGATGAATCTCTGGTCTGTGGCAGTCAGGCTTTGAGCAAGACGTGCTATCTTCTCGAGCAAGGGACATTTTGGTCTTGTGGACAAAATTTCTAACCCACCCCTAGTATGTGGGGTCAGTCAGAATGACATATTATACCTACAGAGATGTGTCAGCCAGCAGGGTTCTCATGGCAGCAGGTTAAGCTAGAGAGGCCTGGATCGTTCTGTGGTCGAAGGTACAAGCTGTGAGGTTTGGAGAAGGTCAAGAGGGAAACTGAGTTGCAGGAAGCCTCCCCCCCGCCACGGGGGCAAAGAACACCAGTGGGGGAGAGCGAACTGCACCGCACACCGGGGCTCTGTCCCCCTGATTGCCAAAGACGTACCAGTGCACGCAGTGCAGTGTGGCGGTCTTTTAAAGACACTTAGGATTCTAACTCTACATCAGGGAAACATTTAATTAATGTTTTGGAGATATAACTTGATACCCATTGCCCGAAGATCCCACCCTGCTGAGAAAACCTTCAAATGCATCTTTGAGTTCTATACACCTTATATATTGAAAGAATCCTATTGCTTCTTTATTACCGATCTGCAGCATCAAGCAACCAATACTCACAGGGAGAGTCTGGGCCACTCCTCACTTCTGGGTTGCAGCACGGGGGGTGGGGGGGGGGTGGGGAGACCATGCCTACCGGGCATGTGTATCAGCTGCACAAAGAAAGGTTGAGATATGAGATCTGGTCAGGGGGCCTGCGATTACCCCCACCCAATGCCCTAGGGAAGGGAACTACTCCCAAACACCCAGAGTCGGAAGGTCGTCCTCTGAGGGATTGCTCAAGGTCCTGGAGCTTCCTCCTGCCCCCTGGAACATTGGTCAGGCGACTGAGGCCAGGTATGTCGTCCACGGGAAGAAGGGGTGAAAGAAGACAGCACCTGCCTGCCTGCCCAGTGATTTCCATAAATAGGAAGATCTCCTTTTCACCAGGAAAATTAGGGAACTCTTGCTTCCTTCTGAGGTTGCTAAGGAAACATAAATAATTTTCAACCAATCCATCAACATCTTGTCATAGGCAAAATAACCAGCCACAGGTTTTGGGGTCACCAGGGCAATTTCTCCTCAAAAGGATTTTCTGCAGGCAAATGAATCCTATTTCTCTGGACATTCCTTATGAGGAACTGCAGGAGGAAAGTACTACACGCCAGATTAGATTTGGAAAGTGACAGAGACTGGTGAGAAGTGTCACCAGCAAGGCACCTCTGACGGACCTTCGTGGCAGAGAGAATTGATTTCTTACAGCCAGTGAGATAAACAACTTGGTTCACAGTTTTACCATCTACAACCATTTCTTCTTCTTCTTCTTCTTCTTCTTCTTCTTCTTCTTCTTCTTCTTCTTCTTCTTCTTCTTCTTCTTCCTCTTCCTCCTCCTCCTCCTCCTCCTCCTCCTCCTCCTCCTCCTCCTCTTCTTCTTCTTCTTCTTCTTCTTCTTCTTCTTCTTCTTCTTCTTCTTCTTCTTCTTCTTCTTTCCTCTTCTTCCACTTGTCATTAAGGCCCAATATACTTCTCAGAATCACAGAACATATTTGAGCATATGACTTGAAGTCAGTTAACATATTTTCACTAACCCAAACACACATCCCTTCATCTACTAAGCCCCAACTGTCATCATTTGTGTACCACATACTTTTATTGTGGGCTCAGTCTGTTGCATCTGGAAAGTGAAATGTTCAAGATGTGATGATCCCTCTGGCAGTATGTACGGCGAGCAAATGGGTTGCAGGGTAAACGTGCTTCTATTTGTCTTATTTGAAGATTTCTATGCTGTGTGGATTTCTTGGTGGCATTTCCACACAAAGCATCCACACTGTTGTTTTTTCCCTAGCTCATGGCATGAGCCTGCACTACTGCAATTGCCATCCTCAGGACATCGTCTCCTGGATTGAAATGGAACCTGTAGAATATTTACTACCAGTCAGAGCACAGTCAAAGGCACGACGATCGGGAGCTCGTGTTTTGAGCATGTCAGATTCACACCGTGCAGCGTTCCCAGCATCTATAGGAAGCTTGTCCACATGGTTTGTGTTTGCCATGCTGCTTCCCTCCCCACAACCCAAGTGTTCACTGTTCCTTCCACTTGATTTGAGCCAGTAGACTAAGCATCAAGCAGCAGGAAACAATGACGGCAGAAACTTCAACCTGAATCGATTATTCTCCTTTTTCACTCCTCAGAAAAGGCCCTTTTATTTGAATGCAACATCTGCTTCATCTCCCTTGTGCAGGACAGGGGCCCTGATGCAATGCCCCTTCTCAGACACCACAGCCAGGTGTCACACCTGACGGTAACAGGAGGGATGGACTGAGCCAAGAGGCCATTGTTTGTCAGATCTGATAGGAAGCAGAGGAGGTGTTAGTGCATGGAAGGGTTTCAGAGAAGGCTCTTTTTACAGGAGGGGAACAAAAATTAGGCTACGATTTCTTCCAAGCACAAAGAACAGAAAAGGATGGGGAACCTGGGCTGAGCCCCACGTGTCCAATATTGCCGTTTCAAAGCTTGTCACACCAGTGGACTCCGGTTCTTTTCTCCTGCTATGTGTTCTACTGTCTTATGTAGAATGAACCCTGATCATTCCAGGATGCAGCCACAGAGAGGTTATTATCAGAGGATGGGCAGAAACCGATAGGAATAATGTACATAAAGATGAATGTCATGGACACAAGACGATGGACCAAATTGCAATCCCTGGGTGTCCAGATCCAAACAGAATCATGTTAGATCTCATCAAATATATTACACCCCAAAGGAACATACTCTTTTTCGCTCATCTCTTTAATAAAAGATCTTTATTGCTTCTTCTGAGCAGTATTACTATCCCTGATATCTTCTTGAGGGATTTCAAATGAGTATCTTGATAATTCATCAAATACCAATTACAGTTTTAAATCATGTGTAGAGAAACATTCGCTTACTGAAGATTTCAGATTTGTATCAAAAAGCTTTTTACCTTATTAACCACAGAGAAAAATCATGATTTCCCCTTTTTAATTTTCAAAATTTGTTAATTCAGAATGTAAAACAAATTAAACACATATTATAGTTGCCTTGACATGTTTATTGTAGCAACTGGGATCTTAGACCTTCTAAGATTGTACTGAGATTCCAGAATTATTGCCTCTATTGTGGTACTTCACCATTTCTACCATTATAACAGAAGAGGCCAACCCAGGGGTCTGCTGGCAGAATCTGGCCGCAGGCTGTTTTCGTAAATAAAGTTTTATTGGAACCTGGTCACACCCATGTGCTTACTATTGTCTATGGCTGTGTTCATACCTCAGTGGCAGAGTCTTGGCATCTCGATAAAGACTCAACGGTTATCAAAACCTAAAATACTTACTAATACAAACTAGATAAAGTTTGCTCACTCCCAGACTAGACAATAGGGTTGTGCAGTAATGTATACGATCTCCTACATGCCTGCCCTTGATGAGATGGAAACGTGGTCCTTGTGAGATTTGGGGTTGCCTTGGTGTGCCTTGATTGCCACGAATCCAACCACTTAGCACACATAGTCTTAAAGATTGCAAAGGGCACCTGGGGGCTTAGTCAGTTAAGTGTCTGCCTTCGGCTCAGGTCATGGTCTTTGGGTCCTGGGATCAAGCCCTGTATCAGGCTCCCTGCTCCACAGGGAGTCTGCTTCTCCCTCTGCCCTTCCCCCCCTGCTCGTGGTCTCTCTCTCACTCTCTCTCTGTCTCTCAAATAAATAAAATCTTAAAAAACAAAAGATTGCAACATTGAGGGGGTCACTGCCTATTTTTATAGGTGTCATTGCTTCAGGCACTACTTTCATTTTTTCAAAGACTTTATTTTTGAGTAATCTCTACACACATCGTGGAGCTCGATCAAGATCAAGAACCCCAAGATCAAGAGTCCCATGCTTTGGAACTCCAAGATCAAGAGTCCCGTGCTTCACCAACTAAGTCAGCCTGATGCCTCTAGGCACCACTTTTAAAACCCCAAATGTTTAAATGAGAAAGTTATTAAGTAGGATGCTGCCTTCAAGATAGTTTTTGTAATGCTGTTCATGTTTGTCACATCAACGGTAGTGACTCTCAGGCCATACATACAACTTCTCATCTGTTATCCACAAAAATCTAAATGGAGGAGGAACAGTGTCCTCTGGTTTGAATGGTTTTTTTCCTCACTGCAGTAATGGCTAAATTTGTTGAGTGAAGTGGCAACTGTTAGATGGAATAATGGTAAATTTCAAGTTTTTATTGGTAAAAATAAGAAGTTTAATATCAATAGTTTGTATGGTTCAACCTACCATTTCAAGGATTTGGATAGTCATTGGTTTAACAATTTGAGTTAAAGCCAGAAGATAACTTTAATTCAGCATTGATTTGTTTTAAAATAATAGCAATTAAAAAATAGCAAGCACCTTCATGACAACTGCTGACCTCATTTAATTTTGCAAATATTTGAGCATTTGGGGATTTAGATCAATGTCCAATAGCAGGAAGTCAGCTCTGATGAGCAGTTCCCAACTTCTACTTGAAATGTTTTCTAAAGCAGTTTTCCGACCCGGCCCCACAGGTGTATCAACTGTGGCAGCAACAGTGCAGAACAGTCTTTGTATTTTTCAGAGCCTGGAGACTCAGAGGCTATAGCATCGGTGCACCTGAGAGCTAATTAGAAGTGAAGAATTGCAGGCCCCACTCCCAGCCCTCCAAATCAGAAGGTGCATTTTCATAAGATCCCCAGTGGATCTGTGCACATGTTGATGTGTAATCTGTGCGGTAGAGAGTGTGGGGTGTTGGTCGTATAGAGTGTTCCCAGTTGCTGGTCACTGGCAGTAAGTCTGGTCCAGGAAGAGTTGATGGCTTGAAGTCTTAACTGGAAGCCACTAACCCCCAATCAATGGTGGATTTATAACAGTAATAACAGCTAAAATTCTTTGAGCCCTTCTTACTCACCTGCTCTAATGCCTTAATATGAATTACTCATTGATTTCTCACAACTACTCTATGAGGTTGTACTGATTACTCCCATGTCACAGAGAAATGGAAGGCCCTAAGTAAGGTAACATGACCAGTAAGTGGGGATATTTATTTGAGAGCAAGAATGAAACTGGCTCAGAGATAAATAAACCTCGAAGGGGATGAATGCATCAGTGTAGAGAATTCAAATGGATAGTGAAATACAAGAGTCTTGACTCCATCTTCCTGGGGATACCAAAGAATGTAGCATGACCTGGTGGCCTAAGAACACATACAGTTCTAATCCCTAAAGCATGGAAATGTCGAGTCTGTGTTTTGGCAATTTTTTAAAAGATTTTATTTATTTATTCATGAGAGACACACACAGAGAGAGGCAGAGACACAGGCAGAGGGAGAAGCAGGCTCCATGCAGGGAGCCTGACATGGGACTCGATCCGGAGTCTCCAGGATCATACCCTGGGCACTAAGCCGCTGAGCTACTGGAGCTGCCCATGTTTTGGCAACTTAACTCCAAAGAAATAGCCTGGAGTTTCCACCTCCGTGAGAGGAGGCACCTAGGTCATCATTTCAAGTTATCCCTTTCTTGTACATTGGAGAAATGTCTTATTTCTGCATAACCCAACCTGCAAACAGAAATAACCAGTACTCATGGGAAACCAGGTGACTCAGCACTCCATGATTGTACCTAAGGCCCCACACACACATGTCTGTAGGACCAAATGCACAGATTCCAAACCACTTTTGCTTTGCTTTAATAGACTGAAGATGAGAACTGTAAGAGGGAGAGTCGGTTGAATTCATTTTAGGAAGTACCCCAGTGAAGACATCACTTGGGGCTAGCACACCCATGTGCCTTCTAACCGTTCTCTACCTTCCACTTCAGTTCTGAAAGCACTTGGGTGTGGAAATCACATCTCTACACCAGCCAGCAAGTTAACAGGCCGTCCCAGAACCATGGCAACCAGCAAGAGTGAGGGAAGGAAAAATCCCTAAGCATACATTGTTAAGCACTCCCTGCTCAGCTTCAACCAAGTGCAGGCAGAGGGACGCCGAGGCTGAGGCAAAGAGGGGCCAGTCCCAAACCCCAAATCTGAGACTCACACTTGAGTCACTTTGAAGAAAACTTTTCAGTTAAAAAAATCTAATTTTGTGCCTCAATTAAAAATGTAGTTTCCAAGTAATGGATCCTGATAAGACTAGTAGGCACTCCTTTTATCCTCCCGCCAGGGTGGGATTTCATAAGCTCACCTGCAGTGGGACCTTGTTTCTTCTCCAGCATGCTGGGGCTGGCAGGTGCCAGGGGCTCAGAGCACAGATGCCTGCTTTCATCATCTTATTTCTACCATCTAAGAGCTACATGGTCTTGGGCCAGTTAATCTCTCTTTGCCTGTTTTCTCATTGATAAAACAAGGAAAGAATAGTGCCTACTTGTACTGGGCACTTATTATGCTTTCTGCAAACCCTGCACTTTTTGAACACTCTTCCTATGTTCAGATGATCTCCCATCCCATGAGTCCTGGTTCCCCAAGGCAGGACCCAGAAATTACTTTTTCCAGCCTCCCTTGCAGCTAGGCTTTTCTTTTCTTTTTTTCTGGAAGAAAAGAGAAATGATCTGTGTCCTCCAGTGAGGTCACCCTCACAGCCTGGGGCAAAGGTGTTCAACCTCTGATGAGATGTTCCTGTGAGATATGGATGCAGATAAGAGACGGGACAGAGGTGTGCCAGGCGCAGTCAGGACGGGTGAGGGGCATGGTGGGGCGTTTGCCTCTCAGTGCCATGGTGTGAGCTGCAGTTGGACTTGTCCAGCAGGGTGATTTGGGCATTGTTCCTGATTCTTTCAGCCCCAAAGCCTTTTATGCAGCCCTTCTGGATGGTCTGTGAGGTAGCCAAGAGCATTTAATAAGTTCTTTATCTACTTCGGTGGGCTAAAGTGCATTTAGCCATCTACAGTTAAGTACCACCTGAGGTTGTTGTTGAGACTGAGATATTTAGGCTGAGTGCTCATGAGAACTCATTATTGTGAGTTCCTTGATGTCTATCAGATCCATCCATAGGACGTGAGAGAATACTGATTCTAAATTTCATATAATGTCAATGCCACACAGCACAGGTTTGAAAACTCTGACATGCCTTCCATTGAGAGAAGGAGTCTGTGTCCCTCCCTCGAAACTGAATGAGCTTTCTGACTGCTCCTCACACAAAATGCAGTGGAAGGGACACAATGTGACTTCCGAGACCAGGTTAGCAAAGGCCATGTGGTCTCTGCCTGGTTCTTTCTTGGGGATCTTGTCTCCATGCTGTGGGGAAGCCCAAGCTGCATACAGAGGCTCCGTGCAGGTGTTGTGCTGACGGCCTGAGGCATGATGTCCGCTGATGGCCAGGACTGACTCCAGGTGAAGCAGGTGAGCCTCCGTGCCTCTGAGGTGATGCCTGCCCCCTCCACCACCTCAGAACATGTGTGTGAGAGCCCAGGGGAGAGCAGGGGAGAGAATGTAGTTAACATAAGGTGCGACATTAGTGTCAGGTGTACAATATAGTGATTCATCAATTCTTTGCATTATTCAGTGCTCACCATGGTATGTGCTCTGTCCTTGTTTTAAATCACCAAATTTTGGGGTGATTTGTTATGTAACAATAGCTGTCTGGTTTTCAGAGTGTGTATTTCTCTATTTGGTCTTCATATCAACCCTGTGTGGAAAGTCTTCTAATGCAGTAATTTGGATGGGAAGACCTACATCATAAGGCTCTTCATCTAAGGCGTGAGGAGACCGGGTCACAGGCCTCTGCGGCTCCCCAACCACAGCACTCTTTCTATGAAGTGACGTGGTCAGGGTCCAAAGGACTAGGGTCTACACTCATCTTCATCACTGCTCCACTGAAAGTGCCATTAGAACGTACCGTGGCTGTGTGTGCCTCTTGCAATGTTGTCCTCACTTCATCTTCAGATGGCCATTGGGTCAATCATCACAACCATGTAGTGGCAAATCACCCCCAAACTGGGTGGCTTACAATGGCAGTAGTCATTTACCAAATTACTTGCTTTCTGTGGGTTAGGAATTCTGAAGCAGCCTGGCTGGTGGCTCTGGCTTGGGCTCCCTCCTGAGGGGCTGGTGACCTGTTAGCTGGAGCTGCAGTCCAACAAAGGCTTGACTGGGGCTGGAGGATGCATGTCCAGAACGGCTCCCTCCCATGGCTGTCAGCTCCACAGCACTGCTTGAGTGTCCTCACTGCCCAGTGCCTGACTTTTTCCAGAGCAAGCAATTCAAAAGGCCGGGGTGGGAGCTGCATTACCTTTGTGGCCTACTATCAGGAGACACACCCCATCAGTTCAGCTGTAACTTCCTGCCCCCATAGATTATCCCTGAGTCAGAGTGGCTGGGACTGCACAAGGCTGTGGATGCCAGGGGGTCTTGGTCAGAAGGGCCACCTTTGAGGCTGGCCACCACAGTCAGTATTCTGACCCTAATCCACAGGCCAGAGTCAGGATGGTTAGTACTCAGGGCTCCAGGCCACACTACAAGAGAGCCACCCCTCCTGCCTCCTGAGCCTTTGTTCCTCTCCATCTACAATGAAAGGTGAACTTAGAGTGTATTTTGATGCATTTATGTTTTTTTTTTTTTTTTTTTAAGAAATGTCTTCAAAATCAGGGAATTCTTCTGAATGCTATCATGGAAACACATGGAACATGTGAGTTGGGCCAGCTGAGGAGGCAGCCTCACTGTCTCCTACCAGCAAATGCCTCATCTTAGTGTGGCTGAAATTCTACCTTCCATCTGGGTGCCCCTCTTACCAAATATTTTTCTTTTCTTAAGCTGATGGGTAATTTAATGAATTCCCAAACATGGTAAGATGTGAATCCTAGCTTCGTTTTTTTAAATGCAACTCCAAAATTGGCTTTACAGAATTCTAAAATGATCATAGAGCCTCTCAAGGCTAAAATGACACAAACTTCTGACTCAGTAATTTCAGTTTTGGGAATGTATCTTTTAGAATTAAAAGCAGTGGTATGTCAGGCTAGAGGTATGATGGTGTTTGCTACAGGGACATTTGTTCTAAACAAACATTGGAAACCACCTGAACGCCCACAGATGGGTTAGCAAAGGTCCATCTATTCTGAGGAACAATATGCAGCTATTAAAAAGGATAAATTAGGAGAACAGGTGCCCATGACACATTGCAAAGTTTAAAAAAGAAGTTATAATGATGTGTAGTGTATGATGCTACTTCTGTAAAAAAGAAAGCCCCGTATCTTTGTGTTTACATTCACCTGGACAGAATCTGCTTATCCATTGGATGGAGGGGGTTAGAATGAGGATAGATTATCAGTTTTAGAAGGAAAAATACAGAATACATGGTGTAAAGTACAAATCTATACTTTGGCTGTTCTATTAACATCTCAGTGGTGATTAGTGAATAAATCTTCCTGACCTGTGTTTTCTCACTGGCATTCTGCCCTCTTCTTTAGGATGAAACAGTTCCAGGGGGCCACTTTTCCTGGTGCCTTAAAATGAAGGTGCCAAGATTTCCCTGAAGGTAGGCCATAGAAATAGCTGTTTCTAGTGCTCATAATCAGCCATCAACATGGAAGACAAAATGGGGTGACATGTTTTAAAGGGAGGAGAAGATGATGCCATTAATGTGCCGCCCTGGCTGGTTCAGACCGTTCACGGCAGATTTGCAGCAAATGCTCTGCAGACTTGGCGGGAGGGAGATCTGTTATTGAGGCCCTCTGCCTGCACTTAGCCCAGCGGCCATTTCTCAGGGAATATTGATCAAAAGTACTCACCTCCACCGTCTCAGGAGCATAATGCAGTCCCTGAGTATTCATGGGGAAAAAAAAGCTTTTCTTCACCAGGCTATTTTCTGAAGTCAAAAAGATCCTTTCAGGAGCTATAATAGCAAGCCCCTTCCCACTTCACACCCTCGGTGAGAGGCACACTCCAATTTTCAGACCCCCAGGACCCCACGTCAAGGTGGAGGCTGACAAATGTGACCTCTTTATGTAAAATATTCTCTGTCAAACTCAACAAACATTTTGCTGGAGGGACAGGTGGTACATACAAGTGGGAGATTAAAAATTACACGTGGACACATGGGGGAAGGGAACCCTTGTCCCAGAGAGAATTTACTCATTTATTCTTTCCCAAAATAATGTTTTAAATAGAATTTTTGATTACAGACACAATGTCTTCTAATATCTGAGGCAGGAATATCTTGGCGTGAATGTAAAAAAAAAAAAAAAAAAAAAAAGTCTAGTTAGTGTTTTTCTTGCCAGACATGGGACAAAAGGGAGGATGCTGACTGGGCCTCCCTGATTTCTCTTTGTTCTGTAAGGGGCAGAATCTTCCAGACACATATTTTTTTTTCTTTTTTTTTCAGACACATATTTCTTTTTTTTTTTTCAGACACATATTTCTTAACATGAGAGCTTGTTATAAAATCTCACCTTCATCTTATCCAATTTAATTTAGGATAGTAAAGACTTGAGTATTCATTGTACCTTTAATTTCAAATGACAACAATAAAAAAGAAGCAATCTCCAATTCTAGAAAATTCTTTTCTATTACCCAGAAAGAGTATCCCAATAAAGAAAGTACCCCCAAAATCATTTCAGAGCTCTTGCTGTTTTGGTTGCTGTCATCTACTTTTAGGGGCACATTTGAAAGCATATTTGGGAGAGAATGTTACTCTTGTTTAAAATGCCCCTGGTTCCTGGGGCTGTCATCTGGGTTTGTTACGTTGTTTGGGGGTGAAGAGGTGGTTTAAGCTGCTGTAGGCAGTGGGCAGTGACTCTGACCTCAGTTTCAGGAGCAAGTCTCTTTTTGTTCCACTCAGGGGCAGTCTTTGGGGCACAGGACACTGTTGTGTCTCTACTTAAACTCCTGAAACATAAAACTTGTCTCAGGAAACACGAACAGAATATTGTGGCCCAACTACGGCAATCGCTCTGTGGATCTGTGTGTACAGAGTGCAGGGGAAACCTCTGGAGTGTGGCACATACCACCATGTATGATCTGTTCTTTCTCCTGGTTCTTTGCCATAGTCCGTTTTTCAGATCTGAAGATATGAGCCATTTTTCTTTCCAGAGATGTATTATCCAGAGGTTTCCAGAGTAATAGAGAAAGGTCAGTAAGAGCATCATCTTCTTTGCTCTTTGGAAGAGTATCCCAGTAAAACAACTCCCCAGTGCTGGGAACCCCTCGTCTCTGTTCTGCCTGATCCAAGTGAGAGAAAGGTCAAGGGGGCCTCTGACTTGGCCTCAGTGAAACTTTCACAGCGGCCAGAAGAATCATGGAAACTACTAACAGTCGACACGCTAATGAAGAACTGTGATTGCTGCTGATCAGAGGTGTGATCCAGGAAACCTAACTTCTGTCTGGAGCTCCACTCTCAGCTGTGAGAACCCCAGGGCATCATCTTTGGGCTGATAGTCCTGGGCAGACCAGCTGCACAGGGATAAAGTTGATGGTGTGTTCTATCTCCAACCTTATCTTTTTGATTTAAAAAATGAAATGCAATTAAAACCATTTCTATTTATAGAAGGAAGAACAAAGGATAATAGTTCCCCTTGACATAAACTGGTTAATAAGTCAAAGGGGCCTCAATTTAGTACACACACACACACACACACACACACAGGACAATAACACTAGCTCAAATGTGAACAAATATTAATGTCTGAGTCTTACTGCTGAGAGGTGCTCTGTACTGCAACAAACGTAAAAAACTCTGGCATTTTTCCAGTAACAGAGCATTTTCCTACGGCCAGGGTGTACCTTAAGGATATTTTTTCTTTACACTCTGGCACCTGGCTAAAGGCAAGACAGGTTGGAGAGCATTACTTGCAGCAACGTTCCTTTTGGAACCATAGAAAGTTTGATTCTTTTTGGAATTCGGAAGGTCTTGCATGATTTGGCTTATGATTTGATGAGAATTTTTTGAAAATGGCTGGAAGCATGATGACTGGAACACCCTCCCCAACCCCTCCCTATATTTTGTTATAAATAAGACAATAAACTACTTTATGAGACTTAACAATACCCTGTGAAATTTAAATAACTATTTCCAGATCTGAAAAGAATCCATAAATTATCCTCGAGCCATCTCCAAAGCTGAATCATTAGAAAGGGCAGGACACTACACGAAGCAGTTCCTAAGGGCATCTTGGCTCTAGTTCCCTGCACTCCAGGGCACATGTGTGGGATGGGGAGTAAGGGCTGCCCAAAGCATTACAGTGGGTTTGGTTCAAGTGTCTCAATCCAAATCTATCTGCAGGTTGGGATCCTCAAGGGGCCAAGGGAGACTTTAAAAATTAGATGCTGAGGTTCTATCCACATGTGGTGGATCAGAATCTAGGTGGGGGATGGAAGCACCTACAAAGCTTCCTGAATGATTTTGACACATGACAAGGCTGGGAACCACTGCTTCTAGGAAACAAAGCTTTAAAAATGCATCAAGCTGCATTCTATGAGGAACCAAATGGTAAAAGCACTTGCTTCCAGCCCAAAGCTTAAAAAAGCCACATCAATTCAGGCTCTTCTTGGCTCCTGGACCCTTTCTGAGGTCACTGATAGGACTTCTAAATAATACATACTCAACAACTATTTGCTAACTGAAGCAATGGGTGATCTGTAGGCAGCTCAACTGTCCAATATATTCAAAGTTCCCTGGTGCCCAGAGCATGGGAGTAGCTCAGGACACTGGTTCTGAGACCACCTGGCCAGGCTGTCGGAAGGGGATGGTTGGAGCCTCAGCCACACCAAAGGGGGTGTTACATTTTATGTACCACTATACATGAAGACAAACCCTCCAAGTCAGCCTCTTGCTCATCAGGGCCAGGGACTCCTGCTTCACTGAGGGGTCAGTTTCACATAAACACATTTGTAAACTTCCCGGGATTCATACTGGCTACCATTTTGCATACATAATTAGGCTTTGGTTAAAAAAAATGCTTTTGAGCAACTCTGATAAAAAAGCAAGCTATCTTTTGTTAGATGCCAGGGTAAACTTTATTTTCCCAGAAACTATCATGAAAACAAAGGAAACATAAGTGCTGTGTTTCTACTTTATTAAGTCATCACAGTAAATCAGAATGAAAGAGAAAAAGAGGGTAAACTGGAGAGTCGAGCGGCAGTCAGCAGTGTAGCTGTGTGCTTTTCCGGGTGTGGCACACACACCTGCAGAAGTAGGTTGTATGGAGGGGTTTACCCCACGGAGGCCTAAACCCAGATGTGGGGCATTAGCCAAATTAAATAAGAGCAAAAAAAAAAATGACATACTATAACTTAATATACCATAGGTATCAATTCTTTTTCCTTATTTACATGTACTAATGTTGTAGACCTGAAGCCATAAGAAAACATTCACTTACTGTGCATGTCATACACAGATACGGAGTGCAGCTAGAACAGTGGTTGTTTCATGTTGCACTTCCCTCTGTGTGTGGACATTTCCCCTCAGTAGATATAGTCATGACACAGTTACATATAAGACGTCACAGGAAGTTTTAAAGGATCCCTTAAGCCTCCAGATGATACAAACACAACAGGAAGTGAAGTGCAGGTGGCCACACCAAAGGAAGGTCAGGAAGACGTGATTTGCACAGTCTGTGGATCTGCATGGTCTCTTGTTTGTAAGGATGAGGGTTTGGTCAGCCCCTCTTGTGAAGGCAAGGCTTAAATCTCCTTCCTCCCTGTGGCTCTTAGTGGCCGCTTGAAGACACTGTGACAGTCACTGATCCAAGCTAAATTTCCTCACTACTGTCTACTTCAGATTCTACTATTTTAAAAAAGTCATCATTTTGTTTTTTTTAAAAGTACAAAAACCTTCTCAGTGAGATTATGGAACATCAACTTTGCTTTGGATGGAAATGGGTGTGCAGAGAAGTGGGGATGCTGGCCTGGCCCTGCCTGGGAGCTGGCGAGTCCTACCCATTTTGGGGGCTGATCAGGGCCACTTTCGAGACCAGATGGCTGACCTACTAATATGACAAGTCAGCACTGTGACTCAGGTGGGTCCCCACTGGATAAGTGACCCTTCATAATTTTGCTGGAAAGGCATTTATTGCAAAAGCACAATATTTGCTTTTCTAAGTGGAAAAAAAAAGAACTTGATCATTTCAATTTTCCACCCCAAATAACAAGAACGATTCAGGTCCATGTGATTGTAAGCAAACCTGGTTGCTAGATTCCCTGCTCCCCTATTCCAAACCAATGCTACTGCTGACAGTGGACTTGAAGCAGCTCCAGCACCCAAACCACTGGCTGGAGTCTGGGGTCCTAGAGATGTTAAAATCCGTACGGTTACAGGAGGGTCTAGGTATTTGCTGCCTACAACTGAACTTCCCACTTGCAGGTTAGAAGGACTGGGTCTGGGAGATAAAATGGAATCCTGGAGCACAACAATTAAGCCCAGGGGAGTTCAGTACAACTTCCAAGTCTTGACACTTCATCTAAATCCAAGAATTCTGCATCAGGGATTTCTAGAGCCTGGAAATGAAATGTTCTGAAGCTATTTGCTGGCAGAGCCTACCTGGGACTCTGGGGCCCAGGCACCTGTGATGCCCTCCCCGCAGGAATGAGGTCTGGGCACTTTGTAAATTATGCTGTGAAGCAGCTGAACACCAGCCTGGAGTATGAGCGATAGGAGGCAAACCGTGCTGACCAGAAAGTCCAAATTATTAAAAAGGTGGGGATGGGCGGGTGGGGCAGGGGTGGGGAAGATGAAAATTGCAGCATTTGCTGACACAACAGAACATGCTGTGACTTTCAGTCACCCATTAGTGCCATTAAGCCCCCAGTGAGCAAACCAACTGGGCCCCTTTACAGAACAGCCCAAAGCGACTAAGGCTTACTTCTGTTTCTCTGAGGTTTGGGTGGCTCCTGAGCTGCTCTGCCTGTGAGCCTGGGCCTCTGGCCCTACCTGAAGTCCTCTATAAAGCTGAGAAACAAATTCTAACTTAGGTATATCCTTGCAATAGGAATTTCTCAGTCCTTCTTCACTTGTTCCCAGAAGCAGGCCTGGTTCCTTCCTGGATTTGTTCATTTCTCCTGCAAGGATTAGGTACCAGCCAAACCAACCCAATGGATGATGGAAAGAACTGGCTGGTCAGTGAAAACAACCACTCTGATGCGCTGAGGGGGCTCAGGAGACTCACCAGAGGTGACCAAAGCCCCTGGGGGTAACACACAAGTGGGCACAGAGCAGATAGGCAGACAGTAGAGGGCAAGCACCCTTGCATGGACTGATGTTTCTGGGGTCCTTAGTGGTTGCCCCATTCTCTGAAACATGGGCTTACTCCAGAGACAGGCTGCAGGCTGAGGTGAGACACAGAGGGCCAAACAGGTCTTCCTAAATGATTTTTCTGTTGCTGACACCCTCAGACCCACAGCAAGGATGCTGGGCAAGCACAGATGGAAGGTAGGGCTTTTCATATCTTCTTCTTCTTCTTTTTTTTTTTTTAAACAGGCTCAACATATCTTCTTTGGAGCCAAATAATTAGAAAGCCCCCATTTGTGCTGTGGCCCTCCCTGAGCAGGGAGAAGCTTCTGGAGGCAGATGGACACCACGGGGGTGCCTGTCCCAGCCTAGGGCCTGTGCTGGTGTGCACCTCCCGTGTTGACATGGCGCTGTGCTGAGCTGGGCCCTGGAAGCTTCCTGACTTTCACGGGGACAGGACCCTGTTTCCAGAGGCATCTAGGGCTTCCAGGATGGCCAGGAAAACCTCTCCCCAGTTAGTGGGCATCAGGCACCAGGTGGAAAACACTCAGCGACTCAGATAAAACTTCTCCTGGGCAAACAACTCTAGGGAAAGCCAATTTCCATGATGATGAAATTTTTGAGTAAACCATAAATCCTAACATAAGAACTAAAGAAATCAATGCAGAGAAAATTCCTCAGTTTAACAACTGTTTTTGTTGGTTCTTCTGTGAATCTTGCTTAGGTTTATAAACAACACGGGGTACAGAAACCAGCTGCCCTCCATCCCCTCCCAAAAGCCCAGAATCTTCTTCTGCCATCCCTGCCTGGAGCAGCCACATCAACACCCATGAGAGTGGGTTTGTCACTGGTTGTTGGTGACTTTCCCCTCTTCCTCTTTGGAAGCCCAAGTTGTGTGAGATTCTAGGGTCAGATGACATGGCCTGGAGAGAAAGTCCAACCCAAGACATTCTGGTGGAGTTCACCTTTAACTTCAGAAATCCGTTAGCGGGAAGCTATGTCGAGGGCACTAGCAGAGCAGGGATGTTCCCGGAGTCTCTGTGTTTGGGGGTTGAGGGTGGGAACAGAGGGGAGTCTCATTCATCTCCTCCTTCCAAGAGGCGCTGCGAGGTAGCCACTCAGGCTGGCAGCCAAGGCCCTGCAGAGGAAGCAGAGAAAGGCCGAGTCACGGCACGAGGGGACACATCGGTCTTCTTGGACAGACCCAAGAAGGATCTGTGGCATGCAGGAGATGGGAACCACATCCCCAGAAAGGCTTTGGTGACCTCCCTTTGTCACAGTGCAGAGAGGTTTGCTGAATGAATCAACATGTGAATGCCTTTCCTCCAGGTCTTTGCTCTGGACCTTCCTGCAGCATAAAACTATGAATCTTTTCGAAATTCACTTGGCCTTACCATCCAATCCGCAAGTAAAAGAATAAAGAGAAAAGGCATCTGATTGCAGTAAAGGGGAGAGGAGCAAGTAAAGGGAATGAAGCAACAGCATGGCCCAGAGTCAAGGAAGAAGCAAATAAAACTTGATGGACAGCTTTGGGGATCCCTGTCGGTGTTATTATTTACACGTATTTACATACTGATATTTCACCTGATGAGTTACAACTCGATTATTCCCCCCAAGGATCTGAGAAAGGGGTCAGAACTAAATTGCTTGCCTGAATGAGTGCAGATGAGCAGAGCGCTATTTAGCACTGGACGGAAAGGGAGTAAAGCCAAAGTGTGCACGTTTGCACTTCTCCCCTCCCCAGGGCTGCTGCGAGGTGCTCAGAGGAACCCAGGAATGCCTGTTGCAATACCCAGCCCCTGTTGCTGCTACAGTATACTCTCCCCTGGGACCAGGCTGCGAGGGAGAGGCTTGTTTCATCACCCCTCTTCCCCCATAAGCTATTTTTCTGCTGGCTGTGTTATACCCCAAGCTCCCAGGTTCTGAACAAACCTCAGAAACAGGGTTTCTATCTTCCTTCCAGCATACTTCACTTCCAAGGCTTTTGAAATTTTTTATTATTATTGGCATTTGAAATTAATTTATGTAAGTCATCTTACTCACAGACAACATCTTTTCTCATTTTCTGACCTTACCTTATTGTTTCTAGGAAGAACCTCTGAAATCAATACTCACAAACATGCTTGGACCTGAGAAGACAGCCTGCCCCAGCGTGTCCCCAGTCTCAGCACCCTCAGGTACCTGCTGCTGGAGCCCTACCGTCTTTGCCCTGCTGGTCCCCATAGGCTGGCCAGACAGGAAATGTCCCAGGCTCTCTCCTGCTAGTCTCATCTTTAAAAACTGGCTGCTTTTGACGAAGGCAGCACAGCTAGACCATTCTCCATGGCAGAGACGGCATTGGTAAAAGGTCACCCACCCTCTGCCCCCTCAGAGCTGGACGTGGGGGTGAACAAGCCTGATTCAATCCTGGATAATACTCTGTTTTGAAATACCTACACTTCAAATTGTCTAAGACTTCACATTACTCACTAGAACCACTCCACTCAGTATTGTGATCAGATCGATTGGGAGAGAGGAAGGAAAAAAATAAAAAGCAGGCAAATGAAAGAGAGAAAATGATGTTCAAAGACAGAACATAAGTGAAATCTAATTCTAATCTAATTCTAGATTAGAAAGGAAATACTGAACCCCCTCAGCCAGGGAAGGCAAGGACGGAGAGGAGGGGTGCACACTGCATTCCAGCAGCAGGGCAGGATGGCAGGCAGCTGGAGGGAGGACAGTGGGAAGGCAGGCAGGTGGTGGACTCTGAGGAGCTGCACGAAACTCTGTAGCCAAGTGGCCCCATGCACCTCGAAGCAGCCACCTCAACCGCTGGGGGCACAGGGAAGGACCCCCTTGGCTGGAGCCTGCACAGCAGCGTACTCTGTGTTCTTCCCGTCTCCCACTTCCCGCGGCACATCCCCAGCCTGGGATGGCTCCTGCTGTGCCCGCTGCACTCTGTGATGGATGGGGAGGTGGCAGCTGGGGCACGGGCCACGAAGATCATTCCACTGGCAAGCTGTCGGCAGTCACTCCACTCGTTCAGCCTTTTCCTCCTGCTGGAAGCCGGTCTTCCCACTTCAAGCCCCACTTCCCACTCTGTAGCAGGAGGGGACACATGGATACGGGGTCCCCACAGACCAAGATTCCTACAGGAGGCCCCCTGCTCTGGAGAGGACTGTACAGCCTCGCCCTACTTCCCCCAACATGAGCACCCGGGCTGGCGGGGCATGGTACCTCTGGGGGACCCCGGCAAGTGGAACCGGTTTGGAACCATTCTGGGACGGGGCCAAAGCTGTGGCCAAGGGAGAAGAAAGGGCAGCTGGGCTGGAGGGGCGGCTTGCTGTGGCACTGGCTGCTCGTTTGCCCTTCAGGTGGAGGAGGGTGACGTTTGGGATGAACGCAAAAGTCTATATACTATCATTCCACCTCCGTGTTTCCTGAGACTGGAAACTGACTGGCTCTGCACCACATGTTCCTCTTGGTGACATGGTTAATAAATGACAGCTTACTAGTGTCCTGCAGTATTATTATTGTTAACATCATCGCCATCTGGTCTCCCTTCCACCTGTGAGCCCACGGGTCAGTGCGGCCTGGGCCACACTGGGCCACAAGGTGGCATAGGGACAGGCCTGGACCCCAGAGCCAGGGCAGAAAGGAGAGGCCCACGGAGGTCACACCTGCCCTCTGAGTCCTAAACTGTAGCCCATCCCCGGGTTCTTTACCCTCTGCACTCCCCCAGCTTTTGTCTGCTCTTCCTCCTCCAGCTGTTCCATTCCCCCAGAAAACCTGCCCTCCCTGAACTGAGGCCTTGGAGGCCCCCATTAAGGCGAGCGGTCAAAGGCCGGCCCAGCACGTGCCACATCTTATCGGCCCATCTCAAGATCCTACTCCTCCTGGCTTGGGCAACAAAAAAGGGGGCGGCCCTGGGTCCACTGGCGCCCCATGGCCCTGCACACAAAAGAGCGGGCGACAAAGACATTTTCCGGGATGGCAGGTGTTGGTGTCAGATTCCACCCGGAGTGCACGGGCAGAAGAAAGGCGATGCTGGGTTTCCCCGGGCAGCACAGACATGCAGGGGCAGGAGTGTGGGCAGGGTCCCTCGGGAGAGAAGGTGGGAGGCAGCAGGAACTTGAGGGGACCCTGCAGCACGGCGTTAACCATGGACGAAGGCTGGTTAAGGAATTTACATCCAGCTCCCCAAGAGCAGGGTGGCTGGGCAAATTCAAAACATCAGTCTTACCTTGTTCCAACATTGCAATGAGGACTTTTCATATTTTAATCTGAAAGGAAAGAGCATAAAATCAAATGACTACAAGCCCAGCACACCCACAGCTGAACCCGATAATGAACACAGTGCTAACAATACATTTATCCCTGGGCTGCCTGGGTGTTGTCAGGGCTTTGCTGATCACTACGAACCGAAAATTCACTTAAAATTCTACTTGGAAAAAAAAAATAATAAAATTCTACTTGGCAGGAGAGAATTCTAGCCGCCATCACATTTATACACGTGAAATGAGAGGGACGGCAGTGTTCCTAGGATGTGCTGTGTAGATGCTGTTGGGAGCTTTACAGGCACGGCGGCTCTGACCACCACACCCTCTTCCTGTTCTCCCATATTTGCTGATTTGGTCTATTTGGAATTCAATGGATGACCTGAAAAAAAAACTGGACAGGCTCTAAGCGTGCAAGTTTATGTGCCTCTTCGTTTTGTAGATTTCTGAGTTGTACACAGCATGTTAATTCAGTACTTGTGTCACATGTGATGTGACAGTCTCCAGGGAAGGAGCATGTAGCACGCTGTGTGTAGACGGCGACCCAGAAGCAAACCCTGTCGTGGTGAAATCGGACTGCAGGCTCACCCTCCCTCACAGGGCAGAAGGACCTCAGCAGTCATGCTGACTCGGGAGAGGCTCTGAGTTGTCCGTACTTTGTGACAGGTTTTCTTGACCCCTCGCCCCTCCAGGGACAGCCTATCTCCTAGGTGGGTTTCCCTTGGCAAATTCCCAGCCTCATTCTGCATTAGGCGTAGCTCCTCATGCCAACCCCTGCCGCACTCCTGGACTCAGTGTCACTAGACCATCACATCCAGACAAAGGACATTCATCAATGACACGGACCGTTGTCTGCATGGCCACAGTTGTCAGCCCAGACTGTCTGCTGACCCTCTGACATGTTCTTTAGCTGGGGTCTCCGGAAGAAATGTGCACTTCTACAATCTACTGAAAATTCACCCCTCTGCAGAATTATTTGGTATTAGGAATTCAGGATAAGGGATCCCTGGGTGGCGCAGCGGTTTGGCGCCTGTCTTTGGCCCAGGGCGCGATCCTGGAGACCCGGGATCGAATCCCACATCGGGCTCCCGGTGCATGGAGCCTGCTTCTCCCTCTGCCTGTGTCTCTGCCTCTCTCTCTCTCTCTCTCTCTCTGTGACTATCATAAATAAAATAAAAAAAAAAAAATTAAAAAAAAAAAAAAAAGGAATTCAGGATAAGTAACTGTGGATAATCAGTCTTCCTTGATTTTCAACCACTGTTACCTGCTCCATGTCTGTACGTCAATACTGCTCTACACCACAGGAAGTGCTTGTGACTGTGTTGACTGTTGGTAACAGACTAGAATGTTTTTCATGGATCCTGGATAATACGATGGTCTAGATTTCTTGTTTTCTCCCAATGCCCTGTTCTGTGGTGCCCCATTTCCTCTTATAGAATATGGCAGACATACAACGTCTCTCTGGGGGTCTGTCTTCCTTGAGTTGGGGAGGCCTGGATTTTCAGGGCACCATACTACCTACCCTCTCCAGTGTGAGCAAAGGGCCTCTTCATGAAGGGGCTCCTTGGCCTCCTCCCTGCAGCCCCTTCAGCCCTGGTTATGCTGGACGTACCAAGAAAGCAGATGGCGCAGCTAACAATGGAGGACTTGTTTGTAATTGCTGATGAGGACTGGTTTGCTCTTCTCCCTAGTGCATCCCCAGATGCAGCCTAGTGTGGTGTGGTGGACCAAATAGAATGTCTCAGTAACTGCCAGTCCATGGGTGAGTTAAGGAGATGCAAAGACAGAGACAGTTGGGGCTGCCTTAATTATTCCGTGGGGCACAAATGTCACTTGCCCTTGACACACAGGCAGTGCTACCAAAGGGTGGGGGCCCACACTTGGAACAGAGGAGTAGCCTGTCAGCTTCCTGATACATCCCTGGGGGTGAGGTACCAACTAGCCTGGGCAGTGCTGTAAGGCACCAGAAGAGAGCACATGGTGCTTGGAGATGGGGGCAGGGGGAGAGAACAGGAGGCATATGATGCTTAGTGGTGTGGGGGAGAGACACAGCATAATTATTTCATCTTTTCATCAACTGGGCACCTGAGATGTGCCAGGTTCTGTTCCAGGCTCTTGGTTACAGATGTGAATAAAGCAGATGAAGAGCCTGCCTGTGGGGCACTTTGGTAGAGGAGTTACAACATGCATTCTGATATCAGAGTGATATCACCCCTTGGGAGACAAAAATATCTTATTTTTTATACATAGAAAGCCCAGATATAGGTATGGTAAATAAACAGATACACAGTATTTCTGGAGTGTTTCAGGAGATGACAAATTAGGAAAGTGAAATGTCTTAGGGACTTCCAGGGTGGGTGATAGTGAAAAAGGGGTCAAGCCACATTGGGTTGTAGGGTTTAATGTGTGCATTAAATTCAAAATTTTTCTTTCTTTCCATTAAACTCAAAGTTTTTCTTCCATGTTAGTGGTGCTGGGACGCGGGAATAAGTCCCGCTCACGTCTAAGAGCAGCAGAGTGGGACCCCTCTGGTGAGAACCCTCCAGTGTCAGGCCGACACCAAGGGGCCGAGCCACAGCCACTCAGTGGCTCAGACATAGAGCCGAAGCCCGGAGGATCCAGAAGTCATGTTTAGAAAACGACATCCTACTTCTTGGGTCTCGTGCAGCTTCTTGAATGCTCCGGATGTCAGCAAGAATTTACCAAAACCCTGGAAACAACAGTCTTGATGGGATATCTACTGTGTTCCACACAGGTCTGCCTAGTGGAGGCTGTTCAAGAACTAGTAGGTCTTTTTGTGTCTTCATGAGTGCTCTGACAGGACTCACTGGGAGAGCAGAAGAGCAAGGGTTTGAATGGAGCTTCTTATCTCTGAGGAAAGGCTGCCACCTGGGATAACACTGGGCAGGGTCAGACAGGAAAAGTGGCTGCTTCTCCCTGGGTCCTTGTTACTGAACAGTCAGTGTGGAAAATGATTAACTGGTCCAAGATAATTAGGGAAGGGAATGATTTTGAGAGCTGGCATGGCTGAGAGAGAGAAACAGTGGACTGCAGTTCCAGCTTTAGGCGAGCACTAAGTATCCTCCCAGCAGGAAGGCGGACAGAGCGGGAGATCAGAGAGCTGTCTGAGCTATTCAGCCCCCTTGGAATGACTCTGAGGAAGGGAACAGGTGCAGCCGGGGATGGGGTAAGCCTACATGCTCAACTCAACACTGGCAACTCAAGACCAGTGGGAATTAGCCAGCTTAATTAACATTTCCAAATGGCCCAAGGATGGCTTCCAGTATTTCCAACTCAGCAGCAGTGGCTGTGTCCTGGCCCTGGCCCTGGCTCTGGGCTTCCTCTTTCTGGTCGTTGGTTTGCCCATCAACTTTGGTTCTGAATCAGAAAGCTGGGACAGCTGGACCGAAAGGCAGTCAGGCAGAGAGAGTGCGTGTACTGTGGGCCTGCACGTGCATATGCACCTGTGTGGGGGGCTAAGCAAGCAGGTGGAAGGCTCATGAGGTTTTCTGGCATTCTTCTCTTTCCCTTCCGCAACTATAATGTATTTATAATTTTTCTGGTCAGGCCCTCATGGAGACAGAGGTCTTTAGACCATCCTTCTATCTCACTCACAGAACACAAACACTAGGATCTCAGTTACCCCTTAGCCATGACAGGGCTGTTCGTGGTACTGGACTGAATTCACATCTCAAATAGCAAAAACAGTACAGGCATGTTTATAGAAGCAATATTTCTAATAGCCAAGAGTAAGAATAGCCTGAATGTTCATCAACTGATGAACAGACAACCAGAATACGGTCTCCCCTTACATTGGAAGATCTGGAGATATCAGCTACGACATGGATGAACCTGAGGACATGCAGAGCAAAAGAAGCCAGGCACCAAAGACCACATACTGTGTGATCTCACTTATACGAAATGTCCAGAATAGGTAGATCCACATAGATGGAAAGTAGACTAATGGTTGCCAGGGGCTGGAAGTGGGGGGAGTGGGGAGTGGGAATTGACTGCTTGTGTGTTTATGGGTTTGTTTTTGCCCTTGACACACAGGCAGTGCTACCAAAGGGTGGGGGCCCACACTTGGAACAGAGGAGTAGGCTGTCAGCTTTAGGATGTGGCAGGGGGAGCCCTTCCACATCCTTTTAGGATGAATTAAAAAGTTCTCAAATGAGACTGTGATGATGGTTGTACATCTGCCTAGCAAATGCCTGTGACTATATGAAAAACGTCAAATTATATACCTTAAATGGATGAACTATATGATATGAGAATTATATCTCATTAATGTTGTTTGGAAAAAATGGCAAAAAAGGATAGAAGGTGGACTGGGCAGCACTGCTGTTACTTCCTTTCCAAAAGGGACATGACAGAAGTGGCTACAAGTTCTGGGGAAAATCAAATCCCCTGTGGGCACCCAGGGAGCAGAGGGACAGGGGCACTTAGGAAGTTAGCAGATGCCAGCAGCAACTCTCCCCGTGTCACACCACAAACTTCCAGCCATCCTCAGAGTGAAGAAAATGGGGCTGCCCTTTGGGCCACACACTACTCTTTCCTTTGAGGTTCTCTTGGGTTTAACCTAACTCGAGTTCATTTGTCCTATAAGCACCCAGGAATGGCTTTGGGTGGCCAGGTGAGATTACAGTGTACTTCTCCACAGGACACACTAGGATTTTGTGTGCCACTCAGGACTACATTCTCTAATCAACTGCTCAAGAAAAGGCGGCAGTTATGTCTGTGGTGGCTTGTGGGGAGACAGTGAGCTCAAGATATTTGTCCGAGGAAGCATCAGAGAAGCAATGGAACTGTCTGGTTGTTTCACTGTCCTGTTGTCTGAAGACATGAAGGAAGCAGTTTTATTCCATAATTAAGATGTTTTCTATGAGTGAATTCTTTCTGTGGTGCTTCCAAGGTAGGCAACACTTTGGTTAACTTTCAGTTACATTTCTCGGTGATCTGTGTCTAAGTGGATGTGCATTTGCTACTGTACAAACTATAGAGGTCGTAAGTCCTATAGAGTAGTCCTTTCCACCTTTGCCTTTGCCACAAAAGAAGGGCTCCCCCTGCCACAAGCAGGCACTGAGAACCAGAGGGCCTCTCCGGATGGGCAGTGAGTCTCATCTGGCTAAGCACCTGAGCCCTGGTCTCAACTGATAATGAGAAAACCAACCCTCCTCAGTTCCCAAACTGCCAAAGAGATGAATCTTGCTTTGTGGAAGGCTGGCTATGGGGAGGGTGCAGGAACATGATTTCTACACATAGGTAAAGAGCTTTACTACTCATGGATTGCTCTAGAGACTCTTCCTCCAGGCAAAACAATGCCAAGGAACCTTACTCTCGTATCCTAGCTCTTGTGGATCATCATGAGTCCTTTCATGCCTCTTCAAACAGTGTTCTGGGTACTAGGGATGGTCATCTACCATGATTCTTCATGCTAGCCCACGGGTGCCTGCCTGTGCGACCCTGGTGGGAGTCTGGCGGGGGGAGTCTGGGCGGGGGAGGACATGTGGCTGCAGGTCAGATTTCTGCCCCACCTGCTTTCACTTCCTTTCTCCCACCATGCAAACCTTCCCCTACAAGGACGGGGTGTCCCCACGCTCGCCTCACTGGTACAGTCCCAGTTAGGGGCTGCATTCTGTGGCACTGGGGGCCCCTCTAGTCCCTGGACATGGGGAACGTTCAGGTGGAACTTCTCTTGGGTCATCACAACGCTCATTCATTAGTCAACATGTATTCCGTGCCTGCTGTGTAGCAGGGGATGGGAAGAGACGGAGAACAAAATATTATCTAGTCTCCCTCCTGCCTTTCCCCTAGAATATCCTCCCCACGAGACACAGTGATCTTTTTTTTACTAAGAGTCTCATCATGTGACCCCACTGCCGAACACCCTCCAGGAGCTGCCCAGCTCGCGAGAGGAACAGCCACGGTCTTTCCCTAGGCCTGTGAGGCTGTTCTGATTTCCCTCGTCCTCCTCACTCCCTCTACCTTAATGCTGTGCCTCCCACTGTTCCTCAAATGTGCCAGAAAAGCACCAGCCTCAGGGCTTTTGCACTGGTTGTTCCCTCTGCCTGAAGTGCTTTCCCCCCAGATTCTAAATAGCTCACTCCCTTAACCTCCTTCAAGCCTCTCTTCAAATGTCACCTTCTCAGTGAGGCCTTCCTCATCCCCCATTTTATTTTTCAAAGATTTTACTTATTTGAGAGTGAGCACAGCATGCATGTGCCTGAGTGCAGGGAGGGGCAGAGGCAGAGGCAGAGTGAGAAGCAGACTCCCTGCTGAGTTGGGAGCCTGATGCAGGGCTCCATCCAGGACCCTGGGATCATGGCCTGAGCTGAAGTCAGATGCTTAATTGACTGAGCCACTCAGGTGCTCCCCCAACACCCATTTTATTTTATTTTCTTTAAAGATTTTATTTATTTATTCATGAGAGACACACAGAGAGAGGCAGAGACACAGGCAGAGGGAGAAGCAGTCTCCATGCAGGGAGCCCGATGCGGGACTCAATCCTGGAACTCCAGAATCACACCCTGGGCTGAAGGCAGGCGCTAAACTGCTGAGCCACCCAGGCATCCCCCCAACGCCCATTTTAAAGGGCACCTCACTATAGTGTTGCTTCTCAGTAACACTCCTGGTCCTCCTTCCCTGCATCTTTTTCTTTTTGGCATCCCCCAGCTCCTGACAAGAGCCCAGCATCTTTCTCATCCATCTCAAAGATAAGTCTCTTTGAGTCTCTTTGATAAGGAGGGTAGGGCTGCTGTTTTGCCCATTTCTGCACCTTCCCTATTAGTGCACAGTAAATGTTTATGAAATGAAAGCCCAACCCTTGTGGGGCTCATGTGATGATCCAAGGACAGAAGCCAGAGTTTCCATCTTCTTCGGCTGTACCAAAGGTGTGTATATCCTTGCAGGACTTGAGATGGACTGAGTTTTAATATCTAAATATGGATTCTAGCAAGTCACCAGCTTTGGGTAATTGCAGTAAAGAGCAGAGTCAGCCTAGTGGCCTGCAGAGTTCCCTTTATGGCTTTTTCCTTTCTTCTCTGTGGTTATCCATTTCCTCTGGGGCTCTTGCCCTCACATTGCTGGGCTGGCCAACAATCCCTGGTCGGAAGAGCCTGGACTCAGAAAGCTACATGCCCAGATATTACACAGGGCTCTGCTGTTAACTGGAGTCAGGCTGTTTCTCTAGCTGCTTCTTGGATCCCTGGGGACAGAGCTAGAGCGCAGGGTTTCCCTAACTACCACACATGGACTCTGGGACGCGAACCAGCTGCAGGGTCTGCCTGGACATATCTTGGCAGTAACGGCAAGAGAACCTGCACTCTGTGGTTTTGCATGATATCAGGGTGGGGGAACAGGACCCTGCCATGTGAGTCCTGGAAGACCAGCAGCGGCTCTCCTCTTGAGGAAATCTCAAGACTGGATGACCCTGCTTGAGAGAAGAGACAGGCTGGGTGACTGTGTAGGCCGAGGGACCCTGCCACAGGTAACGGCTGAGCACTGGAGTGGGGGGGGGGGAGGGGGGAGAGGGGAGAGGCTGGGGGTTCTGATGTGGGGACACAGGCAGGTGTATGCGTCCTCTCTGCATCTGAGATTTTATTGTCTTGTGTTCCTGAAGTGGTCGAATAATAGTTTTGCCTTTTCTTTCTCTCTTTGCACTCTTTACAGAGATGCTGTGAGGTTTCTTAAGGGCTGAGAAATTGATTTTGGCCACATCAATGCTGTAAATATGTTTTATTTTATTTTATTTTATTTTATTTTTTATTATTTTATTTTATTTTTTATTTTATTTTATTATTTTATTTTATTTATTTTATTATTTTATTTACCAATGTTGCCTGGCATGTTTCCCATTTTTTAGGGATTTTTTCCCCCCACTGGCCTTTTGAAGGCCTTTGAAGGTTAATTGAAGAAAAGCAACCCGCTTTTCTGTTTATTATGTTATGTAGAGATTTACTTCCTGGTTACCATCGTACATCCTTCTGGAAAAGGACAGTATAAAATATTCTTTCTTTTTTCCACCAGCAGACTTAAATGCTAATAAGAGAGCTTCCATTTGGCCTGTGCTTTGGTTTGGTTGTTGCTAATCAGAAATTCAAGCAAAACCATGGAGTTTTCCAGGAACCCACACTCCTGGCTGTGGTTTGCACCTGTTCTACCTGCTAGAATCAGGAGAACATGAGGGTCATAGCTATGGTTCACAAGAAACATAACACAGGGGGTCGGAAGCTCTGGAAGTTCTGGGTTCTTCTGAAAAAAATCCTCAAGGTTATTTGAAATAAGCTTTAATTAAGAATCATTTCCAAAAATTGTTTCAGAAAAATTCTTGGTACCTGCCGGCTATCTCTTGGCAGCTGTAAAAGTGTCATGGGAACTGTAATTAGCAGTTAGGCATGGAGGAAGATGCCACTTGCATTTAAAACCCTGTCAGGACTGAGAAATCAGAAGTAAACTGAAGGTGGCATTTCACAGAAAAGGCAGCATCTTCAAGTTCTTCCAAAGCAACAATTTAAATGTGATGTCAACACTTTAGGAGGAACAATCTTGGGTCCCTTCTTTTTCTGGGAATCTGTGAGCACCCCTAACCTGTGCACCAGCTCCAGGAGCAGGAGGGCCCCCACACAGGCTCCGAAAGGAGTCATTTCTTCCTCTGTGCTCTTCCTACGTGGACTGTCCCTCATTTTATGCTTCTTGTCCATGGCCTTCCAGTTCTCAGACATCTTAATTCTTAGCCAATGTGGCAAAGTTAAAAACTGACTGGCAGGAGACTTAGAGTGTATCTAATACATATTAGGTAAGTTTCCGTTCTCTTCCAGGCTCACAAGGTGGATAGCACAGCTCAGGGAAATCTCAATCCAACTGACCCAAACCATTGGCTCACTGTATCTTACTTTCTTCCTTTGAACTGTGTCTTTTTAATATGGGGTAACGGTTTGGAGGTAACTAATGTGGGCTTACAAATAAGTAGCCATGTTTTAGTGGTTCATGAATACCTGCTCTTCCCCAACAAGACTGCAAGCTCCAGAAGGGCAGGGGGAGATATTGAAAATGAAGCTTCCAGAGCCTTTGTGTTGCCTTAAGGTGCTTAGCACAGTCTTAGGGGTGAGGGAAGGTGGGGCCAATTCAGAGATGGCAATGTGGGACAGGTAGTACCATCATTTCCTATTGGAACAAATGCTGTCTCATATTTCTTCCTCCTTCCAGAGTGGACACAGAGGAGAATAAAAGAATTTTAAGAGGAAAAAAGAGATGAATAAGTGTGAAGTAAAATCTGGTACTAAACAGGGCCATGAAGAATTTTCTTTAAAACCCACAATACCAGGGCACCTGGGTGGCTCAGTAGTAGCCATGATCCCCTTCTAGGAGACAGGCCAATTGGCAGGCAAGCGGTGTATTCCAGGACGAGAAAGGAAGAATAGGCAGGTACACGTTCTAAGACGAAGACGGGCTGGAAGAGGTAGAGGGTTACTGAGGACGGAGTGTAGAAAAATGTGGGCAGACACAGTGAGTGAGTGTGACAGCCCAGCAAACACTGGCTGAGGGGTCCCTATGTGCCAGGCACTGTGCTCATCTCTTTACACATACTAACTTGCCAAATCCTTACAAATATCTTTTAAGGAAAGTTCTTATAAGACCTATTTTACAGAATCAGGCTGAGCCACAGAGTGAAAGGTAACTTGGCTGAGGCCACATGCTGGAACACAGAAGACACTGGCTATCTGGCTGCAGAACCCAACCTTCTCAGGGGAACCCATCCTCCCTGCAAGGAGCCCCCAAAGCAGCTGGGGAGGCTGGTGCCAGGTGGAAGGTTCTGGCCAGCATTGAGCAAAGAGGATAGGAAGACAGTGGGATTTGAGATATGTGAGGAAGAAGAGCAAAAGAAGGTAAGCCTGGTCTATATTAAATACTGAGGGAGGAAGATTTGCAAATGCTGGCAATGGTGTATGAAGGGTCAAAAGTTCGCTATGGCTCCTGCCATCTGCCTTTATTCCAGGGTTTGGCAGTAGTGTGTGGGTGCATGGACTCTGGGCTTGGGTCCTGGCTGTGTTCCTAGCACCCCCAGAATATCAGAAACTCCTCTAGGTCTTGGGGTGGCTTGCCTGAACCCTTGGGGCCAGACCTAGCCAGGGTACATGGAAGCCTCTGATGCACGTTTGTTCATTACATGAAATCAGAGTAATTCTGGGCTTTAGTTCCCTCATCTGTTCCATTTGGTTGGTTAGAAGGGGGAATGAGAGAACTCCTGGAAGGGTTTTGTAGCCACAACTATGAGGCTGCTCCTGAGACTGGCACAGTGACACGAGTGTGCTGGTATAAATGGTCACCTGACTAACCAATAACCACAGCATCATATACTAATAGTTCAGTAATCTGAGTTTCTGCAATTTATATTTCCAGCACTATCACTTTCCCAAACTTCATTCTTCTCTTAAGAAGACTTTTTGGGGCAGCCTGGGTGGCTCAGTGGTTTAACGCTACCTTCAGCCCAGGGTGTGATCCTGGAGACCTAGGATCGAGTCCCACGTCGGGCTCCCTGCATGGAGCCTGCTTCTCCCTCTGGCTGTGTCTCTACCTTGTTTGAAAAACACTGATATAGTATTGCTTCTCTCCTCTCAAAGAGGTGACATTGTGTGTTGTACATTGAAAAACTCTTATAAGTGGCTGGTTAGGAACTCTGTGACCAGTGTAACTAACCACCAATTTTGGTGACAGCTTACCAAGTAGGGGATGGTGGTAATTATCTGAGTCTTAGATAATGTCACTACCACCTGACTCCACTTTGGGAAGAAAAGAGAATGTGGAACAAGGGGTGAAGGCCCCACTGCCAACTTGCCCATGGTCTTTGGTTGTCCCTTTATGGCTCTTCAGCCAACTCAAAATGAATGTGAAAGGGATCAGCTTGATCTCCTGAAGTTTCCTCTAACATCTTACAATGTTCTTTGCTGGTTTCAGCAAATTTATGGGGACGGTGAATATATAAGAAGGGCTATCAATCAAAACCTTATGAAGAGCACTTTAATGTGGAGGGAGGAAGGGAAGGAGGAAGGAAGGGAGGGACTGAGAGAGACAAAGAAAGAGACTAAATGAATCTGTAACATGACCACTCTCAGTGAATGGGGAAAATATGTCGTCTTTTGGGGGACTGTAGTTAAGAGTCTGTCTGGTGCAGTTTCTAGGGATTACCTGATTGTTGACCACCCAGCAAACTGGCCACACTGGGATCTGCGTGCAGAAGGGCAAGCCTACCACATCCTGGCACATGTAAGCAGTGTGCGTGGTTTGGGGTCTGGCAAGTGGAAGCTGGGTGTAACTTTACTCCTCTAGCCAAAGGTTGCTGAGTTACACAAGCAGTCTGTGTGGCATCTACTTGCCAGATTCACTTTGGGACCAATACACCTACAGTCTAAGAGGGTCACCAGAATGACCCAGTGACACCAGGCAGAGTCCTCTGATAGTTTCTATGAACTTAATTTGATTTTGTTGTAGGAGAAAATAACAAAAGTCTTTTACTATCGGGTAGGTGAGCATAATAATCCTTTCCAAGAGGACACCCGTGCACATTGTGCACGTGACTGATGAAAGCTTACAGTTTTGTGCAAGAGTCGTGGTGGCAGCAGCAACCTCAGACCAACTCAGACTAATATGGGTTAAGCTCCAAATATGACCTACATTAAAAGTGGCAGAATCTGGCGGAGCCTAGTGAGGAATTTCCTCCCACTTTTTAAAAATCCTGAACTTTACAATCTAGCCTATTATGAAAGAGGAAGTATTTCTGACCATATCTTGGAGAAATCAAATGTTTGTATAGGACTCACAAATAAAGATTTGTGCTCCCTCTGCTGGCTCCCGACAGCAATATTAAAGTAGAAAGGAACCCAAAAGAGTGTTGGCATGTTCAGCAAACACAGTTGATTTGCATATACTGATAACTCGTTTAATTTGATTTGGGATATTCTTTGAAAAAAACCAGTCTTTATGAGGTCCTGACTAAGGCACTTGGAAATTCTTTAAATTAGATATTAAATTGGACATACCTGTAGTCCTCTACTACCAAATTGCTAGCTGTGACTGTAATAGTGATTTGGGGATTCATTTATCAGCAGACACAAGTGGATTCCTCCAAGGTTTTAGGGTCCAGACACAACCTTTAAAGCAGTTCTGGGGATAAAAAAAAATCTCAGGTCCAAGCTAAAGTTTCTTTTTTTCTCCACTTGTTTATAAGATCAGCTTCCAAAAAATAAAGATTTATACTATTTATATCCTTTCTGATAATGTCAAACATTAGACTTGATTTTCCAAATCATTAGCATGCAGAAGAATGACCTCATGGTGAACAGATGCACTTGGCTGTGAGCTGCAGCGATTACATCAGTCCCGCCCAGCAGTCGAGGGTGCCCACTCTAGTTAACCCTTTGAAGTCCTCTCTGCCGGCCTCCCTTCCTTGGAAACATGCAGGAAAACACAAGCTGAGTCCCTCACCCCAACATGTGTATGTGTATGTGTGTGTTAAATGCATTTATATACATGCATAAACATATATATGTATATATGTGTATATATATGTTAACACACATATGTTACACACACGTGTGTGTGTAACGTGTGTGTAACCAAAGCTAATACTTTCACACTGGCTACCTTTCAGAAGTTGCTGGCCAAAAGGGAAGGGATGAAAAGGAACACCAACTACAGTGCTAAGAAAGAGGCAGGCAGCTCAAACAGCTATTATACACTGGGTATTACTAGTACAAGCAGTGGATGGAATAGGTATGAGGTAGGTGGCATTTTAAAATAACATTTTCTGATTGGGAAAATATACAGATATATATATTTAAATCTCTTTTAAAAAGCTGAGTACCCACCTATGAGCCTACACACTGCAGATGCTCCATCTGCATCAGTGGCTGACAGTGAATCATGAAGAGAAACACATGTACTTGGCCAGTGTGCCCCTCTATGGATTCCTTGGGTGACATTAACAGCACTGGGACAGGGGGAGTCTGAGGAGAAGCATCTTTGGGCATAAGCCCCTCTCATTGAACAAATTTCTTTTTTACGTGTAGGATTCCAAGGCTTATATTATAGGCCTTCCCTCTAGCAATGAGGGTGGCTTGCAGCTACAAATACAGTGTGCAAGGGATACAGGGTTCAGGTTATTCTCCCTCTGCATTAACGACAAAGCCCCTTGCAGAGAGGATACAAAGAAAACCGGGGAGCCCCTAATTCCTCAGATTGTGCATATGCATGGGAGCAGGAGCCCAAGGACCCGCTTTGATGGCACTGCTGGCCGAGATGGTCTGATTGGGTCCTGAGTGCACTGTGGGGGCTCAAGCTGCTCAGGGTCAATTTTTCCAGTTGGCTTGCTGCTCGGAAGAGCAGAGTCCACCTCTGTTTCTTAGTTTCAGTATGCTGGCTCATCTGGGTCTGACTGTCCTTGTCCCAAGAAAATTGAAAACACTGAATAAATGAAAATGTTTTCATCTGTAAATGTGGTGACAAGCTGGGACAGATATTCCTCACAAGCAAAACTGGCCTGGGAAGGAGGGGAGATGTGCTTCTGAAACGTGTCTATGTATGGTCTGGAGATGCTCCGCCCCCACTGCACTGCCCCCAAATTTCAGGTCACATCTAGTTCCTTCCTAATCTCAGTTGTGGGCATACAGGCAAAGTGGTGATAGAGAACGTGGTGCCCAGACTTAAAATCACACTCATGGATTGCCGTGATATGTGTACCAAAAATTTTATCACTCAACACCAAATGTCCTAAGCCCTGAACATTATGAAATGTCATACGGATGCTAATAACGAGGAAGAACCAGCATTTGTCTTGATAGCTCATCTTTGGTTTCACGTTCCCTTTGTATGGGTTCCAGAGTCCACTCATGAACTGTCAGTGACTGCTAAGTTACTTTGGCAAATGTGGTGCTCTTACAGAAGCCTGTTAGCAACTGCCTCCAAATAGCAGGTCCTGGAAAACCGCAATCACTTCTGGACACTCCCTTAAGAAGTTACCTACACACTACCTCATTTGAATTGATTTAAGTAAATCTTTGGAAAAGATCAAATTAATTTATATAGATGCTAAAGTATGCATAGAAAACAAAGCTCATCAATATTTGTTTCAGGAACATCTTAATCTGGAGCCTTAGGAGCATAACAGCTAAGGAATGTCAATATCTAGTTATTTAATTTCTTCTAATTTTAAGAAATCGAAAGCTTTCTCAAGAGTTAAAGAAAAACCCCACAAAACCCTGCATAGAAAAATTAAGTCCCAGTACCTCATGAAGATGAGAAAGAACTGAATGAGATCTTTAAAAAATTAGCTTTGCTACAGATCCTTCATATTCTTTCACCTACACACTAGAAATGATTTTAAACCTCTAGCCAGAGTGGTGTGAAATCTTCATTTCCCTTGCAACCGATTTTTTTTTTTTTTTTGCTTTTAGATAGAATGTTGGCAGAGTGTATAAAAGAATTCAATTCACAGCTGTTCTTTTTTTAATGTAAGAAACATTAATCAAAGCTTTAAGTTATAAGCTTTCTCATGTTGTTTAGTATTCCAGTTCAACAAAGATCAATAGAGGCCATCCCTGTGTTTCTTGACGCCTCACCAGGAAGCAGAGGCGTGATTATGTAAATCACATGGGCTCCCGGCACCTCAGCCAGCTCGCTTATCTCTCAGGCCTTCTGCCTGCTGCTCCTGGCTCCCTGTGCAAGTGCGAGCCTCTCTCTCTTATCTCCCAACAAAGCTCGGAGAGGCAAGGATTGAAGCCAGTGGTGTTAAACAATGATGCATGGTTGATTTTATTTGTAAGTGATTTATTTCACTGAATTTAATTTTTTTTACTTTGGGTGTAAGATATTTGTTAACAAGTCAGAATTGGAGAAGTAAGGCCGTGTTCAGAGACAACTGACACAGGTTAGAAATCTATTAAGCATGCTAACAGTTGTGTCTACACTGGTGGAAGAAGAAGGAAGCCCCTCATTGAGAATTTCAACATGCATTGACTAAATATCCCATTTACTTTCTGAAAGGCAATTAATCTGTAATTACATGCAGAAATTCACAAGTAATTCTATTCTTTGGGAAAAAAACCCCCACAGTAATCATATAATCAGTTTAAGTGGTAGTAACCATTTAAAAAAAAATCAGAAATATAAAAAGAGTAAAACCAAAAAACAGGGACATTCATGGAAATTTCTGAAATTTTCCATTGGCGTAATAAATGAAAATGACTGAAAGCCAGTTGCTAAACAGGTTCCATGCCAGGTGCTGCTCTGGTCGGCAGCTTGTGCGTGTGACACAGACCACTCCAGAGAGAAAGCGTGCATGCCATTCTGCTGTAATGACGGACCAGGGGACACTGTCCTTCCATTTCTCCTGCATTAATCCCTGACCCGAGTATCTTGGCAGCATAATCCCCATTTAGCATTAGTAGCAACGGCTTCGACTGTGAGGAACACTTTTTTGATAAGTAAGCACTGATTCGGGCATCGCTTTTAAACAACATATTCCCAGCTCAGCAAGAAACCCACACTCCTGAATGAACCAGAGCACATTACTGAGAAAAAGTTCATTAACCTTGCTAGATTCGGGGGTTAACAGGATAGCTGAAGAAAAGCACTGAGTGAACAGCTCGGATACAAAACAAATTAAAATGAATGTCATCATTTCTTTTGATATTCATTAGTTGATTCAGAGGGAGAATGCTCTTCTTAAATTTGCAAGCATTTATCTGTGAAAAACAGGTGTACATCTGCTGCTCGAGTGCGTCCTAAGCGCGGGAGGGCAGACTAATGCAGACACTCACCCATTCCGCTGAGGGAGGGGCTGGGCGAGGGAGAAAAGACTTGGGCGGCGAAATCCTCAAACGTCATGATTTCTCGGTGGTTCTGAATTATTGCTTCGAGGTACAGAGCCCGCTCTTCATAGCTGTGGTTACCAGTCAAGGAAGCAATTGCACATGTGGAATGACATGCATAACAATGACACAGTTCACTTTGGTTTGAATACACTTATATAACTTTTATGAGTGGGGAGAAAAGTACCCTACAAAGTCTGTTAACATCCTGCCAGGAAATTAAATATGAATCATAATTAACAGGAAGATTCTGATATTGAGACCTAAGATTCTCTTAGACTTCAGTTACATCCCACACCAGTATTCCTGAAAGATATGTACATCAATAGTTACAGAATCCCAGCAAAAGATCGTTAAGGTTGATCCAAACAAAAACAGAGGCACTGATTGTGGACACATCTCTTTCCACTGACAGCTGTGGGACAGTGCTGGATCTTCCCTTCCCAGGTTAGTGGATAGAATGTTCTTTTCTCTCTCCTATAGAATTAATTGACACTTGAAACAAGAATTGCTGGTACACTTAAAAAAAAATGACGCATGTCCCTGGGAAGAGGGAAGGCAGAAAGGTATGCTGTGAAGGGGTACTAGAGTCTCAAGCCAGGATAGGCTAGAGCATGAGAAAACAGGAGCTAATAAGTGAGAGACTCTAGCGGAGAGTGCACAGTGCAATTTAAAAAAGAAAAGACTATTGCCTTTTAATTAAAACTGCAGTCTGGAACACACGCATTCAAATGTGTAATCAAAAACCAGTCACCAATAAAACTTACAAGCGTAACACGCTGAAGCAACTTTCCAGCTGTCTTAATAGGACCCCTGTGTGTGGCAGCCTTTCACAGGGCAGAAAGCAAATCTTCCCCTTTTGTGTATGGCTTCTGTTTCCTCAGAAGGTGAATCATGCACTTCCAATAACAGGATAACGTCAGAACAATTCGACAGCGGATGGAAGCACTGCATGTATGACTTTATGAATTAACACTTGGGGAAGTCTGCATGATGTCTCATTTTCCCCTTCCTAGTTATCAATGCAAAAGTTAAAAGACGTGTTTTAGTCATTTTGAAAATCATGCTAATTCCCCAGGAACACAGGGAACGTGGATCATCATCAATCAGTTCATTATTTGCTGCTCTGGAAGAGCAAAAGTAATTTGAGCATTTCTCACTATATTTTAAAACTATCTTTCCAAAATGGCCAACTTCATAAATAAAAGTTGGTGAAAATGATGCTTTTCTAATTAGCTTTCAGGAGTATGCATGTGATTGAAATATTTTTCTAGTTTCCTTTATCAAAGTATGCATGAATTTCCCAGGGCAGGTCCTTCCTCTTCCTCTCCTTTCATTATACTCAGATTTTTTTATACCACGAGACCAGAGGCATCCTGAGGCTGTGCTGTCCAATGCAGTAGCCATGAGCCGCATGTCGCTATCTAAATTTAAATTTAAATTAATTACAATGAAAAAATAGAAATTTCATTCCCCTGTCCCACTAGCTGTATTTCAAGCACCCAGCAGCCACATGAGGCTGGGGTTACTGTGCTGGATTGCATGGATGTAGAACATGCCCTTTGTCTTGGAAAGGGATACTGGGCAGCTCTATTCCAGGATTTCTCTTTAGGCTTGCTCTCTGCAATTTAAAAAAAAAACAAAATGAGTTTGAAGATGTTAAAAGTGGCCCTCTGATGGATTCATAATGTGTTGTATAGATGGTCACCACAGCCTAAGGCCTGGGCAGTGGTAGCTTGAACCAGCTTTGCGAGTGTGGCTGAACTCCCGGTGACTCACCCTGATGAAGGAACAGGCTGCCAAACTTCCACAGTGAGAGGCGTCTTCTCTGGCCCAATTCTAGAGGGATCCACTAATGCCATTCACGTCTCATTATGAACACGCTTATTCTGCACAGCACTTGGCTGTCGCGCGGCTCGGCCTTCCATGCGCGGCCCCAGCAAACCACGGGTCCAGGGAACAGCAGGACGTTAGGCCTGAGTGGCCGTCTGGCGAACAGGCACTCTGACACTAAGCTGGCACGTGCTGGCCCAGCAGGGGCCGAGCGAGGCGTGACAAATTACTCAAAGAGCTGAGCTAAACTTATGGCTGACAACCACCTGAGCCTTAGGACAGCCGTGGCCCGCTGTCAACGCACAATTCATGGCTACCCCTTTCAGACCGCAGTCTGCTTGAGGGCCTGGGTTAGAGCAGGCGCAGCCCTCTAAAGACCTGTCATGCTCTGTCTAGAATGGTCCTGCTGTTTCCTGAAAGGCCCCACTGCGTCCAACACATCCACATACAGTGCTTGGGACAATGGTGAACAAAATAGAAGTGCGGATGCATTTTGCTAAATATGCTCTGGAAGCCACATATCTGGAAGAGTGGCTTCTATGTTAATCAAGCTCACAGGCAGCCCTACAAAGAGATGCTATGCATAATAGCACTTAAGTTGACCTCAGACAGCAGCTTGTCATCCTCATCCCAGATAGCCAATTCGTAAGCTTGTCCTTGTCAAGTCCAAGAAATCTGGGCTCCTAAGAGCAAGTCCAGCCCTAGAGTTACAGGGTGGTGATAATCAAGTTTTGAGATTCTCTGGCTCAATGAATATTTATGGTCTGGCTCCTAAAAGAAGGCACTATGGGAGACAGCACAAAAAGATGCTTCCAGAACCGGATATTAGAGGAGAAAGTGTTTACCTCATAGAAGATTCCCAATTTCGCATTCACACCCCCCCTCCCCCACTATCACACGTGGCACATATTCCCCAACCCCCAGACTGGTCCTATACTGTCACTGGAGCGTTAACAGCGCTAAACTGGGTGTTGTCATTTAGACAAACATCCATTAGGGACTGTGGGGAGACCAGGAGATCACCAAAGCATTTTCACTAGAGGCCCACGCCAGGGCATGTAAACACCATGACAAAAAGAAAACAAACACCACCCCAATCCTGGCAGCGTTGAGAACAGCCAAGGAGCTCAGGGTGCCAAAAATCATTTCTTTTAGTAGCTTTAAAAAACGTAGCTCTGGGACTTAACAGAATTTATTAGAATTATTAGCAAGGGTAATTAGAAGTATCACCTGACATTTTCTTATGTAACATCTCCAGGGCTTCAGTGTTGGTTACTTGCTATTAAAAATAAGCTTTTATTAACTTAGACACCATAAGGTCCTTCTCATGTGTAAGGCATATTAAGATATGAACTGAATGCTGTAATGATGCCAGGCAGTCATCAGGATGGTCAGCACCTCTGGCTGAAAGCAGGTACCTAAAGAGGGTCCTGGTAACAAATCCAATACTTGTTTTAACACTGGCCATTGCCTTATTGTTCTCTTAAAAATTCCACTCACAAATATAAAACTTAAATTCTGTTCTGAAGTACTATCTCATTCAAAACCACACACAGGAGTGCCTGGTGGCTCAGCTGGTTAAGTATCCGCCTTCCGTTCAGGTCATGATCCTGGGATCCTGGGATCGCGTCCTGCATTGGGCTCTTTGCTTTGCGGGGAACCTACTTCCCTCTCTCCCTCTGCTTGCCACTCCCTGGGCTTGTGCTCTCTCTCTGTCAAATAAATAAATAAAATCTTAAAAACATACACACAAAGTAATTTTTAAAGAGAAAAATTACCTCTTGACTACTCAATTCAGAGAACATCCATCTTGGATTTTAGATATTTTGAGCTTCTTCAATGGCTCACTGTGTCTATGTTTTCATGGAAGAAGTTTATGAATTACCAACGTTCCTCTACTTGAATAAAGAGGCTGCATGTCTTCGCTGCTTACATGTTATCAAAAACTTCCAAGATAACTTTCTGAGACCCTCAAGACACATTCAGCTGGGTCATAAAAGCCCAAGAATCCAAACCCAATTCCCCAACTTTATTCTGATGATTATTTGTTTTTACATTTAGAAGTGACAGCAGCAGCCTGACAGGAAGGAGCTTACCTTAGGAGGCAGACAGGCCTATGTGTGAATTCCAGTCCTCTCCCCCACTGGCTCAGGGACCCAGGGCAAGCTGCTCTAATGCCCCCAGTCTCGGTTGCCTCATGTGTAGAGCAGAGATGCTGACATCTGCTTTTGGGGCTGCCCAGAGGATCAGATGGAATCACATCATGAAGCCTTGACCCAGGTTCCAGCTCACAAGAGAATTGATGAGGATTGTCTGCTCCTCTTCCTCCCTTGATGTGGGCTTCTGGGTTTGTCTTCCAGAAAGTAGGATAAAGTAGGGGGAGCCTTTGTGTCAGGCTTTAGGACAAGCAAGAACCCTTTCTGCTAGATCCCTGTGAGCTGGGGGAGTGCCATGGCCCCATATTACTGATCAGGAAGTGGAAGCAGAAAGGGTTCAAGTGATTTTCCAGAGTCATAGTTACTTGATGGTGCAACTGGGAGCAGAACCCAAGTCTTCCAACCTTTACTGCTTTCCGTTAATATATCTTGACCCTAGAGTACATGGGATTAAGTTCAGGGTGCAAGGTTGGGAGCTAAACTAGTGGTGAGGATAAATCAACCCCCTTAAATATATGTGGGTATGAAACTCAACCTGAGTCCATAGGTTTAAGCTGACACCCATACACCATTCTGACTTTATAAATTGAGAAAAATAACAATTACTTCATTTTAATTTTTTACTTATTGAGGCTACGTGTTAGTTGACTGCTGTCTAGGGCTTTCAATTTCTTCTCTTGGAATAACTCCTTCTGTTTTTTTGTTTTTAAAGAAAAAAGGGAATTGTCTGAAAGAGTCTCTATTGCAAGTTGTATCTTTTTACAACCCTTGAAACCCTCCTTGCTGGGACCTTCTCTAAACTTCCGAGGAATGGATACCAGACCCAGCCTGACAAAGTAGCCTTGGATGAGGTTGCCTCCTGAGGTCTGTGTGTATATTCTGCAGTGGTTTCCATACCTATCCCTGGTTTTCTTTCTTAACTCATGCAGCCCCTTATCGCTGACACAACCCTGTCCAGAGCTGACCACTCTTGTGACTCTGAAGACTACTTTACACGGTGGTGGTCTACAAAGGGAGGGCAGCCAAGATTTGGCACTGCCTGGGAGGCTTTGGCCAACCCCAGGCCCCTCTGATAAGCTGTGGCACTTGCAAATTTTACCACCATTACTTGGTCCATGACAGGGGAGAAAAGAGAACCTCTGGTTCTACCTCTGGTAGGACTGTCTCATCCTAAACATCCTTGTATTAGCTTCCTGTGGCTGCTGAAAGCCACCACAAGCTGGGAGGATTAAAACAATAGAAGTTTATTCTCTCACAGTTCTGGGAGGCCAGAAGTTCAAAATCAAGGTGTCAGCAGGGCCTTACTCCCTGCAGAGGCTCTAGGTGACTGCATCACTCTTATCCCCATCTCTTTGGCTCATTGCCTCCTCCTCTTCTCTGTGTGTCTCTTACCAGGACACTTCCCATTGGATTTAGGGCCCATCTGAATAGTTCAGAATGATCTCATCTCAAGACACTTATTGAAATAAGTTAACATTCACAGGTTCTGGGATTAGACATATCTTTTCAGGGACCAGCACATAGCCCACTATACTTCTTGAGTATGAGTCAGGGTCATCCTTACATTACTTGCTACCTAGCCTATATGTGCTTTACACAATATTTATTGAATGGATAAAGGATTGCCTAGGATTTGTGCCCACTATTGTGAGCTGTGACACTGCTAGGTATATCCCAAGCAAAAGCAGTTTATAAGGAAAAAGTAGAGAGTTTTCAATTTGAAGTAAAATTCTGCATAGATAAAAGAAAAGTGATATAGAACTTCTAGAAGTATGGGGCAAAATCTTTAATCTTGGGATATGAAATACTTTATTAAACACAAAACAAAAAACATGAACCATAAGGGGGAAGACTGGTACATCTGGGCATATCCAAATTAAGAACTAATGTTTACTAGAATATCATAAAGAAAGGGAAACTACAAGGCATCAGGTGAGAGAAGTCTTCTGCAACACATAAATGACAAAGGGCAAGTGCACAGAATATATAAAGAACTCCTAAAAATCAATAAAGGAACCAAATAATCTATTAGAAAAATGGGCAAAAAACATTCCAGAACATAAACTATGAATGGCTATTAAGGTGCTTAGAGCCAAAATGAGATACGATTTCATATATACCAGACTGGCAAAACAAAAAAAAAACTAATAATGCCAAATGTCAGAGAGGATGTGGGGCAGAGGAACTTGCAGAGCCTATGGGTAGGAGATAATTGGCCTAACTTCTTGGGAAGGCAATTTAACATTGTCCAGGAAAAGGCAGCAATTCCACATGTAAGAGTGGTTATAGTATTCTTAGACAGCAGGAAAGTCAAAAGAGACTTCTACTGATAGATGTCATCACATAGTAGAACACTACACATTAGTGACAAACTGTAGATATGCGTTATTAGTATGGATGAGACTTAAAACAATGTTAATGAAAAAAGGAATTCACTGAAGATCATGTACAGCACAATTCTAACTACATACATTTTTTAAAAATAAGCAAAGTGAAACATATTGCTTTAGAATACACACATCTGCAATGAAACTATAACCCAGATTATCTTTGGGATGGAGGAGGAGGTAGTGTGGAAAAGTCACAAATATATTGGTCGGTACACATGGGGGGCCAGTATGGAGGCATGTTCTATTGTTCTTTAGAACTTATGTAAATCTGGGCAGCCCGGGTGGCTCAAAGGTTTAGCACTGTTTTTGGCCCAGAGCATGGTCCTGGAGACCCCAGACTGAATCCCGTGTCGGGCTTCCTGCATGCAGCCTGCTTCTCCCTCTGCCTGTGTCTCTGCCTCTCTCTCTGTGTGTCTCTCATGAATAAATAAATTAAAAATCTTAAAAAAAAAATAACTTATGTAAATGTTAGATGTTTTCTAGTATGTATAAAATATTTCATAATGAAAATAAGCCATCTGGTGAGAATCAAATATAGTACTAATCAAAGGGATCTTTCCTCACCTAATCAAATGACAGAATAAGCTTCTTTAAGCCAAAGGCAGATATGAAAGGTGAAAGTTGGTTAGAGATAACAATGACAGACAGGTCTGTCTGATTCAGACACAGAAAAGGCAGAAAGGAGGTAGTGCTATTTTTAAGGCCTTAGTTCTAGAAACAGACCAAAATATGAGAGCTCAAAATTTTCAGAAAGTTGTGGAAAACTTTGGATACAAATGCCATTCATGAGAAACAGCATATTGCTCCAGAAAAAAATTGGTTTTTCTACAAAGATACTCTTGCTGGAATTATCGCACATTAAGAATGACAAAATGGGCTGAACTAAAGAATAGTCAACATGATATATATATATGGGCCTGTGTGCACGGTTTCTGTACCGCATCCTACTCTACTCAATACACTTGATCTCAAGTGAATGCCATTTTCAGAAAGCAAGTCTGTTTTCACTCAAACATTCATCCATTCAAAAAATATGTGCTGAGTGCCTACCAGTGCTTGGCAATGGGCACACAACTGAGAAATGAGACAGATTCTGCCCCTATTCTTGTCAGGCCCACATTTTAGCAGGGACAAGAGCACAGAATAAGGGGAATTGTTCTTACATCAGTGCCAGGTAAGAAAGCAGGAACCAATAGGGCAGTAAGTCTCTGAAGAGGTGGCCAGAAAGGGGTTAACCAAGAGAGGGTGGGGGCAGGCAGTGGTAAGAGCATTTCAGGTGCAGGGAGGCATTAGCTGGAAGGAGCCCTGAGGAGGTTCAGGAAGTGAGACTGGAACACCAGGGTAGGAAGAGGGGGCAGGAGGTGTGGTTAAAAGACTGGCTGGAGCTGGGTCACAGAATTGTTTGAGGCAAGGAGGCAATGTGGCTTCACTTAGGCTTCCAGAGCACTCTGAGAAGATCTGCCATCACTAAGGAGAGTCTAGAGTACCCTCAAGTTTGAAGAGGTCAGTGTTGACTTGGTCTACATGATCAATCTATGGGCTATACAAATGTCTCAATTCTTTATACTTGTTCTTTGCCTATTTCCAGGACATATATATTTTGAGCAAGTGGAAATGGTAAGAGGACTACTTGCAGATTTGAAATGACCATAACCTCTGAGAATGGTCTTGACACTGAGAAGGGGTCTGGTTGGGTGATGTGCCTGACTTGGAGGGAAGAGGAAATGGAGCACAGGCAGAGCTGTAAGCAGCCCTCCCAGGAAAAAGAGAGAACAAACTGTTGCAGACAAGATAGTAGGCACATTCGTCACATGAGGACAGATGCTGTGCTCATAGAAATCTGGTAAAAAGGAGATTTAAGACAGCTATGGATTGAGGAATGCTACCTTGAATCAAATGCTTAATATATATCTATAGATACACTTTAAACCTAGCAAAAAGATGCATTAACAGTTGGAGAATATCTGAGCTCAGAGAAGGGACAAATAAGAATAATTTAAAGACAGGAAACTAATGAGCTGATTTTCTCTGTTGGTCCCACTACCAGGGTTTAGAACAGGAGATGCAGAGGATGATGATAACACATTTACATTTCTTGGGCAGTGTTATGAACAGTGATCAAACAATAAAGCTTTTAAGTGCTCACTGGCCTCAGATATGACACCAATAGTACAAGGAACCAAGGGAAAAAATATGAAAATTTATCAAGAAAGTGAAGGGACTGGAAAAAAAAAAAGTCATTCTGTGGTAAATACTCACAAGTCATTCTGTGGTAAATATCTACAAATAATTTATCTGATAAGGATCTTGTATCCTGTGGTAAATACTCACAAGTCATTCTGTGGCAAATATCTACAAATAATTTATCTGATAAGGATCTTGTATCCTTATATATATCCATATATATATATATATAACTCTTGTAAAAACTCTTATAATTCAATAATAAAATGAGAACTCAATTAAATGATTTGAATAGACATTTCTCCAAAGAAGATAGATACTTGACCAACAAACATATAAAAAGATGCTCAACATCATTAGCTATTAAGGAAGTAGAAACTAAAACCCACCAAGATGGTTATGATCACAAGAATGAACAACAGAGGGAAGCCTGGGTGGCTCAGTGGCTGAGCATCTGCCTTCAGATCAGGGTGTGATCCTGGGGTCCTGGGATCAAGTCCCACATCGGGCTCCCTGTAAGAAGTCTGCTTCTCCCTCTGCCTATGTCTCTGCCTTGTTCTCTGTATCTCTCCTGAATAAATAAAAATATATATATTTTAAAGGATGAACAACAGAAAGTATTGGCAAAGATGTGGAGAAACTGGAATTCTCATACCTGCTCATGGAAATGTAAAATGGTGGAGCTGCTGAGGAAAATAGTTTGGTAGTTCCTCAAGAGTTAAACACATGATCCAGCAAATCTACATTGAGGTATATACCCAAGAGAATTGAAAATGTATGTTCACACAGAAATCTGTCTACAAATGATCACAGCAGCATTATTCATAACAGGCAAAAGGTGAAAACAACCCAAATGTCCATAAACTGATGAATAAACAAAATATGGTATTTCCACACAATGGAATATTATTCAGCCATAAAAAGGAATGAGATATTGAATGTGCTACAACATGGATGACCCTTGAAAACACTGCTAAGTGGAAGGCAGCAGATACAAAAGGCCACATATTGTGAGACTCCATTTATATAAATGTCCAGAATAAGAAAATCCACAGAGTCAGAAAAGAAATTAAGTGATTGCCAGGGGCTGTGGGGAGAAGGGGAATGAAGAGTGACTATCAGTGGATACAGGGTTTCTTCTGGGAGTGATAAGAACATTCTGGAATTGGATGAAGCTAGTGGTTGTACAATCTGGTGAATATACTAAAAACCACTGTATCACACAATTTAAAAGGGTGAGTTTTATGGCATGTGAATTATATCTCAATGGAAAACTGTCCCCCCAAATGCCTATTGGTATGTAGCACACAATATGTATTGTGGGGAGGGTCTTTGAATAAAAAGGTCCTCACTGACCACACTCTGGAATAGATGGACAGTGACCTGGCAGAGAACAAAGTACCCCAGGGACTATTCCTGGATCATTTATTCATGAAAGACACCTGAAAGGGAGCAGATCATGTGCCAGGGATTGTTCCAGGAGTTTGAGGGGAGCAAGATGAGAAAGACTACAGCATTCATGACCTATCTGGGAAGACAGACACCCATCACCTGTGAGCTGGTAAGTATCCCATGGATTGCATGGACCCAGATTGTGTGTGAATCCCTGTGGATGGAGAGTGGTCTAGGTCAGACAGCAAAAGGCCTGTCATGGCAGGAGGAATGACAGTCTCTAGCATCTGGGAATCACTGGGGGTTTTTAAACAGATGAATAGCAAGCTATGTCTGCTACTTGAGAGAAAATGGTGGGGGAGGGCATGTGTGGAAGGGCCCAGAGGGACAGAGATTGGAGGAAGAGAAACTAGTCAGGGAGAGAGATGTGATATGGGCCTCAAGAAAGCAGGGGTGGAGGGAAGGGAGAGGAGGCATTAGACTGTAGGGTTGCTCACAACTGGTGGGTTCAGATGATCAGGGGAGTCTGAACGGCCCAAAGGCATGCCAGGGGAGAAATACTGGGCAGGTGACAACTGTGTCCCAGCAGAGAGGCTTGGGCTGCAGATAAGAAGTGATGAGTCACAGGTTTGGAGACAGTTTTGAAGGAGAAAAGGGGAGCATGCAGTGCTGGGAACTCCTTCCAGCCAACTTCCTAGTGATGGTGGTGGTGGTGGTGGGAGTATATTCACAGGGAAGGAAGATGGAGGAGGGAGCCATGTCACAGAACCCTGGGAGGGCATTTCTGGAAGGAGGAGTCTCTGCTCCAATGCACTTCTCTATCCTTATCCTCCCTGGTATCTGCCACCCAGAGGAATATTCCATAGGTGGGCTGGCTTGGCATTTCATAGTCCTAAATAAATGGATGAAATTCCATAATCATCAAGACAGAAACAGATGCCAGTTACAGCCTTGAGCCATACATCATTTTTTACAGGGATTCTGTTTGTCTTTCAGTATAATGCAAATTTAAATTCTAAGACCGTGTAAGACCCCAAATAAATGAATCATTCAAAGTAAATGTCACAGCCTGGTAAGGGATGAAGAGGATGACTTTACTGAACAATGTAACCAAATAAAATGGATGTTTGGGAAAAAGGAAATTAAACACATGGAGGTATAAGATATTAGATTAGGTTTCAAACACTAATGATACACTCCTGGAGAGGAAAACAGTCCACTTCTGTTAAGACAGAAGAAAATACCCATGTAACCAGGTTTAAGAATAATTCTGAGGAAATGACAAGAGTAAGTGGAAATGGGACAGAAACAGGTTTGCTTCAGGCTATTAGATTACAGACTTTTGGAGTTCTGCTCCCATAATCCCACATCTTTCCGGTGCATTGAACGGATGGTCTCCCTCTCAGGATCTGAAATGCTTCAAGGGTGCAATGGATTTGATCTCTATTCAAATCAGCTCTGTTCAGGGGACTGATTTGTGAAGGAGCACACCCATTTCCATCTCTTCTGGTGCTGTGAGTACACCCCACCTTTGGTAAATTACCAAGAGAGAAAGGACCCTACGATACTGCCACTCCAAGTCTCATGGTGGTAAAGACATCAGTGATGAGAAAATCAGCCATTCGGCCTACTTAACATCTGGAGAACAAGCTGTCAAGTGAGTGAGCAAGGATTCTGCAGACTGCTTTGCTGATGAAAACGACCCAAGAAGTGATGAATCAATACAAACAACAGGGATCCCTGGGTGGTGCAGCGGTTTAGCGCCTGCCTTTGGCCCAGGGCGCGATACTGGAGACCCGGGTTCGAATCCCACATCGGGCTCCCGGTGCATGGGGCCTGCTTCTCCCTCTGCCTATGTCTCTGCCTCTCTCTCTCTCTCTGTGTGACTATCATAAATAAATAAAAATAAAAAAAACAAACAAACAACAGAGAAGCCCAAGGGCTCTGCCATGCTTATGCTAATAGCATGGTTTCTGGGAGGAAGGGAGTCAATGTCACCTGAACTCTCTTTCACAGATTTCCATTCACCCTAAATATATGACATGTGAATGGCTAAAAATGTACTGTTGGCCTTAGCTGGAGAAATGACTACCTCTGACATTCTGCTGGCACTCAACATCCATGTAAAAGTCACAACTAAATGTAAAACAATTAGAAATGCAGAAGCGGCTCTTAAAGTCTGGAATCTTCTTTGTTGCAAGGTATAGAAAGGGCAGACAATTGAAATAGCAGTAAATATGGATTTTTAAGCTCTAACTTTATCATCACTGACTGTAAAAGGAAAGCTATTATGAATACATTAAAGGTTATTATTTAGTGCAATGTGATTTGAACTGAATCATCCAATATTTATGCTTCAAGCACTCTTGCTTTGGATGCGAAAGCACATTCCATGTGCCCTAACAGATTAGTTTATTCCTAGGCTGATTCTAAAAATAAAACAGGGGACGCCTGGGTGGCTCAGTGGTTGAGCATCTGCCTTCAGCTCAGAGTGTGATCCTGGGGTCCTGGGATCAGGTCCCACATCGGGTTCCCTGCAGGGAGCCTGCTTCTCTCTCTGCCTGTGTCTCTGCCTCTCTCTCTCTCTTGTGTCTCTCATGAATAAATAAATAAAATCTTTAAAAAAAATAAAACAGACTCATGATGATATATGACAGACAATAAAAGAATAAAGTCAATAAGGATAGAAAAAAATCTTCGGCAAATATTCTGGTTATCTTTCTCTTGAAATATTCTCTGTGGTTGCCCATCAACAACCCACTGGGCCCAGATGAACTAGGACAGGGTTCAGGCATGGCAGAATTAAATTTTCTCACCCAAAGTATTTGTACCAAGCTTTATATAGACTTTCCTGATTTTTCATTTCTGTAAACAACTTGGGTGAAATACTCCATTTTATGATGTTTATAAGTTTGAGCTATATTTGTTTTTTTTCTTTTGAGCATTTAAAAAACACAAATATATCTGAAAACAAAAGAATACTTCTATATTGCTATAAAAATAATTATTAAAAAATAATTATAGTGGCTTAATGGCATCTGAGTTTTCCAGGAAGATATTCATATTAGCACCAATTATCAGATGACAAGGAGAAACTCCAAGAAAAGTTAGGGGGTTACCAAAGGTAAGCGACCTAGAAACTAAAGATCAGCTCATGTGAAGGGTGCCAAGGGGCCTCCTCTGGCCTACGCAGACTCTGTTTTACTGGGTAAAATAGGGCATCACAGCACACCTGAGTGATAACCATCACTGCTGACTGACACTCGAAACTCAATATACCCACAGACTTATCAGCTGGAGCAAAAAAAGACTGCCACAATTATCTAAACCTAACTGGAAATTTGGGGAAATTCTAATACTACAAAGCTCTTCCATGATCAGAAGTAGCAAAACTATGTTTGGCACTTGCTACTAAAGTGACTGATTTCTGGCAATTGAAGACAGTGTACAATGCAAATGGTTCACTTAGGCAGAAGCTACACCAAGTGGACACAAGAGCCGAGCTGTCACACTGAGTGGCACTAGGTGGGGACATACACGGATGCAGCGTACGGTAGAATGGCTCCAACCATAGGCACAACCAGGCCTGGTGACAGGTATGGGCTCTGTCCAAACTTCAAGCGGTCAGATGAGTACAGAGAACACTAGTTTCATTAATATTGTGACTGTGGAAGGGGTTTTGTGCAGCTGGAAGGCAAAAAGCACCTTCTACTCCTTTTACAACTGTTTCAGCAACTGGGTCAGTGTTAGGTTTAAGAAGCCAGAAAGATATATAAAAGCTGAATAATGTAGTGGGAAATTTTTATGTTTTGCTTTCAAGGTTGGTCACAGAAATTCCCAGGGGTTGATGGAATGACTCTGGTTTTGTGTTAAAAATTGTTGGTCTGGATGAAGGTCTAGTTGCTTGACACCAACAGATGTATTTGCATGGGTGTTGATGAAAGCAGTGTGGAGAAACAACCTGTTTCCATTGGGCCCAGGACCCTGCATGGTGGTGATTGTGCCACTCCTAGTTCTTGGGGAGAAACAGAAACTGCCCGTAAGGAAAGTGGCAGAGATCTCAGAGAAAAGTCCAACATGAGGTTTAGGCATGGTGGCCACATGGTCTCGGAGACAGACAGTTGGCAACACATAATGTACACGATGCCCTTTTACAAAAGTACTCCAACGTGAAAAGTCCCTGTTCTTGACAGCTCTCTGGGTGAGGTGTTTCTGTTTGTGGCCAATAATCAAACTGCATCCTGAGTATAAGTTAGCCCCAGCCCCAAGGCACCTCTGCTGATGTGGCAACAACTATAGGTTGATATTTAGAGAGTGATGCCAACTAAAATGATCATGTGCTTTCCATAGGCCATGCACTGTGCGAGGGGTCTTATAGGCTGTTATCACATCTCTTCCTGGCAACTACCTGTATGTTTTTTTCTATTACTCTTTTCCTTAGGGAAGGAGACTAAAGTGCAGAGAGCCAAACTCCAGGCACCTCGGATGGTAAATGCCAGGGCCTGGACTCAAGCCCCAGCAGCCTGACTTTGGAGCCCTCACTCTCAGTCGCGGCTCTGCCTCTTGAGGTCAGAATTCTCTGAGGAGAAAAGTCCAGTGTAGCCACAACTAACAGAAGGCATAGATCCAGGCCCAAGAACATTCCATGTTTTTATGGAAACCTAAGGGAAGAAACGGAAACCCTTTTCCTATATCCTCCAATTCAGAGACTATTTCCAACACCTTAGGAGAAAGAAAACTTGTTGCATTTCCAAAGGTGTTTCCTACTGCCAATTAAATAAATCTCAACACTTGGATATCAAGTAAGTATTTCCAGGCATAACATGTTAGAGAAATTCCTGTGGGTTCAGGCAGGGACAGGGGGACTTTTTCACTAACCCCTATTTGTGTGCAATTCCTTGTCTGCAGCATGGGACTTCTGTTGCAAGGGCCCCAGGTCAGGCCACCCTTGCACTTGCTTCTGTCACTTGTTCCTTCATTAAAACTACCTCCCACCTCTGGCAGGCTTGCCCATCGGCTGGCATCCTCATACCCCAGTGCCTGGCACCCTGTATCTGATGGTGGACAGTATGGGGTGACCACTGCATTCTCTGTGCTTCTGGTGACGTTCCTATTCACCTGTGGTGGTATCTTCCATGGCTTTTACTTGGCACCTGACAGTGTCATACCAATGACCCCACAAATTGTCAGTTACAGGAAAGCAATGTTCTCCACGAGCTATGGCTGAATCTGGCTCAGGGTAAACTGTGGGAAGAAAGATTTTTGTCTGTGTGTTTTCTTTTGTACTTGGACAATATATGTCATCAGGTGCAGAGTGGATATTCAATCCCATTTGAGTCTGACATTTGGATAACAGATTCAATACCTATACTACATTTCAGTAGGTACTTTCTAATATCTAGAATTTTCCATTTTTCAGAGTAATGCAAAAGGAAATAAACAATACTGATCCACTGGGAACAAAGATCAGAATTAGAAATTCTCTAATAATAACTCATGCTTTAAAAAGAAAACATACAGATAAAAAATGATAGGAGTCTATACCTTGATTTTAGATGTCATTATATTATTCCACTTTGCACTTTAAATGAAAACTGCCTGCTTTTATATTTTATATGCAAAATTCCCTAGCAGAGATCCTGTTCATTCTGACTAAAATATATTTGTCACATTACAAACAGGAACAGCTATGAATGCTGCTGAAGATCAAATTCCCAACTCATACAATTCTCTAGGACTTTCCATATTTGGGTCTCATAAAGTCACTCAGTATCATCTTCATGACAAAAAATATAACTACAGTATTACTTAAGGTTATAACCAAATCATTCTTTTGCAAATTAAGATACTTACTCTTGGAAAAATAACCAAATTGAATTAGGTGTGTCTTTTCTTGATAGATCAAAAGCAGCTCCATTAAATCACCAGTTTTATATTATTAATGGCATGAGACATGGCCCAGATGAGGAAGATGTCCTTTGGAGCCACTGTGTATTTTATTTAAAGAGAGCTGGAGATGTTCTTCACAATTCAAATGTGAAGTAGAATTGTATCAGATGTTCCCAGATCAGGAAGACAGATAGGATCCCAATGAAATAGACTATACCAGAAAGCCCAGGTTCCTCTTCCCTCAGTTCCTTATTACTTGTAATTATTGTGCCTGTCATTCACCCATCCATCCAGCCAGCCAGCTAATATTTATTTAAATCTTACTGTGATAAATCCACTTTTCTTCCTTCAGATGTAAAAAACAAAACAAAAAACCCCCAAAACTTTCTTGCTTCATAATTCTCTTAAATCTTGAGTTCTAGAATATATAATACTCAACCATCACAGTGTTATAGTATTTTGGGAGGATTCTAAAACACATTATTGCTCTGAGTTTACATTATAATTAGCCTGAGTTCTAGTAGGGCAATACCACACTTAGAATAAAAGGCAATCCTTGTGAAATAAACAATAACCGGCATACCGCTCTGCCCTTTTGTAGCCATGAACCCACAGGGTCCTCTTGGAAATCTCAAACCATAGATGCTGAAGCAGAGACAGGGAGCAGAAATGATCCTTCTGAGACTACCCAGCAAGTACTGAGCAGGGCTTAAACTCAAGCCCAGGCCTATTTGTTTCAAATGCTGGCCCCTTCTACTCTCTTATGCTGTTTTAGTTTAATTTGAATATTATTTTAGTTAAGAGTCTGCAGTAGTCATGCAAAGTCAATTCACAAATACTATTACTTGCTGACAGGGAGGGTGAAATTAGAGAAATTAGATCCTTCTCTCTTCCTCCAGAACCAGGAGTAGCACATAATAAATTGGCAATTTTTATAGCTAAACTAACATAAATGGTGACTACCAACCTGAATTATTATCTGTATTATTGATGTAAAAAGCCAGAATTCAGAGTAATAAGCTGTATTAATTCAATTGTTTCATTTATGCATCAGGAAGGGATTGGGAAATTTAAATGAGTCCATTTAAAGCAAAATTGATCTTACTTTGATTATTCCTCATCATCACATCTTTAAGGCAGTCGGTATATCATTCTAAAGTTTAGCTTTATTAATTATTTTGAATGGACATTTTCAATGAAAAAATAATTTAGCATCATCATATATGTATTTTGAAGTTTCAACATTGGAGAACAATGCAGTTTTTCATTGCAAGGCCCATTTGGCTTTTGCGTCATAATCAAAACACTGAGAGGCAAGAAGACGGGATTGTTATTCTTCAACTGTTATCTTTCTTGGGCAATAAAGGTTCTGGCAAATCCTTATTTTTAAATTATGTGCTATTTAGTGTCATTAAAAACCACTATAGGGGCTACACTCATCTTTGCAATGACTTTGAGCAAGAGGGATGAGAGACACAAGTCTGATATTCTATGTGCTTGTGGCAGAGAGCATGGTCTAAGCTGACCCTGTGTTCAGGCCCATTTGGCCCTAGGCAAGTAGCTGGCCTTGCAGAACCCCAGTTCCTCATCTGAGACAGGGATTCAGGGCTTAACTGTAGGGCCATGTTGCCATATGGGTGCTGAGCCCAGGGGCCAGGTAGAATGTTGTTCATGACTACAGCAGTATCCCTATTAGTAGTTGTTGGTAAGGGATAACTGTGGGGTGGGGAGGCTGGGCATCACAGAGCAGAGGATGGAAGGAAGGATGGCACTGGGGCTGAGGACTGGTCAGCACCCTGTACAGTGGCCAGACATGTGGCCCAGAGTGGTGGGCCTTGATGAGGGTTAAGGCATCTCCTTGTCCCATGGCCTAAAATTGCTTCCCCCAATGATGGAGAAACATTTCAGGGGAAATGTTCTTCTTAACTAAAAACTGAAACAGGAGGACCAGGGACTATGATAATCATCATTTTAGATGATGGAAACTTGAGTGCTGCCTACAGTGGATTCTGAATCTCATCAATTAATGGGCGATTTACTTGTGAATTGATGATTCTGACTATTCTGGCCCCTGACTTCTTAGAAACGTCATTTTAGAAATTCCCTTGGTATTTCTCTACTGCTCTTACCCTCCAGACTTCTCCATACCCACATGCTGATCATAGAGATGGGGTCCCACTACTTTCATGGGACATCACATATGCATGCCCCGGGGATCCCCTGTCCCGGTATGTGTTTGACTTGGCCCCTAAGGGTGAAGGAGAGTGCCTGAATGAGAGGGTGTTAAAAAAAAAGAAAGTCTACATGTCCTCAATCAGGAGTAATTATTTTTTTAAGTTCATGGAGACTATAAGACATCAGGCTCACGGTCTCTGTCTGTTCCCCAGTTTACCACTGGTGCGGCATGACTGACTACAGGATATGCTTCCCAGGGCTTCTAGGTAGTGCATATAAATGCTCCAGGGACTGAGAATTGGGACCTGGCTGGGCCCTTTGGGGTAGTTGGGATACTCTGTGGGGTGGCTTCTTCCTGCAGCACAGCTACAAGACTTGGGTGGAGTGTGTATATGCAGGCAAAGAATGATGGAGGAGGGCGTGGGGAGTGCCAGGGGCAGAGAAGACCATCTATAGAACTATGGAAAACAGGGCTCCTTAGGAATAGGACTGAGAGAAGTCTAGATGTGAGGAGCAGGAGGCGTGGTGGCCCCTGAAGAGGGAAGCCTGACTGATGCTGTGACAAGGTGGGTCTGGCAGCCAGGCACAGAGGCTGAGGGGAAGGAGAGATGACACAGCACAGAAGCCTGACAAAGAAAGCCCCTGACACAGCCCTGAGGATGCCTCTGGGTGAGAAAAATAGCAGGGCCTCGGGAGAGGAAACCAGACAGGTAGAGGGCATTCAAAGAGCACACAGGCCTTGAGGCTGTTGAGGCCTGGCAGGCTCAGTTGGTAGAGCATCTGACTCTTGATCTCAGGGCTGTGAGTTTAAGCCCCACATTGGCAGTGGAGCCTACTTAAAAAAATAAAATGTTTGGGGCGCCTGGATGGCTCAGTTGGTTAACCATCTCATTCTTGATTTTGCCCTAGGTCATACTCTCAGGGTTGGAGGATGTAGCCCAGAGTCAAGATCTGAGCTCGGTGGGAAGTCTACTTCTCTCTCGCTCCCTCTGCCTCTCTCCCTGCTTGAGGTCTCTTTCTCTTTCTAAAATAAATAAATCTTAAAAACAAACAAACAAACCAACCAAAGAGCAGACAGGTTTAACGGATGGTACAGAGAAAACAAATTTAATCATACACCACATTTTATAGTTTTTAAATGTTTTACTGAATTTGCAGGAATATTTTGCAAACTGGCAATAGATTACTCTAAAAATACTCTTGAGATAGGGGATAGAAACATGCAAAACAATTTTAAGCATCTTTGTTTCTGAGATACTCAAAGTGAGGTGTTGCCAGGTCATAATGTCACACAGAAAGCACATGTGTACCTCTGGGTGAGGCAGCAGTTCCTGATATAGGACTGTGTCCTGGGTCTTCCCTCCATGTGCAGTTCAAGTGGAGTCTACCTTTAATGTAGAGTAGCTACTAATGTCGCTCATACAGATTTAATAAGAGATAAAAGGATTAACTTTTAACTAATAACAAATTACATGTAGCTCACTAAAATCATATATCTTTTTGAAAAAGCACTTGCTAAGCGGAATTCTAAGGGCTTGGAAGAAGCAGTCATTGTTGCAAAAGGGTCAGGATCACTTGTCACTGTCAGAAGTCACCAAGAGAGCAAGCCATTTTCCCCCCTAGATGATCTGACCACTACAGAGTAAGATGCCTGGGTCATTTTCTATAGGGATGGTCCAAGAATGTAGGTGATTATAATTCGCTGCCTAGTGTCACAAGCCAGGAGATACCATCAGACAAAAATTGGGGGGGAGGTCAAAAGTTACCAAGCAGTGGTTTTCCCCATGAGTTTTGTGACAGTGCTAATCTTATTATTAAAGGTGAGCAATAAGCCACCTAAAGAGCTTTTACCTTTGAACTTCTTGAAGGACAAATTAAACACATCTACTTGGACTTTTTATCACTTAGTAATGCTATAAAATTCCCTTCACTAGAAGAGAACTGAAAATAAAGGCCACTGCATTTTCTTAGAAAACAGTTATGTAGAGTTAATGAGTTAAAGGAAATGAAATAGCAGACTAGTTCACCATTTGAAAATCGACTCCACCACATTACATGTATATGGGAAACCAAAGAATTCTTTACTTACTTAGAATGTCTATTTTGAAAGAATAACCTCTGATGTCTCTCCAAATAGCCTCATCCCTGGGTGTTTTGTGTTTTGTTGTTGTTAGCTGGCCTCCTGCTTCTGATAGGGAGGATAATTATCATTGTAAAGTGCACAAATTCCTCAAACTGCCCATTTTTGGAGTTATATGAAAAGTAGCTGCTCTCTGCCAGGGCCTTTCCAGTAGGGCATGGCCAGGACCTCTGCTCCAGCTCTCTGGAGACCCACATCTGGCTCGCTGCTGTGCCTCCAACATCGACTAGTGCTAAAGAGCCTGTAGTTTAAGAAAACACCATTCACATTTAATGACAACCCATTTGGCCATTTTCACTTCATGCCAAGAAGACAGACATTCCTATCCATCCATCCATCCATCCATCCATCCATCCATCCATTCATCTGTCCGTCCACCCATCTGTCCATTCACAAACATAATTATTACTCCTATTCTGTGTCAATCATGTGCCGAAATTATTTGGAAAAATTCTCGGGAAATTCTATGAAGATGTTGGCTATTTTCACTTCAAAGGTGAAGGAAGCAAGGTTCTGAGAAGTTAAAGATTAGGCAAACATTGGCAACTTCATGGTATAACCTAATAATGTGTCCTGAGCCAGAGGGAAGGGGAGGGAGGGAGGGGGAGAGAGAGGGAGAAAGAGAGAGCAAGCACACAAGTAAGGGAGTGTAAGACTGCATTCTTCCCACAGAATAATTTGAAAGAGGTGGAAGGAACTAGAAGAGATATTTAAACCCAACTGGGGGGCTGGGAGAAGCCAGGCGCACATGGGAGACCACCTCCAGCAGCTGTTAGTCTGTGAAATCAGGAATAAGCCCTTTGATGTAAGCAGTAAATACAAATTCAATTTTAACAATCTGTACATTTCTGTACAAGTTGCACCACCCATGGTTTGACTTACCTTACAAGGTTAAAATATTTCTTAGATGAGGTCTGGCAACTGTAAATATTCATGAACAAACCCACTCAGCCCATTTAAAGCAAGCTCTTACTAATCAATTTTATAATTAATGTGTTCTCACTTAAAACTAGTTGGCATCATGCACCCAAAGGGCTACAGAGACGAGATCACCCGAAAAGTTACATGGTCTGGATATTTGCTTGAGAACAAAGACAATGTTCATAACAAAATTGGACAGGAATTTCTGTTTCAAAGTGTAATGGGTAAGTGCAAAAACAGTTTAGAAATGCAGTCAACACTGATAAAATTCTGAAGCTTCAGAATAGATAATAGATTAAATAAGAAATATAATATTCCATAATGTGCATTTTCTATAGTAAAGTATCTCTAATAAAAATGTACATAAAAGTTTTATGTTTTTGAGCAAAAAAATGTACTCCGCTTTAACAGCTTCTCAGACATAGCTTTCAGCTGGAGAGTGTCTGCTGTGGGAAGAAGAAAGAGAAGGGAAAGAATGGTGATGTGCTAGGTGGAGAGAAGGGTGTCTGGAAAAAACTCCCGAAGACCCAAGCTTTAGTAATTGAGATCAGGCAGTGAGAAATAAAGTGGCTATATGCAAAATGAAAGCAACAAGGAAGGCAAATTTTAATAAGGTGACTAGCCTCCCCCAGACAAAAGTCACTTACATCCCTGCACACAGGCCTCTCCTGAGGATTCACTCTCCTGTTGGACAGTCAGCAACAGGTCCTGGCTTTTAAATGAAAAGGTTCAAAGCCAGAGTAGATGGGTAAGAGTAAAAGCATGTACACATAAGTGGAGATGCTTTCAGCCCCTCTGAGTTCTGCGGGGCCGTTTCAGTTGTACCCGAAATCATTGAGAGCGAGTTGCAGACATCCTAACACAAGACACAGAGATGTTTTAGGCTAGATGCTCTGAAGTGAAGACAAAGCTGGGGAAGGCCATTTCCTTGATGGGGTGCACTTGTTTTAAAGCAGCGTGTCATCTTTTATCTCACACCATCTTATGAGGCTAGAGTACTATATTTACATTCCTTCTACAGAGAGCCATTCAACGTGAACTCACAAGAAATAATTCCACAAGTTACTCTTCTGCTATTTTTACCCTGTGCCCAGAAATTAGAAAAAAACATTACAGAGAGATGGCTCTGGGGTGGCATCAGTTACACTTCCAGAATTCTATCTGTCCCAACACTTGAGGTGCAAGGGGACTCACCTAATACCTGGGAGCAGTGGACACTGCAGCCCCATTTCTTTGCAAGAAGGCTGATGCCAGGGTGCTGTGCCTTAATGACAGATGCTCTTACTGCTGTTGGAGGCTGCCGACACTCAGCTCAGCCCCCAGCTGAAGGAGACAGTCCTGTGAAGTGGTGCAGTGGGAGATGAAATGTGCAAAAATATGAAACTGAATTCCATAATGGAGAGGCAGATGTACAACCTGCAAGTATCACATGTTCAGTCATCCCTGAGCAGGCACCACTGGGAGGGATGACAATGGGGGTGGACAACAGCCCCTGCTTTCACTGGCTCCATCTTTTAGGGAGGGAAATATACACCAAGGACCTAATGCAGAGCAAAAGGGAAAGGATGGTAAAGAATAAACTTTTAATCAAATGTAAGCTCACTAAATGATATCTGAGGGAGAAGAGTAGGGAATTGAGGTCACCCTGCTCTAAAGGCTGTTGAGGCAGAGGGCTGAGCACACTCTCCTTTGCCAAGGCAGAGGGGAGGGGGAACTCTGCAGGAGATGTGGAATGGTACCATTTTTAGCACAGAAGGAAATGGGCTGGTGGTGGAGCTGTTGAGAGGCTGCCAGAGTCCTCTGTGGTGAGACCAGGGGTGTCTTGCTCAGGGGAACAGGGGACCCCAATGCTAGAACAGGTGTGCAGACCTCTCTATGGGCAGGGGCTACATTGTAGTCCCTTTCCAGGGACTGCTCTGGATTGAACTCACACGGACCAGAATCAAGATGAAGTCTGTGGGTACAATTAGAAGTTTTTGGAGATTTCTTGCTTCAAATTCTGTGTAAGTGAACAATCCCAAAAATACTGTACTGTAGCTCCTGAAGTCTGAAAATAGGGTGACTTAATGTATTAGGTCAAATCATACAAAATGGCTGGAAGAATTTTGGCCTACAAAAGTGGAAATTTCATGTGGTCACTGATTACTCTGGAAAGCACACAGGCCACATAAAATCCCCGAGTAGGCCTGGGCCACAGCCCCACTTGTGGGTACAGGCCACTGGCTCACCAGGGAGTTGGATGGCCTCCAGCATGCAGTGCTTTCCGAATCCTTGAAACTACCCCATGATGGAGCCTCAGGACTACTAAAATCCCCAGTGCTTCCATGTCTTACCGAACCAATTCCAGACCTTCATCTCTTTCTGAAGAGGCCTCCATCTGTTCGTAAATACCACCCCTACTATGTCAAACGACTTATGAAGATAGATCTTTCCTAGCTCAGAGGTGATATTTACCTATTCCCTCTTCCAACACAGTTCCTAACATGAAGGCAGAATGAACTGGTGGCTGACAGAGAAGGTGTACTCAAGTGTTGCAACAAAAAATGAGCAGTGGGGCAAAGCATCCCTGCCCAGCGCACAGAGGTACAGAAACTGCTGCACGGCAGCTGAGGGCATGGCCTATCTCCCCCAAGGAGGCAAACACCAGTATGGCTTGCAAAGATTACAACTGATTGATCCTGTTGAGTCTGTCACCATAAAACTGGAGGTGGGAGAGTCATCCGAGCAGAAGGAATAAAAAGCCCTGGCCTTTTTACGGTTGTTGGGTCCAGGGAAGGTGGTGAGTCTGTGCCCTGGACCACTGGAAGGGTGGGAGCAGTTACTTTCCATGTCATGACGGCCATGCCAGGCGCAGCCTGTGAATTTGTGCATGAGCAAGGAGCCAGGCAGGGTTGCCATCGGTTGGAGACGTCCTGGACAGCTCATGGGAGGCTCAGGATTCTGAATGCTCTCTGCAGGACCTTGGCAAGGTCCCTACCCTCCCTGAAGCCCTGGTCACCTCTGTCAAGTGGGTATATTACAGAAACCAGCTGTTAATGTATGTGTAATATATAATATGTACAATGTTACATTAGCTAACTGCTGGTTATTGTTATGAAATAGATGCTTACCTTCTACAAATAAGGAAATTAAATCAGACTAGTGAGCACCAACTGCTTTGAATGTCTCAAAGACCTGGTGACTTAGAATACCCATGACTCCACTCCCTTCCACACGCTATATCCCATCTGGTAGCAAATTCAAATGTGTCTAGAACCTGGCCACTTGTCACCACTACATGCCACCCCTGGCCAACCCAGGGCCTTTGTCCTTGGATTACAGCTGCAGTCCCCTCTCTGCTTTGCCAGCCTCTCTGCACCCAGCAGTGGGGGTAATGATGGGATGGTGTCCCTCTAATGGCTCCCATCTCACAGAAAAGCAAAGTCCTTATGGCATTTGGTGAGATCCCCTGCCATCAATCACATCTGACCTGTGTCCTCTGCCTGGAATGTTCTTCCCAGAAACCCCCTCGCCTCCTTGTGAGCCACCCCAATCCAGTCCCTTCTCTTTCCTCCATACTCTTCACATCTTAATGGGCTCTGCATCTTCATGATTTGTCCTTCTTGCTGTGTGCCAATGCCTACTTGAATGAAAGCTCCAGAAGGGCAGGCATTGTGGTGTTTTGGTCAGGGTTTCATCCCAGGCCTCCTGCTCATAAGCGTCAGTACCAACTCCTTGTGTGGCTGGCTGGCTGGCTGGCTGGCGGAACATGGCAGTGATTGATGCTGGCTTTTTACCCTGGTTCAGAGCACTCAGAGGAGGATAGGATGAGGAGTCTGCCTTCATGGTCCCTGTGAATCCTTGAAGGAGGGGTTCTTAATCTATGTCTATGGACAGACCCCAGTGGTCTCTTTCAGGTGATGATTAGGATTCAAGGAGACCTTGGACTTCTATGGTATAAAATACATCCTTACTTTCACTCCTCTAAGTGAAATTAAGCAATTCTTTCCATTATAAATGTGGACAATGAACTATAGTGGTACTACCTGTGACTCTGTCACCAATGGAAATTACAGATATTTTCATATCACATTATGGTACTGCCAATGTCTCAAAATATTGGTTTCACTCATCATTGCTTCAAAATTACAGTAGTTACAATGCCCACTGCTAGAGCTTAATATTTAATGCATGCATAACAATGGCCATATACCACTAATGGGCTTGATTTGGAAAGCCTTTCACTATACCTGAATTACTTTGTAATCCTAAGCCTTTTCTACATTTATAAACATTTTGAGAAGGGCAGGACGTCTACTGCACAAAGGAGTTTGAGGGAACCTGCTGGTGGGACAGCCAGTCATTAAGTTCTAGGGTATGTGCTCAAAATTAAGTCCTCAGAAGGAGTATAAGAGCGACACCCCTGGGAACCACTAACAGTATGGTTCAGTTGCATCTGCCCAACCTCCCTATCCATGGCCGGCATCAGCTTATCTTATAGATGTGGAACCAGCCAGAGAGAAGGGATATTGCTGAGGTCCAACTGGGAACAGGATTCAGATCTGGGTTTCTAGTTCTAGAATCCTGAGCCAGTATTAAGAGGGGCTGCCAGTAAGTCTTGGCAGTTTGAGCAAAACAAAATGGTCTTCCAAGCTAGAGTGGCACACACACACACACATGCTTCTTGTCCAACAACTAAATTCAAATATATTTACTTTGTTCTTGCAGAATACTTATGTAAAATGGAGCCTGAAAAAAAATCATTTAGGAAAAAGGGGCATGATCTGGGTCATTTTCCATTGGAAAAGACACAATATGTGGGAAGGAGGAAAGGGATTACACATATGAAACAAACTCTGCTGCTGCACTAATAGCTTTTCACGTACCATTGTATTTGTTATCCCCTTTCACAGATGTGGAAGCTGAGGCTTGGAATAATGACCTGACTTGGCTCAGGTGGCTCTCCCATTTTACAGCTAACTGGCTTGACTGCCATTTGATAATAAATATAATGAGAAACACCCAAGACCTAACATGTGTCCTTTTTTCTTTTTTAAAAATTTCATTTATTTCTTTGAGTGAGGGAGAGAAAGGGAACACAAGTGGGGGAAGTGGTAGATGGAGAGGGAGAAGCAGGCTCCCGGCTGAGCAGGGAACCCAATGCAGGCTCAATCCCAGGACCCTGAGATCATGACCTGAGCGGAAGGCAGACACTTAACTGACTGAGCCACCTGGGTGTCCCTAACACCTGTTCTTCTAAGCAATCCTAGTAACTCTTTACAATTAGTTACCATGAATCAGACCCAGTCCCCTGCTAGAACTGTTTCTTTCATTTTGGGTTTTCTAATGATAGCTACTGCCCTGGGGGCAGGTGTGGGATTCACCAATAGAAAAGCTCCAGGCAACAGTTACAGCCCCTCTGAATCAACAGCCACACGTACAGCTTCAGAGCAACACAAAACAGGTAATTTAATTTCATAAAAGGATCTTTCTACAGTTTGTTTTTTTTCCTCCCAGCCTATTGAAATGTACACACCACGAGGACAAAGTACAAGGTGCTGTTCGGCTGTAATTTTACTTCTGCACATATTTAATGTGCTGCTGGGGATGAAACATTTCATGGTTCCTGTGCTCAGTAAATGAAATAAATCAATGTGTTTAAGAGAGAGCGATTTTTTTTTCCCTTGCTGCTTGGGGGGAAGAGCTCTTTACTTTTCTATTAACATGAACTTAATGAACCATTTCACATTCAAAACCCCTTAGAAAGGTCATAATGCCTATTTCCTAATTAAATTTTTTTAAATTCAAATAATGCTAATTTTCTTTTATATCTCCACATGGGGAGCAGTGCTTTATAAAAAAAAAAATTAACTGGAACAAACAACAGAATTGAGTGAGGACTACTTCAGTGAGTTAAAGATCGATGCTTGTAGGGCTTCATAAAGGAAGACAGAGAGAGGAAAGGCCTGGCCCAGCATTTTAATAAATATAACCAAAGAACCTCAAAATTTGGGTTTCTATGGAATTCAGGCCTAAATAAAGTTTATTGTTTGGGGACAAGTTGGTGTGATGCTTCTAAATGAGCAGCCATAAAGCCAACATGCTTTAACCAACAATGGTTACTCTGATTTAGGTGCTTTTGCTTGGATTTCCTTTACGTTGATGCCGAAATTTCACAGCCTGTATTAAAAACGCTGAGGCTTCGTGTGATGCAGAAACAGGTACTTGAGGCTCACTTCATTCTCAGGCCAGTCTGATTTTTTTCCCCTCCTAATTGCAGCAGACAGCATCAGAGCTTTGTCAGCGTTACCTGCTCTGAATAGAAGCACTCTTGGACCGCCTCGTCAAAGACCAGGGAAGAAAGCAGGCTCTCTGGCTGGCAGCGGTCTTGGATTCTCGCCCCTGGCCATACTGTGCAATCACGCTGTTTATTCCACTGTAACAATCAGACGGCGCGAGCGGAGCACCTGGTCCTCCCGGCCGGGCCTTCCTTGGCAGCTGACGGGCAACCTCGCTGCCAGGTGGTCACGCTTCAATTACATTAGCTAGCCATTCTAGGGTTAACGAGGACCCACTTTCTTCAGAATGCCCCGGGAAAATCAGTTCTTCATAAAGGACAGTATGCCTTTTGTTGATCACTGAACAATGTTGCTGAAAATCCATTAAATTAAATTCTCTTTATTGGACTGCATAATGCAGTCACGATAGCCCCAGCGAGAAGTTTGCACGTTTATTTACCAAATTTCTGAATAATTTATACATGGATCCTGGCTCTTCTTTCATTTAGTGGCCAAATGTTTCTTCGGAATGGAACAGTGTGGCTTTGCCTTCATTTTAATATGGGTTAATGCTTACTCGCAAATAAAAAAACAAACAAAAGCAGAACTGAATTGAAAACTGGCCAGAAGAGTTAAGTCTCATTTTAACTCAGAATCCATATTCCAACTTTCTTTCACAGGAGGACTTTCAAATATATTGGCATGAATTTACGTAATATGCTTTAAAAAAAATCTTTCATATGATCACCATTTTTGTAACAGAAAATGGAAGAGATGGAAACAAGAGTGGGGAGGGAGAACAGTCGCTGAGCTGTAGGTATGGGAACTGGGGCCGAGGCTCAGGTGGAGGTGAGTCTGGGTGGAAGTGCACACACAATGGTGGAGTTAGATGGGCAGCTAGGGTGCCGCCCTTCCACCCACTGGAGCTGCTCCCTGCAGGCCTCATGGGGCAGGTGGGCAGAAGAGCAGCAAACTGGTGCCTCCCTGCCCTCTTCTTCCTTTGCTTTCCCCCTGGAGGAGCCCTTTGCTGTTCTGGGGGGCGCTTAAGGTTTCTGATAGTTAGATATCCGGCTGGCAGCTTTGAATACATGGCTACACAGTTTGAATGGGTTTTAAGAGCTCGAAGTGGAAGAAATATAAGGAAAACAAAGGCATAGAAAGATTAGTCATTTAGATAATATTTTTCTAGGAATTTAGCCTTAGCTGTTTGAGAGATAATTTAAAATAGGATTCTTGTTTGTTTTTTTTAATTCAGAGGAAGCATTAACAGAAACAACAACAAAAAAAGTTAGATTCTCCTGAAGTACATATTAGGTACCAAAAGAACATAAGCCAAGCAAAGAAAAAATTCTATTGAATTTCACTTTCATTTAAGGTCGGGGGGGGGGGGAACCCTACCTACTTTTTTTTTTTTTCCTACTTTTTTTTTTTTAAGAGACGAGGAAGAGTATCACAATAATTTAGGGAGAAAGGTGTACATTTTAGTTCGTATGCAAATTTCAAGTACTGTGTGTGAATATTTGTAGAAATTAGTGACAGCACAGTCGGAGGTGGAAGGCACCAGAAAACACAGTGCTTAGGGGGAGAGCACTGGCCTGGGTGTGAATACCTCTCCACTTACTGGCTGAGATGCTAGGGCAAGTCTCTGAACTTCTTTCTGAGCCTCATTTTCCTCTTGTGGAAAATGGGGCAACAACCCCCTTCCCTAGTTACAATTAAGTGCACATAAAGCAGTGTTTGTTGCGTTACACGTATACCCCCAGAGCTCACATAAGGATGACTGGCTAGTAGACATTTTATTAGAACGTCATCAACTTCCAGTTAGCTGAGGCGCCTCCACTCCGTCCTCTGTCATTCTAGCCTGATTCAAGCTGGAGGCACGCACGCAGGCACTCACTGCCCTGTAATGTAACCACTTCATTGATTTCCTTTGCAGTCAAACCTCCCAAGCAAAAGCAAATTAGAACCCAGTGCCAGAATAACGCAAGCACCAAAGAATAACCTTCCGTTATATTGCTGATGAAATATCAAGAGCACAGATTACAATCGGACATTCAGAATAAATGTTTTAGTTTTGCTTCCTGATCATTTTTGATAAACGCTTTGGCTTTGCCTTGGCATTTATCTTTCTGAGGCAGGCTGGTGTCTGGTCACAATGTACGGTTCTAGTAACATTATCTCTGAATTATAAGATCCACCTTGAACAAGGCTCCAGCACAAAGGTATTAGAATGTGCTGGTGACAAGCAGACACTCTTTTGCAGCTCAAAAACAATGGCTGACGCTTCTGTATGAATAGACAGCACATCAAAGGCAGCCTTTTATGGAGAAAAATTGTGTGATGTCCACTTTAATCTCTCTCAAAATCTATGCACAAACTGAACCCAATTTCATTTTTCACATAAATGCTGAGGCTTGATAACAAGGACATCTCTTTCTTTACAGTTAAAAGACAAGGAGACAAAGATATGCTAGCATAGCCTTTGAACTTTTTAAAGCTATATCAATGGGCCATGATACTTAACCACTGATACAGGGCAGAGATTTTACAATAGCTGCATTTAAAGCATTTTGACTAAAGGAAAAAAAAAAATAAAAAAAATAAAGCATTCTGACTAAAACCATTCATTATTATAGATTAAAGAATAGCATTAATATCTAAGCTTTCTTTAAAGCTGCATAGTTTTTATACTTTTAACCCTTTGATCAATTCACAAAGGTCCAGAAAGGTAAGATGGTAGGTAATATCACAGGATTTATAAAAATACAGTGGCACACGGATGTAATTTGAAGGGGGTCACATTCATTTCCTGGATCAGAAAGGATGCAGAAGAAGCACATTTTGGGGTAGAAATGGGGGAGATAGTTCTCTGGTGATCAGATTCCTTGGAATGGAGACAATCCAGGCAGTGACTCTTCTGACCCTGAGTTATTGGGGGGGGGGGGGAGAACTATGAAATGGTGTCTTCAGATGCTTCCCCATCTCCACTTTCCTCTCCTTGTGCCTTCGGTGTCCCCTAACAGGTGCCCTAATTGTGAAGTTGGTGGTGATTGTCATTCATAGTTTCCAGCCAGCATCCCAGAGTCCCCTCCTGCTGTTCCTCATCTCACACGACATTCTTGTGGGTGGAGTCTGGGCTCTGTGGTCGGACTGCTGGTGCTCCAATCCAACCCCATCATCACTACCCATCCAGTTGTGCACTCATGAGGAAGTCACTCCACTTCTTTGAGCCTCAGCCTCCACATGGGTAAAGGGTGAAAATAGTGATCCTACACACCGCTTAGTAGGGTGCCCAGCACAAGCTAAGCCCTAGATAGATGTTTGCCACTACCTGCCACTCTCGGCTTGGAAAGAAACCATGGAGGTTCCTGACCCCATCTCCCACCATTATCCTGCTAATGCCTTATGGCAGCACTGCTCATTCCGGGCCACATGTGAGAATATTCCGGTGGTTAATCAGCATTGATTAAGCCCCGCTGCAAATCAAGTCACCAGAATCTATGGAGCGGGTCCTGGGTTATCCTGCAGTTCCCCATGTGATGCTAGGGTTGAGAACCAGGGCTGATGCCCATGCGGCACAAGTATTTCCCCTGGAGGCCTCCCCTGCACAGGGGCACAGAATGGGAGGGGGGTTACCTTCAGGGGTATGGAAGTTGGGCCTGAGGGACTGGCAAGTAAGAAATGTGTTTGATTTCATATCTTAAAAACAACTCAAATTCCTGGCGTGTATTTATGTTAATAAAAAATGTTGTCAGTGATTAAACACCAAGTACTGCTTCTGATCTACAAAGATGTGTTAAGCTTCTCATGGGACCCAACTATAACTGGCTCACTGCCTGGCTTCCCAATTTGGAAGGCTCTAACATAATGTCTGGTTATCCCAGGAGTGTCTGAGTTTTAAGAGGAGGTTCACGAAGACAGAGAAGTCCGTTATATTCAAAGGACTGAAGTCAGGATGGTGGAAGGGCAGATGACAGGACAAACATCGGTCAGAGGTTCGCTCTGGGTAGGAGGGCCACTGCATGACATTTGCTGCTAGAATTGGAAGGGGGGACTTTAACCTAATCCTGGCTCTGGCTCAGCTTGTGGCCTTGACTAGTCCACATCTCCCAGAAGGGGCTGCTTCTGAAAAAGCTTGTTTCAAAAACAAACCCAAAGCAAAAAGACCAACCACCAACCCCTCTTCTCCACCAGGGCTGTGACAGCCGATGCATGAGAATAACCTTTCAAAGGAGCCTCCCCGGCATAGCACTGAAACACTCCCATCACTTGAACTATCAAACAGGTGTTTAAGATTCACTCTTCAGTGGGATTTTAGTTATAAATAGCTTTTATTAGTTTGTCCTGTACCATTCTTAGAACTAGCCTGTAAGCAGTATACTCTTGAAAAGAAAAACTGGCAAAATCTAGCAATGGCTTTGAAAGACACTCTAAGAAGGTCTGAATTTGTAGGCTGAATTTATAGCTGAAATCATGACACAGTTGAAACTAATGGAGCCTACTGGCCCTGAGCAATGTATATGTTTTGAAAAAAAAAAAAAAAGATTTTTAATGACTGGATTTACGAGTGAAGTCCATTTTCTTCTTAGAGCCAAAAGTATTTCTTCTGTTGAAGGACCTTTCCCCTCCTTTCAACAAGAGCTATGGTCAGTAAAATTTTACATTCTTATTTAACAACAAGTTCATAATAGAAATCAAACCTGTGAACTCCTCTGTTAGGTCTCTAGTTAGCAGGGGAACACAGGTAAAAATGGAGAGCTACAAAACAGCAAAATCTGAGATTTTTGTTTCCTTTCAATTTCTCCATTTTGAGGGTTTCACTTAAAAACAACCGAGAACCATTTACAGAAATGAAAAACAATTCTAAACTAATTTTACATTAAACCACATATGGTGGCAGGTTATAAACCTTTTTCTGGAATTGATTTTTAAAGCCCTTATCACAAAACAGGGTTGGAGACACTGCATATAATAACAATAATAAAATAACACTCATTGGGCACAATGCCCAGAGAAACCAGCTATGCAAATACAAGGCTAAAGGAAAACGATGGTCTCAGAGAGAGACCAAAATGGTTCAAGATACAGCAATGTCGACACTTGGGGCTTCCATGGAACGAACAGCCTCCCAGACGCAGCCCTGGGCTCTGGCAGATGTCCTGTTTGGCAGTTAAACCCTCCTCACAGCCCACCCCACCCACCGCCATGCATGCAGATTTCTCTGCACTGTTAATGGAGTTCATGTTCATATGTAATACACATTTTGAGGATCCAAAAAATTATGTTTAACTACATGAAAATGCCTTTTTGATTGAGCCCCAAATAGTCAAATATTAGTAATTTCATTTAATTCAAGCCAATTTAAAGCAAGGAGTGGGGGAGCTCATCCCACAATTGTGTCTTATTTTTCATCATCATCAAGCTGTTTTCAGAGTACCCCTAGACAGGATCAGGTGGGACAGTTCTCATTCAGGCCTCATCAACAGAAACAGAGGATCCCTGGCTCTTATCAATGGTGTCTCCAAGAAGGGTACCCCGACCTTGTCTACAGACTACATTCTGCTCAACAAAGGTTTGGGGAGGGAGAGACAAGGGTGGTGGTCTTCTAAAGGTCCCAATCCCATACATTCACATGTGGGCACCCTATGGCAGCATTCTAGCCGTCTTTTGCCACAATTATTCTTCTAGCTCTTAATCCCATTTGTTTTTATGCTTACCGTGCATGGGGTACTTAGTTTGGAATAACTATAACACTGATTTTCAAATTTATCAACTTTATCATCGTTAAATGGGAATACAAACACACCCAATACTTTACACTAATTCTGATGGGGTAGGTAAAAACAGTCTCTGAAGAAAGCAATATTCAGACACGTTTTACCATTATAGGAATAAGAGTTAATATTGTGATGAAGAAATAAAAGCTGAATGTGGGAGACTATCCTGTGTTAGTGTAGAAAGATATTCTGTAATTTGGGAGCACCCGACATGGCAGAGTGGATTTTAGCTTCAATATTAAATAGTTTTTAAGAGGGACGCCTGGGTGGCTCAGTGGTTTAAGTGTCTGCCTTAGGCTCAGATCATGATCCTGGAGTCTTGGGATCAAGCCCTACATTGGGCTCCCTGCTCGGCAGGGAGTCAGCTTCTCCCTCTCCTTCTGCCCCTTCTCATGCACTCTCTTTCTTCCTCTCTCAAATAAATAAATAAAATCTTAAAAAAATAGTCTAAGAAAGGACACATGAACCACAGGTATTTTTGAAAACTGGAATTAAACAGCTGATCTTAGTTTGTAATAGATTTTTTGGCTAGATTTACACCAAGTATCGTAAAATATCAAATTTATCAGACCTCTGAATAGATTTGTTATTACAAATCACCTCTAAGTTCAGACAGAATTTACAACACTAAAAACCAGATAATGAAAAACAAATCAGATAATGGAAGTTTAAAAAATATTTTTCTTGAGTGTTATTTTCCCAGAAGAAACAAATTCAATTGTTATTCTGTTACTTTTAATAAAATCTATGCTATAAAATTTCTTAGGCAATTCCATAAAGGAGATACTGGAAAACGGTAATAACATTTTATCTTTGACATTCAAGCATTTTTAGAACTTTAACTTCAGAAGGGAAAAGCTCAAATTAACAGGTATATTTTCACTGCATTGAAAAGAAATGTAGCTTTTTAAAAATTTTGAATCTTTACTCTCACCGAAGAGAAAGAAATTATAAAAATGAAATATTCATTTACTTAAGAAGTGATCTGACTTTGGGTTTATGAATATATAATGAAGGAAAAAGTAAATTTGCTTTCAAGTTAAGACTTAACAGAAGTTTGTTGAGTCCATAATTAGCACCTACCAGGGCGGGCTTTCTAGAATCTCAACAAGGAAAAACCTGGAATGCAAGTCCCATTCAACAACCTGAGAAGACGGAGCGCTTTTCACAGGCAAAGAACACATTACGAAGTTCATTAATTAAACAGTGCGGGTGGAGCAGATGGATGCTACCTACGCTCGAATGACGCTAAATTGGGACAGAGGTTTGCAGTCCTTAATGAGGCTCTATAAAATGAATGATTACATAGTGATCACAAGTAAACAAGCCTGTAAGGAGAGCTGGATTATCAGGGCAACAAGTCCTGCAACATGGTAACAAGAAGACCAACAGGAGTGGAAGTATCCAATACACAAAAACACCTCTGAGGTCATTCAATCTCAGGACCATTCCAGGAGCCGAGGAAAGTGGAATGAGTCTAAAAGGGTTAAGCATGAAATGACAGCAGGGCAATAATATGAAAATGCCTGGCCATGGAAATGAATGAGACAGAAACCTTTTTGTCACATATTAAGTGTATTATTGAGAATGAGACTCTCAAGATTCCTTTTATCTTTACAGAAAAACAGAGATGCAAAATGTCAGGTACTTGGGCTTTTTAAACTAAAAGGCTTAGCAGAAGCAGCTATCCAGAAGACCTGGGCATTAAGATGATTTTTTAATGATATTTTTTCTCTTATCACTAATTAATTTTTTACTTTTCCAGCTATGTCAAATCCTTATTTTTTTTTTTTTAAGGGGAGCTCCTAATTAGCCTTTGCTGCACATGGACTTGTATACCCACTCAAAAGAAATTTTTTAGACTCAGAAGAGAAAGTTATTTTGATATTAAAAATTTGCTATCAATATTTGTTGTCTAAAACTTAAAATTTTGAAATGAAGAATATATTTTAGAATGATCTGTTATATTTTCCAGTTTAGACATAATATAATCTCATTAACAGTAATTGAGAACTTTGGAACAAGGGTATCCAGAGAACACAGGGTAGCTATGTATTAGTAGCTCAGAGGTCGATTTTAAAGGGGATCCTCTGCTTCTATCCTGTGGCCCCCACTGGGATGCTCTGTGTTGTTTGCCTGATCCGTATTTCCTTGGCTTTGATTTTCTCAGTACACATGTCCTTTACCGTAAGTTTCTTCAAATCCAGTTTTGAAAGAGGTAGAATATAAATAGATTCAACATATACAAATCAGCATCTTGCTTGCAAGAACAGAAACATCACCATGATGGAACTGTGTTTTCAAATATTCATTAATGCAAAAGCACAAGGAGTCACACCAGTCAAGTCCTTGTTTTGAGTAAGACTTTGTTGTGAGCTATGACATTGAGAATATTTATACTATTTTCATTGCTGTTTAATTTGGAAGCCACATGTATTTAGGTATAAGTGATGGACATGTGGTTTCAAAATGGCATCCTTTCCATTGCAATTTACAATAGTTTTGCTTTCACCTTTATTTCATAGAATCGAGGTTGAAGGGGCTAAGTTCTCTTGGTAAGAATAAGAGAGGCTAAAATGGAGTGGAATCACTTCACTTTCTCAAAACTGTCATTTTGATGGCCAGGTCAAAAGTGTGGACCCATGAGAATCAGTGGTTGGCCCGGGCTTCATCCTGGCCCTGCCCAGGCTGTGAGGCCGTGGCCAAGCCCTGTTTCTTCAAGCTTCACTCTCTCCATCTGTGATATACTGCAGAGCTGTCACCAAGAGCGGGAATAATGGACCAATGGCCCTCCTCTTTTGTGTGTCTTTGGCCTGTGCTTCTCTGCATGTTACACACCGCTGTCCCTAACTACCCTGTGGGTGCCGAGTGTGGCCTCCAGTCTATCAGCTAATGAGAGAGCATTTTATGGGTCACGTGCAGACACTGACTACTGATGGAGAGTTCAGTCTCAGTGGTCTCCTCACTTCTATCCTCAGGCAACTATTCAGATATTCCACTGCATTTCACCTACATTTCATAACAAGGAGTGGGAATAGAACACTACTAACACACACAGTTCTCAAACTCATGGCAGTGGCAGCACTGGAAATCCTTTACTTGGTAAATTCAAGTAAAGTTTGTTTATTTATTTATAAAGATTTTATTTATTTATTCATGAGAGAGAGAGAGAGAGAGAGGCAGAGACACAGGCAGAGGGAAAAGCCGGCTCCATACCGCTGAGCCACTGGGCTGCCCAAGTATTTTTAAAACTTCAGTATCTGTTTAATTTTAATTTACCTGTTATGGTGAATGTTAAAAGTGTCTAATGGATTTTTAGGCTCACGGAACGTATACTAGCTGACTTCCAGTGGCAAAGGGCAACACGCTGGAAAAAGAGCTTCAAACATGAGGATCTTTAAGTGAGGCACATTTAGGAATTTTACATATTTTGTTTCATTATTTGAGAACAGAATACCCTCTATAAGAGATAAAATGTATATTTGAATTCATATCTGTTGATAAGGAAGCAAAAATTCTGGATTTGAAAATGTATTTAAAATGAAATATCAATATTGAAGATATGAGTCTCCAGTCTCCTCCCCCAAATAAATCTTTCCAGGGTACACAAAGTAATCTGTTAAAAAAAAACTGCATTATCCTCCTAGATTGAAGTTCCTTTAAAAATTTATGTATTCGCCAAATTCTGATTGCAAAAGCTCTCATGTGCCAGACTGACTACAAAACACTTAGTGATTAGGTCCATAATTAGAAACTGTCTAATCATTTTGTTGGCAATTCTTGACTCTGAAATGCTTAAATAAAATGTTCAATAAAGGATTATTTATAAAAGAACCAATATTTTGATCACAAATTCAAAGGGAAGCCTGATTGTACAAATGCAGATGACTGTCTAAATCCTAGATTGAATTTAGACATGTATTAGCACAACTGATCCTAAATAAGTTAGTAGGAACATTTTTTTAGAGGATCCCCATGCATTTACTTCATAGTTTGAAAATGTTCATTCTAATGTAAACTTATAGTCTAGATTCGTTTGGGTAGATTTATTTAAATGAGCCATGCATTTAGTACACTAGGAGAGACTATGCAATATCTAATATTCCACAAAAGAATCACCATTCTTTTATAGCTTTAAAATATTCTAACGTGAGGAGCTTGAAATGCTCTACAATTGAGTTGATATATGATCAGGCAGTAGTTTCTATGGAACTTTTAAAAGAGAAAGCTAGCGTTTAATTGTGAGAAAGAGATGCAGCATAAACTTAAAAATTCCCCTTCTCTGAAGGAAAAAAATGATCCAGAAATTTAAAATAACTTCAATCCAAAGTAAAGCAAGCCACTTCATATGCTTTCAATAAGTGTAACACATTTTATATAATGATCCAGAAGCCACCTTTCTAGAGCATTGCAACTAAAGACTTTTTAGCTGGAGGGGTTAAAAGTATGGGTGTGGAAGTCAGCTTTTGTTTGAAAAATTAGCAATGCTATGAGTCATCATGCATTAGCAGCAGAAGAGTTTTGCATCTTGTACGAATCCAGACACCATATGCCATGCGAAGGCCTATTACTTTATTCGGTGCCACCGCTGACAGGCAGCCACGTGGGTATCCCCAGTGGAAGGGCTGTCTCCTCCCGGCGGCGAGGACAGGAACCCAGTGAGCTGAACACATCCGACATTGTACGGAGCAGCAGGAACAGCTGGTAAGCTAGCAAGCAGCAACGGCCAAGTGGAGCGCGGATGCTAATGAGCCTGGCGACAATGACGGCCTTCAGAGGGAGGACTGCAATGTCTGCATGTCCCCACAACAGCCTCAAGAGTAGAATCTGCTCGTTCATGCCTTTAGTCTCATTAAAACACAATACTGGTATTTGGTTTATCAAAACCAGTTGTAAGTCACAATTTTAAAATCCACCCAACAGATTTACCATGCATTAAAAGTTGCATTGAAATTTATGTACAATTTCCAAAGGCATCTTTACATATTGCAGGGAGTTGGGGGCAGTGGAGTAATAGCTCACCCGGAGCAGCTGCTATTGGATTTGGGTCCTGGCTCACCCCTAACATGACTGTGTGGCCTCAGGCAAGTTATTTAACCTTTCTGGGCCTCTGTACCCTCAACTATATTTTTCAAATATAATAAAATATAGAATAAGTTACATAAGACACTGTACTATATTTGCATCACATAGTGAAATAGGATAATAACTGTATCTTCCTCACAGTGTTGCGGTAAGGATCAGATGAGTGACAACATGTGTGAGGCTCACAGGCCTGGGACAGAGCAAATGCTGTTGAAGCTAAGCTAACCACTGGCTCTCCAGGTGACCAGAGAGTTGAGCTCCATTACTCTTTCTGAAACCGAGGCAATGGGCAAGTTCCTTAACCTCCTAGCCTTGCTTCTCTCACTACATAAGATACAGCACATTTCCTTAAAAGTGAAGGGCCCGCTAGGTGGGGGTGGGGAGGACAACTGGCAGATACAGTATGATCAGACAGTGGGGATGAGGGAAGTGAGTACAGAGGTCTTTGAATGCCAGGTGTGATACCTGCAGTCACAGCTGGGGCCCCTAGACCAGAGATCCTTGAAGGTTCCAGGTTTACTGAGGAAAACCCTGCTGAAGGGAGCTCACTTCTCTGAACACTCCTTGCTTTGACCAAGTCCCTGTAGCTCCTACTGACTCTCCAAATGCCAGGCGGAAGGCCCCTGCTCAGGGTTGAGTATCTTCTTTCTAGCCCTAGGCTGAGCTCTCCATCACAGCCATTACAAAACTGTATAGACCTCTCTTTTCCTTATGTTTTCCATACTCAACAAAGGGCCCTTTGAGGATGGGGACCGTGCCCCCTCCATTTGTGCGCCCTCGGCAACAGCATGGTTCCCGGCATACAGGAAATGCCCAATGGATATTTGGTTGAGTGAATAAACTAATTGAAAAAATGGCTATTAGATTTGTCATTTTCAGAACTGGTGTCTGGGAGTGTGAATGAGATGATCAGAAACTGCTGATCACTTTTTGTCAAGATTTTCTTGAAAGCTCTAAGAAAAGACGCTTTACTGAAAGATCATCTCCAGCTGCGAATGCACTTTCCATCTCTATTCCTGGGGTTGGGTGTGTGTAAATACAGTGGAGAACTGTCTCCTTGAAGTCTTCCTGCAAGCTAAGCTCAGCTTGGGGGATGTCAACCCGAAGGTGACATTGGTACTTTATGAAAAATAGAAAGTATGCCATTGCCTACAGAGTGCAGAGCAGTGAAATCACTGCCTCAGAGCTTAAAAGACAAAGACTGACATAAAGACCATATGCCAAGGGAGAAAAGCTTGAATTTAAAGAAGTACCACGATAAACCTCCTGAGGAACTTTGTGTAAAATACAGTGGAATTCATGATGAATTCAAGCATATTTTAATTTGGAAAACTCCGTTTCTGGAGGAAATCTTAAGTTCTCTGGCGAGCAGCTGCTGGGGTTCTCACATGCAGCAGACCCCCGGCTCTGTTTCCCTGGCTGTCTGCTCCTGGTAGGGTGGGCTTGCACAATGGTCAGTCCTGACCCTGACTTGAATTTGTTGTCTCCTCTATATTTGCTTTCTTTATAATCAGCTCTCAATTTTCTGTTGCATCCAAAATTCCACAGACAAAATCAGGATTACTAGACATGTTAAATAAGGATTGGAAAGCAAGGTGGAAAAAAAAAAGGGAAAGCAAGGTGAAGAACTGGAAGGGGCTTTTCCTGATTCCCACCCTGCTTACAGGTGATACACAGAAGCAATATGCAGCAGACCCTCAGGCAGAGGCACTCCAGGCCTCAGTGGTCCTGAAGGGCCAGGTCTTTAACCCTGAGTCTCTCACATGGTCAAAGCCATTCAAAGAGGAGAGTGACACACAATGTTTAGTTTCTTCCACCGATTTTTTTGTGGGGAAGTAGTTGCTAGAATAAGAATGATCTTTAGTCACTAGGATTTCAAAGATTTTTTAAAAAATCTGTAATGGTTAAAAATATTTGGAATAGAAATACAGCACAAGGCTCAAGAGTAGATGAAACTGCCCAGTATACAGTTATGATCAGGAGCAGCACAAAACAAAGCTGGTAGTTTGAAAAGTGAGTGACGTATGTGCCTGAAATTGAAACACACATGTCCCAAGCAGTCTATTTCCCTGAATCAAGTTTCAGAGGAATGGTGATCCATGCAAGAGATGATAAGACGCACACATTACAGATGGAATGTGCCCCTAGCAAGGGTGCTATGAATCTGAGCCATAAAGCTGCCGCCTTTACAGTCCCGTGTAATGTCACCTAAGCGCTCTGCCTTGCATGACTTGCTGCAGGCTGCCAGAGATTAGAGCTATCGATCGCTCCCTGCAGAAGGGTCTTGCTGTGCAAAGGGAAGGTAAGCGGCAGAGACAGACAGCTTTAGTATTGATTGGTTCCAGCAGGGGGGCTGCGCTTCCAAATGAAGGTCAGCACTCCTTCACACCACCTAGGAGAGTTACTGTGATGTGCATCCGGGCACAGAGGGATGGGGGAACCGGGCCAAATGCCGGAGTCTCAAAGCCACCTCCTCTCATGTTAGCCAGTCACAATACCTCTCAGAGACGCCAAAGATGCCACATAAATCTCAGGCTTTAAAAAAAAAAAATAATGGCAACAGAAGCCTAGGATCAGCACTGGTGCACTCTTCCAAGGCAGACGGATCACTGCCACAGAGAACTGCCAGAGGCCATGTCAAAAAACTGTCAAAGCAATGTGTATGCAGCTTCAAGAATGTCCCTCTAGTGTCTGAGAGGTTCACTAAAGCCAGAAGGACAGCTCTTATTATAAAAGACAAAAACCTTTTGCCCACTACAAGTTGACCGCTCTTCCCCACTTATTGCTTGAATATTTAAAAAAAAAAAAAAAAGTCCCAAGCTGACATTCTATTTAAGGAAGTTTGAATTATATAAATGATTCTCAAAAGATTTTCATGGAGATAAACTTCCACAGCACAAAAACATAAACTCATCTAGAGAGTCAAGTAAAATTATGAGGTACATCACAGTTGTGATTCTTGAAGGCAACGTAAAATTAAATAATTAATGAGGGCAGATTAAAATGAAAATAAGGAACCCAAAGAAATTAAGCTAAGAACAAAATGTACCCTTTAAATGTGTGTTTCTGTGGACCAGGAAGCACAGTGAACTCAACTTTACTGCTTTTGTGATTAAATTCTTAGGCCTAAGAAGTCATTATTTAAGTCAGTTCTCTCTTTTTGGTATCCATTATAAGTCGTTTCTCTCATGCAGGCATAAAGATATCTTATGGTATAATTAAATAAATGGTGCTAGAGTCTATTTTCCCTTAATTAAAAGTTCCTTAAAATGTTTGCATTTCAGATTTTAATTCTAGTAACCCTTACTGAGTTCTTACTATGTTAGATGTAGGGGACTGAAAGGCAAGTAAGGTGAGTCTTTGCCTTCAAGGAGCTCACTATCCAGCAGAGAGGGCAAGTGCATCAGAGTGAGCCCTGCCCTGTTGTGGTCAGCACCAACACCCACTATGAAAGACAGCAGAGAGGTCCACCAGCCTCCTCCCTTCCCGGCACAGCTAGGTCGCTGCTGCTCCCCTCAGCAGGTGGATTCTCCTCCCTCAAATCTGGGCTGGCCTTGGGACCTGCCTTGGCCAACAGTTCTGGGACTTCCAATGTTAAACTGTGAAACCTAGTGCCTTCCACCTGGGTCTCTTGGAGCTCAGAGTAGCCATGTATGAAGTGCAATTGCTGTGGGTTACTTTGCTGTGAAAATACCCAAGCTAGCCAAGTGCGGAGGCTGCCGAGGAGTAAGAGATGTCCAGGAGCTTGCAGCTGCTCCAGCTATGCCCGTGCAGGTGCCACACATATGAGAGACCTGGGTGAGAACCACCCAGCTGAGCCCACAGTACCATGGGAGGTCCTCTCTCTACCACCTCTCCTTTAAAAACCTCTGCATATGGGGTGCTTGGGTGGTTCAGTCGGTTGAGTGTCGGACTCTTGGTTTTGGCTCCGGTCATGATCTCCTGGGTCATGGGATGGAGCCCTGAGTGGGGTCTGCCCTCAGCAGGGAGTCTGCTTGGGATTCTCTGCCTCAACCCCTCCCCTGACTCATGCATGCTCATGCTCTCTAAAGAAAATTAACTAAAAAAACAAACAACCCTCCCCCCACCAAAACAAAACTCAGCACAAGTCTTTTTAGACTTTATCCTATAAATCTCCAAATTGGGAAATGAGAAGACAATGTTTGAGTATCTATACCTATGTATTTTTTATATCTAAAATTAAGAAGAAAATTCAGCTTTACTGAGGCGTAGTGCCTGGCACCCTTCTTGTTCTTGCTCGGTCATCTATCAGACTCTCCCAGGTCAGGACCAGTCCTAAGTGAGACAGGGGTGGGGTGGGGGCTCCCTCAGTCACTCTTACCACTCTGTGATGTATCGTGGTTTACATGACCCTTCATACTGAAGTTCTGAGTTTTATTATCCTATAAATGGGATCATCTTTCAAATACATTGTACTGAAGCAGGTCATGACCATGAAAATGTTTCGTACCACACAAACATTTGCTCTTTATCTCACAGGAAAGTTCTTATAAAAGCTCTTCAACATAAAGATGAATTACTCATCTTTTTTTTTTTCATAGAAAGACAAATGTTCTAAATTTGGTGACTGCTTCTGTGATGACAGAAGCTGAATTTATTCATTCATTTAACAAGTATTTATTGAACAAATGTTTACTCTGCGGCAGGTGCTGAGGCTGCATTCAGGGTTGGTATTCACCTGGAAAACACCAGCATGGGCAGCATCCTGGCCAGTGTCTGCTGCTGCCCTGGTGGTGCCCAAAGTTAAATATTTCAACTATCATCCTTGGAGTCATCAGGGAACAAAACAGACAGAAATCCCCGCCCTTATGCAGGGGGCACAACAGGAGTACAATGAGTAAGTGAATTATATGGTAACTTAGTGGACAATAAGGGCTTGTGGAGAAAATAAAAGATGCAGGTGTGCTGCAGGAGGCAGTGGGCAGGTGTGTACAGGCGTGGGGCCATTGTGCCTCAGGGAGGCTGAGGGCACCGGAGAAGAGATGAAAGGAGCCTGGTGGACATCTGGGGAACAGTGTTTCAGGCAGAGGACACAGAGCATTCAGGCCTCTACTGCAGGACTCTGGCCTTGACTCTGAGTCAGGTGGGGGCCCCTGGAGGTTGTGGGCAGGGCAGCAATGTGGTCTGACCCATGTTTTAGCAGGTTGGCTCTGGCTGCTGTTCTGACTGTACTCCTGAGCAGAAACAGGGCCAGAAGCAGGAGACAAAGCCAGGAGGCTATGGTTGGTCAACAGTACATCCTTAGCCATCATCCTATGAAAAATGACATTACCATTCCCTCCAAGTGACATATGGATATCAAGAGAGTCATTGCTTATAAAGGAAACATGTCATGGAGAGAAGATCTTGCAAAGAAATGCTGGAAAATGCTGCCTGCAGCCTGGTTTACTATTGAAGATGGCCTATGTTTCCAGAAAGCTCTCCGATCTATACCACCAAACCTTCACAATTTTGTAAGCTGTTTCTAACTTTCCCAATGAAGAACTTACTACATTTTCGATCTCTGTTGAAAAAAATATAATCAACAACTCAGGGAAGATGGAAATCTCCTGCCAAATGCCAATAAGAACCTTCATAGAATTGGTGGCTAAGAATGAGCATGAGTGTCAGTAGGCCAAGATCCTCTGCCCCCGCAGGCCTATGTAACTTTGCAAGGTTTTGTTTTCAGCTCTAAAACCAAGTATTAAAAAAAAACTGAGTTTGGAAGGACTCCTTAAAATCACTGAATCACAGAACTATTATGAAATCAGTTATAAAAATTACATTTAATCCCATTGCTCTCACTAAAACACTGTATCTTAATAAAAGCAAAAATAATTTTATATTATTAAATATGAAAAACTTCAAATTATTGTTTAATCTTTAGTACATCCTCTCAAATTCTCATTGAGTACACTTTATAATGTCATAAAATATTGGGATAGCAGAACCTATGTATACTTTAAAATAAATACATGTATGTTTGAATGGCATGTTTAAAAGTTTCTTTTTTTGTCTTTTGATGGGGTATATAGTAAGAAAAAGACTGGAGGTGACGGGGGTAGGAAGTAGGTTCGAGGTGGGTGTCCCCAGCCACCCAGTTAGGACTATTCGGGATGACCTCCACCCTTGCTGCAGGGATGGACTGAGTGGTAAGCTGCATGTGTTGACAATGAAAGGCTGCTCACAATGAACCTCACACACTGAAAACCTGCCTCAGCACCTTGAAATAGTCTACGGGCATTTATGTAATCAATTCTAATTAGCTTATGGCTATCCTTCTGTAAAACAAACAACATGAACAAAACTGCAATTTCTGGCCTCGAGGTATAGACGGCAGACACGTGAAGAGATACGCAAAAATATGTGAACAATCTGAAGGTGCAACCAGAAATAAGCTTCTCCCAGGACCTTCTGATTTTTAATTCTGTATTTCTGTGACTCCACAAATGCCCACTGGGCACTAACTGCATGTGTCTCCTACAGCAAGGGTCAGGTTCCACCCTCTGTCACAGTTACTAAGGCCATACTGGCTGGGAAGCCTCAAGGGCAAGGCTGCTCATCTCTGCACAGGACAGGACTTGCCACAGTCATACCACCAATGCTGGCTGAGGGAGGAACAAGGAACAATGAACACCCTGAGTTAACAGGTGTGTGCAGCAGGCCGGGATCTGACTTGTCCTCCTGTGCTGGGGACGAGGCGCAGCTGCTTCTGGATATACAGAGAAGGTACAGGGTGCCAGCCCTCCCTTTCAAACCAAGAGATGTGCTATCAGTTTGCTCATGCAATGTGGATGCACTTCTCCTGCATGGTCTCATCCTGGGCTCTGGGGTGGAGGAGACAGCAGGGAACAAAACAAAGATCCTGCTCGTCTGCCTTTTACATACGCGTGAGGGGAAGAGACATTAAGTAAATGGTAAGTGCTAAGGAGAACATGAGTGAGACCTCCAGGAGAGCTTGCTAACAGAAAACTTCCTGATGAGTGACTGCTGAGCAAAGACCTAAGGGAAGGGAAGGGCTGAGCTGTGCAGATGTTAGGGGGAAGAGGAGGAATTCCTCACACAGCAAGCAGTTCCTTGAGGCTGGGATCTGTTTGTGGATCCTTGTACGGATTCTGTGTTTTTCTGTGGGTGATGCTCTGGCATGCTTTGATTTCTTTTCTTTTCTTTTTCTTTAAATTATTTATTTATTCATGAGAAACACAGAGAGGGAGAGGGAGAGGCAGAGGGAGGAGGCACAAGCAGAGGGAGAAGCAGGCTCCACATAGGGAGCCATATGTGGGACTCAATCCAGGGACCCGAGGATCACGCCCTGAGCCAAAGGCAGACACTCAACTGCTGAGCTACCCACGCGTCCCTCTTTCCTTCTTTTTTAAAGACTGATCATTCATTCATTCATTCATTCAGACAGAGCATGAGTAGGGGATGGGGAGAGAGAGCAGGTTCCTCACCGAGCAGCAGGCCCTATGCAGGGCTTGGTCCCAGGACCCTGGGATCATGACCTGGGCTGAAGGCAGACGCCCAACCAACTGAGCCACCGAAGTGCCCCACATGGTCTGATTTCTCTTTCAGGAAGAAAGCTCTGGCTGCTGGAGTATTCCAGGTTGAGCCGGAAGAAGCAGGGAGACTGCCACACTGGCTCAGGAAGGGGGTGCCTGGATCAGAGGGGGAGTGATGGAGAGGTAAGGAGCAGCTGCACTTCTGTTATGTTGTGTGAGCTATTAATTGTATATATATATTCATTCCAGAAATCCTAATAATAATCTATTTGTGAGAATTATGGTCCTCATATTACAGATAAGGAAATTGCCAGAGGTAAAGATACTTGTTCAAAGCCAAAGAATCAGTTATTGTTTAAAATAAAGTTGAAATCAGTTAAGGTCTGTCTGAGGCCAGCGACCATGCATCACCTGCTAATCTCAGCACTACAACTGAAGTACACACCTTACAATTTATCTGGCACTTATAGAAAAATTGCTGTTGAAGAGGGAAAAGAATGTCCTTGGATGCTTCTCAGTGAGAATGGAAGCTTGACCAGGAGCGTCCACTGCTACTGTGTCACTGATAACTGCCTCATGTAAATTCTAGAAAAAGGGTTTAAGGTGTTTTCATGTGGCTTCTAAAAAAAACATAAATAAATAAAAGAGGGAAGTCTGATATCCTTTATCATTGGTAGAAGTTTAGTTAAATGACTGGTCAATATGACAAACCCCTGAGTAAATCAGGGGCGCCCAGGCCATGGCACTGGGGCAGCTCCAGAACTCAAAAAGCACAGCTGATCTGCTCCCTTATCTAATCTTTACGGCCTAACATGTGATACCTGCGGCTAATGAATCCAGAGAAAGGAGAAAAGGAGCAATGAAAAGATTATGAAAATTTATCTCAAAGGAAGCCAATATATTAAAAGGTAAGAAGGTCTCATCCTGATCTGATGTGAGCTAAAACCAACACTTAGAGAAGTCTGAAATTCTACAGACATTTGCTTGACAAAATTATAGTGCATAAGCACAGAGATAATCTTCATTCAGATAACTTAATGCTGGTTTCTGACACAGACCTCTGATGCGCATATATAGTATTATATGCAGAGAATGTTTATCCTGTTATGCCTATATTCTGTTTCCCCAAATTAATGAGTAGAAAGTATTTCTAAGACATTCTAAAGAGGCTCTCCTTTATTCAAAGGAGTCAAAAATCCTATGAAAATACCACTTAAAGTTAAAACTAATTTACATTTCTTCTCATATTCATATTAAAGTTGGTTTCTTGGTAGTATAAATTTAAGTTCAATTCATTTAATTTTAATTCATTTAATTCTGAATATATGAAGAAAACACATACCCTATTTGTTTATCACAGTGAAACTGAACTCTCACCAGGAAAATATAATGTGAAGACAATTTCATCTTCTGGGAGAACGTTATGGTTCTGGGATGTTAAAAGCAGAACATAATGATAAGTAGCAGCCGCTCCCCCATCAATTCCACGCCTTCTTTAAATTCCACTGAGGATGGCAGTTTGGATGGAGACCCCAAAATCTATTCTGTCCATCTGTTTTATTATTCTTAGAACAACTGTCAAAAGTTGCCCAGGGATCAAGTTGCAAACATACTAATTTGCCTTTGAAAAGTAGGCCCTGAGGGAATTCTGGAACTCTGCTTATAAATTCAGAATCCCATCAGCTAGCGAGCCTGCCTACCCTTTGTGGAGGTATGAGACTTTGCACTTCCAGGCACACATCTGCCTCAAAGCCAGGATGCACTGATATACTTACATCCCACTTCATAGGCAAATGAAGGGAAAACCAAAGGGGCTTGGCATCTTCAGGGCTGGCTTGTCCCATGACAAGCAGACACTGAGTTTTTATAAGGCAGCCCCTTCACTGATCATTCATGGATTAAGACCGAAGCTTTGTACTAGAGAGTCTAAGTGAGTGGGCACACCAGGACACAAATTTTGTACTCTTGTATGTCCTAGGACCAAATTAGTAAGACTGAAGTGTTAGAAGAAATCAGCTGAAGATAAACATCATAAGCCTCTAAGTACTGTATTGTTTCAATTTTGTGACTCTGATGAATGTGACAAGATGATTTGGATATACATAATATTGGAGGTGGGTCTGTAAGTAATAACGAGCAGTGTCCTAGGAGTGTCTGTTTAAAATACTGGCATTTTGGAAACATGCCACTGTTGGAAACTAAAGCAGCTGTGTACTTCTCAAGTTGGCTATGTTAAAGGCATGTGCAAAATACAACGTAAACATTAAAATGAATCTTCACTCCCTAGTGGCTTGCACACTGGACACCTGATCACAGGGGTGGGAGGGGAAGAGGAGGAGAAAAGGGGTGGGCATTAGCACTGATCCTCTGAACTCCCATCCTCCCCCTACACGGGCCCCAGTGGTCTCTATCAAGTCTCAGAGAATAAAGTCAAATGCTTTCAAAGCACAGGACCCGAGAAACATATTTAAAGCACAACATTCAAAGTACCAATTTTAGAGTTTGGTAAAATTCCACAGTAGCAAACTAGAAAAAAACACCCCTTCAAGGCTAAATAATGATGGCATTTGGGTTGTACTCACCCACAGGTTACCAAAAAAGTATTCTACTTTGATTAAAAAATTTACTTGAGTGTGTTGCAAATTACTGTAGCTCAGAAACCTGCGGGGAGCTTACTGCATACACTAAGGCAGACGGGCACAGAAGGGATCACCATTTGGACTTGCCTGCTTTGTCCTTCCTTGGCTTTGCACAATCTCTTATTATAATAAGGCATGTATTATCCTTTTTGGAGATTTGAATAACAGAAAGTCTCACTTTCAAATATATTGCTTATAATCCCAGAGTCTACTAAATGTTCTGTGGATGCTGTTTATGGCCTTATGCTCCTTTCAAAATGGGACTGATAATTAGTAAACTGAAATTTGATTAATGTTGGATTAAGAGGTTCTGATGTCTCGCTGGTATGTGTTATTTCAGTCTGTGGGCACTGGAAGAGATTGTCCTTAGGAAACTTGTTTCTTTCCCCTTTCCAAAGTGGGAAGATTAATTTAAAACCCTGATTAAAAAAAAAAAAAAAAAAAAGAATTCAGTTTCATTCAACAGTTTGTAATCTAGGATGCAGTTTTTTCTCACTCTTTTTTGTTTTCTCACTTTGAAGCTGGAGCCAATGAATTAACTATTTGAGAGAGAATAAAATAAACTAGAAATAAAAGTCTTCCTCTAAAAATGCCAAGGGTGACCCCTTCCTGGTTATGGCAGAGTAACCTGGCATAGATAAATGATTCAGACAATCTCAGCTCTTACTAGATTCAAGTACAAAATTTTGAAAATATGATGAACTTCTCTGAAAACAAAGGACCTGTTTGGTGTAATATTGAAGCCTGTGAAAATAACCACTAGATAACATTTGAAGGAAAAAATTTAAATTGATACTGTGATGTGCTCTTTAAAGTTCAGGTTAGGGATACCTCTTTCAGTTTCCCCAGGATTATAAAAAGGGCTGTAATTTCCAGAATTTTTTCTGTGCTCCACGGCCAAAAGATTCCATGTCTCTTCCCTGCCTGTGGATTTAAATCCATAATCTTGTTTGCCTACTACTGAAGAGTATGGGAGAATCAGGAATAATGGGCTCCCTTTGAAGCTGTGCCATTCCCAAAGTAACCATCTGAATGCTAAAGAAATATTGTCATTTATGGGATGACCTTTTGCTCTTTGAATAGTCAGACATTAACAAATGTTAAATGCCTAGAAACTGGAGCAGCACTATGAAAAAAAGTAAGTAGGGTCAGCAAATACCCTCTCACATGCTTTTGACATGATGACCATTTCCACTTTTCTAACAGCTTTCTAATAGCAAAATGTATTTGGGAACAACAGTGGAATTTGTGTCATCATGACCAAATGATTACGGTGCAAACCCGAGATTCTTCTGGGGCCCAGCAGGCTTCTGGTCCCTATGGAAACCAAACCTCAGATATTGTCCTCCACTCAGCTGGAGGACTGAGCGAGGGAGGCTTTTGTGCTGGGTGAGATTTCTTCCACAACCTTCCAGCACCAGACCCTAGTGCTTCCTCCCGACTCTTTTCTAATTGAGATGCAAATTGATCTCTCTGGCTGATTACACTTCCCTTAAAGCTACTGACAAATGCAGCTGTAACCAGAGTTTGTGGACTTTCCAACAAGTGACTTCAGCTGTCAGTATTTGCATGTGCAGCCAAGGCCCAGCCTGCTCCATGTCTCAGACATGTGGAGAGCTTCCCTTAGGCATTGCAGGCGTTTTATTTACGTGTATAAAATTTACATACAATTAAGAATTAAAAAAAAAAACCTACAAGTACAACCCTAGGATTTAGAAACAGACTCTGGCACCAACGTTATTTAAGGCCTATCCAGACACTTCTTTTTTCCTGAGACTGGAGGGGCACGCCTCTCCTGGGAGGGCATGGCTTTCCTGGCAACATTGTTTCCTTCTCACTTCCTTCTTGTCTGTAAATTTTCTGACTTTAACACTATTTGAATTCAATCTGTCTCTCAAAAACTAACTAAATAAACAAATTTATCACTTTAGGAAAATGGGATAACTGAATAGCCTTTACTTTTCATGCCTGTCAGTAAGATTTCATTAATTTCAAGACCAAATATAAAATCACCATACTCATTGTCAGAATTTCTACACGAATGTCGTTCGGTAACTTTTTGGAGTGGTGATGAATGGATTATTATTTAGAATGCAATAGAATATAAAAGTAATATGCACAAAACACTATCATTCAGTATAAAGAAAAATACACATGGAATACAATTTTTCAGTATAAATTCTAACACCTTGTTTTTCTTGAATACTATCATGTACGTATTTTTGCCAGTATAGTTCACTCAAAAACTACTGAGTACCCACTATGTGCCAGGTGCTGTTCTGAGTGTTGGGGATCCAGGTATGAACTTAAACATGCAGAAGTGGAATAAAAAGGATTTTGAGACTATATCAATATATACATATGTAAATATGTACTCTATTTGTAAAGCCATTATTTCTTGGATAAATGAGGTTTTCAATTTTGAAAAAATTCAGTTTTATAAAATATGATTTGTTTTTGTCTCTGTTTACCAAAAAAAACTTTTTTAACCAAATCAATCTCTGCCCCTCCCTCTCTCTCTCTTTATACATACTCATATTCATAATTTACTACGAGGTACACGAGACCAGGGTATCAACCAAATGGAGACAAGGCCCCTGTGGAGCAGCTCGTAGTATAATCAGGAGACAGAAGAGGATAGAGGGAGGCCCCGTCTGGCTACGAGAGTCTCAGAGGGCTGGATGGCTGTGGGAGGGTGAGCAATCTGTGTCACAGGAGAGACCCAATGGGAGTGTCTGGGGTCAGCAGAGCTCACTGTTCCCAAAGGTCCCTCCGTGGGAAGGAGCACAGGCCTGTGAAGAACTGGCTCTGAGATACTGTGACCCCATAGCCATGAACAGGAGAGGGGCAGAGCAGAAAGCTGGGTTGCTGCTATTTCCCTAAGCAGCAGCCACCACCCTGGTTTCTGCACAGATTGTGAGATTTACACTAACTTTTCTGGAGGGGATGGTCTTTTGTCTCATAGTGAGAAGTCACTTTACAGCAAAGGAGTACAGAATGGTTTCTTGCTCCCACTCCTTGAAGACTTTGCCCATACCATGTGCTCTTCCCAGGCTCCATCAGGCACCAACGGAGGTGGGCAGCCCCAAACCCAGGGAGCCACACCTTCACACGGAGAGGGCCTGCCACATATCACCGAGGGAAGACAGTCTCTAGCCTTTAATACCTGTAGATGGGAGAAAGGAAGTACTTCCCAGACCTAAGTCCACAGGTAAGGCTCCAATTTTGAGAACACAGGTTTAAAACTCCAAGCTGGTGAGATGATAAAAATAACCAGGGTGTCACAGACTCCTCACCAAAGACTAGGCACTATGTTAACCTGCTTGGCTCACTAACCATTTCACTAACCTGCAGAGGGAGGCCAGCTCAGGTAGGGTGGGTGCTGTGATGGTGGTGCCGAGTACCAGGCCTCAGCGCTGGGAGGCACATGGACTGGGCGAGCTGTGGTGACAGGAGAGCACACAGACGGTTAGGAAGCTGACTGCTGCCAGCAAGAAAGGGGGCCCAGTGGAGTCAGAAGCTCTGATTCTTGGAGAGAAGTCAGAAACCTAGATTTCTGAAAATGCAAAATCTTCTGATTTTTCAAAGAGGCTGACACAATCTTTATAAGTAACAATGGAGGCCAACTGCACTTCAAACAAAACCCATCTGGGGACTAGATTCAGCCTGCAGGCAGCTGGTTTGTCAGCTCTGGTTTTTGAACATTGGCTTTGACTTTGAGCTAAAAACTGCTCCTTGGTTGCCTCTGTTTTTTGGTCCTAGTTCTATTGCCTTCTTTAAAAAAAACCCCAGGCTTCTGAAACAACTTCTTCTTGGTTTTAATGGCTCCCTGAGACCTCTAGGTATAGCGGTCACTATTAATCTGGGCATGTTCCAGGTTGGTCAAGGTCTCTCCTTACAGTGTGGGCCCTGAGCAGAGCCCCTTTCACAGTGTGGCCTGAAGCTTCAGGAGCAGAGGCTTGATGCCTTTGTTTCGCTTCTGTGACCCAGCCCTCAGGGGCCTCAGGCTGTAGTCTAAGAGAACAGATAGGTCCCTGCATTACCTCTGGTCTCTCACCCCAAATCTATGCTTAACCAAAATCCCTAGGGCCTGCTGTCACATCCCATCATCCCCATCCTGTCCACACACCACTGATCATGTAAACCCAGGCACATGGGTCTACCCTGCTAAATCTCACCTTGTTGGGTTTGCGCCTAAAAGTCTCATCTGTTGATGTAATCCTAGTTTTTGATTTTGCCTCATGTCAACTAAGTTAACCCTCTTAGCTTTCTGACCAATGGTATTTTGGTAAACATGTTCTAGACCTTTGTGAAAGTTGCTGATAAAAACATTGTTGTGTGGTAGAAGGGTTGACAAAGCTGTGGTGCACATGCAGTACCAGAGACACAAAGGCCCAATGGACTGGTGGTCCATGAATTAATGCATTGTACGTCTGGCTAGAGTGAAGTCACCCAACTCCCCTGGGTCCCTATTTCTCTCTCCTATTTGCCAGATGTCTGTGATATTTTATCTTGCAGTATACCAAAATTAAGATTCTAATTTAAAAGCTTTCTCTAATCTCTGAAGATAGTTATCTTATCAAACACAATTAATGTGTTTGGGATATTTTCTTCTTTGTACAGTCATTATTTTCTGAAAGCTCACAGCTATTTAATAATCTAGCATAACAATTTTATAAGAGGTCCATGCAACATTCTAAAATCCATCCTTATAATCCTATTTGAAAACAAGGAAAACATTTTCCTGTTTTCAGTTCTGGGTGCATCCTTTATTTTACTCGATTTTGGGGCAGGGGGCAGTTCTGGATCTGAGACCACTATTGGAAATCTGTTCTACAACTAGACATATAATGCCCTTAAAGGCTAGACCTTAATCTCAGGGGCTGGTTCTTTTTTCCTTTCTTCCCCCCTCTTCTTATAATGTTCTCAATAATTTGAGTTTTAATTCAAACTCTTTCACACACTTTTCTGTCCCTTCCTATATGAAGAATATGGAGGACAAGTGGAGTAAAGGTTAATGTGACAGCCTTCTGTCAGGGTGGCATGGAGCTCTCTTTCAGTCTTGATGCACCCATGTTAAATGTGCACTCATCGGACCCCACCCTGGGCAGCTACACTGGCTGCACTTCCATGTCTTTCCTTCTGAGACAGTTGTAATTTTATAATAAAAAAATCTCTCATTTCTTATTCCCTTTTATAGTTTCAACCCACCCATGGGAATATGCCATTTCTTGATCTGAACTCTACTTTTTGAAACATGCTTCCCAAGTGTCAAGGTACAAGTCTACTCGTTTTCCTCCCATTCTTACATGAATGCTAGCACAAAGTTATTACCTCTGCAACATTCACAGTCACAAATCCAAACCTTTCAAATTGCTAAGGAACAGATCCAAAATAATAGTTCCCCTCATTTGCTTCCTCTGTCTTCTGAGAAAAGGATATTGTTTGTCTGTCAAAAACTGATCAAACGCTTGTTGCCTTTAGTAGAATGCGGGGTGGAGCTGACACTGAGTGGCGCCAATCCCTGTCACAATGACATTTTGCCTCTGTACCTGTTTAGAAGTGTGGGCTGGGAAAGCACTGTGTGTGCCTTCCCAAATGGAGCAGGGCTTCATTCTGGTGGCTGCCCTAAGGTCTGGCCCTCCATGCACTTCCCATTCTCAAGCACTTCCATCCCACCCAGGAGTGTCTTCTTTCTTTTTGGTGCTGCTATTATCTGATGTGTTTGCCTTTCCTTGAAATAATTCAGTCCTGGGTCCTATCATACCCAATGCTCTGTGTGAAGACATGAAACTGCTACAATCAGCTACAGACAAGACTTCTCAGAAGAGTATGCCCTGTGACCACTGCTAAAGTAACCCTTCATTTTTCTGCTCCTCCTTTTCTGTGACACTATTTTCTCCCTTTACTCTGCCTTCCTCTCTACTTCCTCCTCCCAAGCTACTTCTCAAACATGATGCCCTGGAGAGGCCTGTTCCTGACCATCTTCTCATTTCCTTGCATAGCCCAGTAGATCCAGCAGGTCCCACGCTGAATTAATCTACCTGGTTTATGTAGGGATCCAATATTCCCCTGCCATTGCCTTAGGTCAGGCCTTCACCTTCTCTCAGAACTCCTCCCACTGCCCCCCTGGATGCTCCTGTCACTTCCATCTTCACCATGTGTGCATGTGTATACTTCTGCTCTGCTGTGTGGAAGCTTTTGCAGTTCTCAAATGTCATGTGCATTTTTAGAGTTTGGTCGCTAAGCAAACACTGTCCACCACTTGGAATATCTTATTCATATTTCTACTTCCAGGGGCTAAGTGCCTAGCAAGGAGGCAGTGAATGTTGACAAATGCAAACTGGTTCTGCATGGCAAAATATACTACATGGTACTGTCTGACTCATTTTCATACACTTTTCTTAAGCATATAGAGACAAACAGAGGAAATTAAAGATCATCCCAGGAATAAGAACCAAGATCCCACTGGAGAAGTTAGAAATGGGGTTGTTATACCTTTAGGGAAGAAAGGCCACTTTTGAAGGTATATAAATTGAGATCAAAACTTAGCAATGATATTAGGAAGTCATAAGTCTAAGAGAGAATCCATAGTATTATCCACTATATCCATTAATTGAAAATGAAACTAAATTTCACTTAAGAAAAAGGTACAAAATTACTTTTCCTTAGGCAGCCCAGTTCTCTCCATAAAATGCTGATAGTTCCAGAGAGGAGAGATGGTGAATGCCATTGTGGCTATTGTTCTATTGAAGTGGACGTTTATTTTAAAAAGCCACCATCTGTTTGATTCAGAGTGAGCTCCTCCTAATGGGAGTGCTGCATGTTATGTGGCAACCTTTTCCATGAAACAAGTTAGCTGAGGAGGAGAATGAGAGAGCCCTGGCTCTGACAATCTGGGGAACTTCCACCAGCCGAGCATGGTTTGATTTTGGAATTTTTAGTTGGCTTGGGAACCGTAAACATAACATGTGGCAAACTTCCCATTTACAACACTTTAGGCATGGGAATAGGCCCCCTGATTGCCCATGAGGGATAGAAAAAGCAGATGGCAGGTGAGTTGGCCCTTGTCACTCAGAAAAGCAGCGGCCACGGGACAAGGGCTCCACTTGACATATTAGATTTAGCCTGCTGAGGAAGTTACCAGAAAACCCAGGAAGGACAAAGGGGCTGGAATGAAATGTTACTGAGGGTGCTTTCCAAACACATCCCTACTGTGTTCACTTTTTTGATCATGTACGACAATGGTATATTCTTCAGTCTCCTGTGAGTCTTCACCACACAGTTCCAACTGTTTGATCATTTAGCCAAGGGTACCCCAAACAAGAACTCCTTTGATATTAATTCTAAGCTAGATTTACTGCTCAAAAAGATCCCTAGAGGCAAATCCATTCTAACAATATACCCACTCCTCTGTTTCATAAGACATGTTGTATTTTCTTAAACATTACTGAACAAACTTGATGTGTTTACTGCTCACATCTCTACTTCTAGTTAAATACTGTATAACACTGAATCACAACTGACACTATTTTAGGGCACTGAAGTGTCAATCATTAGGTGGGCAGGGCACAAGAAATGCAAACTAACTCCACTGGCTCTTTTCTTCATTTGTCATCAAGCTCAATGCTTGGCTATCTGTGGTCAATACAAAAAAAAAAAAAACCCCACAAAAACAAAACTAGTACTTTCTCTCTAAAGGACTGAAAGAAAGTCTGAAGTAAACAACATGTCCTTTGTTCATACAATAGTCATTCTGATACCTGAGTGACATTTGGAAGCAATGAACTGTTTGGCGATGTTCTACTTAACAGCTGTAACCTTAATATTAGAAACAAAATGGGGACACACAGATGCCCATATACAATGGCTGGTGTTGACAAAGAAATTTCCCGTTCTTCGTCAGCACCCACTACTATACCTAATATCTTAGGGCAACAGTAAATAGCAATGTTTTCTCAGAAATTTGGTCTCTTATATGAATCGTGTCTTCTAGGGCCATACATGTAAGCTGCTTCATTCCTTGTCGGGTCTTGGTTCATATGCCAATAAAAGTTGCCAGGGGATATACTGTCAGGCTTTAGGAAGGAAATAAAATCTAATAAATACCCAGGAGGAGAATTCCCTAGCTCATACTGGGTCAGGGGGTGGGTAGTAGTGGTGATTGGGATGGGTTCCTGAGAGGGCTTCATGGGCATGTGACCTGAGCAGCTGCACAGTGCTTACAATGGGCCCTGCTTGGTTTAATACTCTGCTGTTGCTCTCTTGATGTTCTTAATAATTTTATCTTTGATCTTCTGTTTTGCACTTGAAGACTAATGAGAGAATGGAGCATGCATGTGGGCAAAGGAAACGCACACAACATGTGCTCTGCTGGTTCCTTGCACATAAGCCTTAGCAGTGCCCCAGGAGCAGGACTATGGTGGAGCCATAGTGCCTGGAAGGTAAGAGAGACTCAGAGGGAGCACAGGGGAGTGTTACCACAAGACTGAATAAGTGGGAAAGCAGACTATTCTGAGAGGCATACTTTCCAACCTGAACCAGAACTTGCTTTGAGCCCAAAAAGCAGTGTTGTTCTAAAAACAATAACCAATAAATCATATATATCCTTAGTTGTGTTACTTCTCTGTGTTAGCCAATAATTTACTCTGAAAATGATGTCAGAGAAGGAAAAGGAAAAACAGAGGGACTCATAGTTCCTTTTCCTATCAGCCCTTCCTTACTCATCCATGAACCGAAGGAAGTGTTGGTATAGTATGTACGTATGAAGAATGAGAGAAAAATAGGTAAGTTAGTTTTGTGCAGTCTTTTCACTGTTAAGAACAGAACATATCCCTGCACAAGTCACAAAAATATAAGCTGTGTCATTGTGGTAATTCCATATGAGTTAAATGCTTTAGCATTAGTATATTAAACAATATAAAAACTGATAAAAATTAATGCTAATAATCTAAATTTTTAATATTTCTTGACTTAAAGTGACATTAGATAGCAAATAAATATACCATGACAAGTCAAGAGAAAAAGCAGAAAAAGAATGGAAAAAACTTTATATTGTATGCAGGTTTAAAAACACTTTCCGAAACACCTGGGTGGCTCAGTGGTTGAGCATCTGCCTTTGGCTCAGGGCGTGATCCTGGGGTCCCACGATTGAGTCCCACATTGGGCTTCCTGCATGGAGCCTGCTTCTCCCTCTGCCTGTGTCTCTGCCTCTCTCTGTGTGTCTCTCATGAATAAATAAATAAAATCTTAAAAAAAAATAAAGACACTTTCCTTGCTTTTTGAATGAGGGGCCCTACATTTGCATTCTTTTCCAGGACCTCTTGGTCCCAAGCCCTGGTTTTAGATATGTCCAAAGTAGTACTAATTTTCTCAGTCCTTGGGGGAACTTACAGAGGCTTGAGATGGTTGCCCCTGAAATCAGGCAGCCTTGACTCTGTGCTAAGATTAGAACTTTCAAGGTGGGCAATGAAGTGACAAGGTTGGGAAAACTCAGCTTCCTAGAAGCTTGGTTTTGTGTCTATCACACGTACTCTGTACTCTGATGGGCCTGACCATGCATTAAATGCTAAAAATCCCAAGTTTACCACTCGAAAACACTCAGACTCCTGGGCTTTCTATGGTGTCCTGTCTGGAATGCCATCCCTCCTTCCTGGGGACAGCTTCCCTCTCATCCCTCCAACCTCAGCATACATGATTTCTCTGCAGAGAGATTTTTTCCCTGGTCCTGTTTCACCACATCCTCTATTGAGTTGCTTTATACAACATTTGTGTGTCTTCTCTGTGATGTGCGGGGTAAAAACCCTATACCTTGCTCCCTGTGTATTGCAAGCTCCTGCTGCTGGGCTCAGCAGTTTTTGAGTCCACACTGTTTGTTTGCTAAATGAGAATGCAAGGAGACATCTGTGATTAGGATGTGTTAGGTTATTCAGTGTTTTTCAAAATTCAAATCTAAGACTTATCTCTACAAAGCAGCAAATTCCAGACATCAGCTGCTATACATAGACTTTTGCCCAAGCATGTGAGGACCATGATGTTTTAACAAAATGTTAAGGGAGCAGTTAAATTTTAATAGCCTAGGCGGACATCTATAATTATTTAAAAAGTGTAATAATTAGTAATGTTTTAAAAAGCAGAAGTACAGAAAAGAAACCCTTTTTTCTTTTTTTCTACTTTTCTCAACGTTTCTTATTATACGTTTGGTTTCTGGCCTATATTAGCACTTTCCGTAGGCAGAAATTAAACAATAGAGTAGTTAAGTGATTACAAAGCTTTCCCCATTGATTACATCTTTATAAAAATTATATATAGAATTTCATTTATTTTATTTTATTCACTTTTAATTTTTTAAAAAGATTTTACTTATTTATTCATGAGAGACAGAGAGAGAGAGAGGCAGAGACACAGGCAGAGGGAGGAGCAGGCTAAATGCAGGGAGCCCGACGCGGGACTCGATCCAGGGCCTCCAGGATCACACCCCGGGCTGAAGGCGGCGCTAAACCACTGAGCCACCCAGGGATCCCCCTCATTTCTTGTTTTAAATAACTTATTTCAACAGCATGAATTGAATCTTCTCAGGATATAAAATAAAAATACTTAAATTTTTATAATGATCAACATAATAGGTTTTGTTACTTTCCCTTTCTTGATTTCTATACCAAGTTGTCCTCTGAGATGTCAACGTGGTTATCTTCTGAAACACTGGACAATATAGCATTTACTAACCCACATTAGCATCAGTAGCCCTGGCTGGCATCCACATTAGTCTAATGCGATTCATCGAAAAGTTTTTCAAGTGACACTGAATCTTATTCTTTGAACTTGTAACAATATTGTTTTCCCTAAACCTGATTATTCTGATGCTATATTCATTCTTATTGGAGAAGGCAGTGTTGAACAAAATAACAAAGCATGTTCTTTGTAATGAGAAATTTGATAAGTGGGGAAGGTGACGTGCCAAAAATCACAATGGACTTATAGAATGCAGAGTTTTCTTGTTTGCAAATGATTTTTCCCTGCCTTGGTCCAACATACTTGACTGATGAGTGTCCAGCTCATCCTAGTTGACATGCAAACTGACAAGCCAATCGCTGAATAGGTCTTTCTCATTTCTGCCAAAAACCTCTTTCAAGCTGTTTGTGAAATAAAAACCCCCATGCTGAAGGCTGAATTGACACCAGCTCTAAGATTAAGTCTAGAGTGCTGTGGATATCACTTCAGAGAATGCCATCTTCCAAACACACACCACCAGCCTGGACAAAGTGTGAGGGAGCACGCAGAAGGGAATAATGTCGCCCTGGCCCCCGGGGAGGGACCAGATGGGACCTAATAGCTCTTTTCTACTACTAATTTCTATGATAATTCCAAGTTGCCCACATGGCATATGTATTTTTTTTTTTTTTAAATCTAAAGACAGAATATCAGTCAATACAGTGACCAGGATTTTAATGAATGGTATTTTTCATGAACTGTATCTATTCACACATGGTATTTCTCACCCACCCTCACCCCCACCCCTTCAGCAACATATCACTTATGGTTGGAGTGGGAGAAGTATAGACAGAGGTCAAACACAACATGTTTATGCTCATTATCAATACCAGTTAGAAACAGAGAAATTTTAAGTTTTACTAGGAGGTCAGATGCATTTTGTAGCAATTTTATGATGTCACCTTAATTTCTTTTTCTTATAATCAGACATTATGCCTAGACTTATAAAGTGTACTGACTGATGTCTGAGAAAAAAAAAATTACAAAAGTGAAATTTCTTCTGGTTTTAGAGAGAAGAGAGAGAAGATCAAGGGTTGGTGAAGATTTGGGAAACATTATAAAAGGACTTTTAGCCATTCTCACTGATGAGTTCCAAAGCAACTTCACTGAGGAGGTCTTTCCCTGTCCCCCAGCCAGATGCAACTGCCCTCTCCTCTGACCTCCTAGAAGGCCATTCATACTTCCAGTGGCACTCATCACATTCTTTGATTGATTAGATTCATTTCATTTGTTGTTGGCTTCGGGTAGGCACCCTGGGTGACCCCACTACATTTTCCTCAGCATCTCACCTTCCACACACAATAGACTACAACTCACAGGGATGGGCAGAGGGAACCCAACCTCAGGCAAAGCACCGGGAAAGGATGAACCGCTCTTAATGGTCACAGCTTCTTGGCACAGACTTACATGACTACATTATGAACATAAACTCTTCTGGGGTTTGGTGAAGCACAGTATTATTATATATAATATAAATTAATATATGGTATGAAGATCACACAATGTTATTTTCAACACATACTGAAAAACGTTCTCTATTCCCTCTTCAACCCAGTGAATACTTACCTCTCATGGCAAACTGCTGAGAATCAGGATTTGGGGATAGTTAATAGGTACATACTCAAAACAAAAAGATACAAGCTCTGGTAGAGTGGGATGAGGCACTTCACGGCCCTGCTGGCATTGATGCACGTGGCACATATAAGGCTTGGCAGGAGCTTCCCACTCACTATGGCTCCGTCAAACAGAGGCCCAAAAAACGGAACCTGTTGATTCAAAACAGAAAAACACTTACTTTCCAAAACCAGTAAAAATCAAACTAAAGACATGAGAATAGCTGGTTGATGTCTCAGACCTGTCATGACCATGCAGACCATCACCCACAGAAGAGATGCTAACCTTAGCATGATACGATGGAGGGCTTTCAAATCAAGCAACACAGGTCTGCTCTACAATACTCCTCCATTATGAACTCATCAACAAAACTGTTCATGACAAATTCTCACTGGGTTATTATTTTTTCCTTGTGTTGTCATTTACAGAAATAGCATTATTCTTTCTAAGTGCCTGCATCATGTGGATTATGCACAATACACAGCCATGTCTCACTGTACACCTCCTAGTCTTGCAACTTTCTGAAACCAGTTTGGAATTGGTAGTGTTTCTGCATGGACCCTGATGTGTACTGACCCTTAAAGGAGATGATGACTATCACTGTTAGCAGCTACAAGGTCCTACTTAGAGTCCTCGTTCTTCTTGAACCTTCTTTCCTCTGCTTCCAAGATAATTGTGTTATCCTCATTTCTATCTACTTCCTTATTAGAGGCATGGCTTTCCTTCACTGGACCCACTTTTACTACCTGGGCAACCCATGAAGTTCTAGTGCATGTCTTTTCTCTCTTTCTCACTCTTTTTTTTTTTTCCATTAACAAATTCATCAACTCCATTTATTAATATGGAGACTGTCAGCTCCATGAGGTCAAGGACTGAATCTGCCTTGTAACTCTTGGTATTTATTCACTCTCACTTGTTTATTCATTTATTCAAAAATATCTATTATGTGACAAACATTGTTCTATTCACTGAGGACACAGCAGTGAATAATAAAATTTCTTATTTCACTGAGCTTACAATTTACTGGAGGCTTAAGAGAATGAACAGTATAAATACATAATATATATATATGAGGTACTAAAAGCACTAAGGTGGAAAATAAAGCAAGGAAGAGTAATAGGACTCTTTTTAAAGGGAGATGTCTTCCAATTTTAGATCATATGGCCAGGGAGGGCTTTAAGGAGAAGATGGTTATTTCAGTATAAGCCTGACAGAAGTGAGGGAATGAATCTCATGTTATATGAGGACATCTGATGGAAGAGCATTCTAGGCCGAGGAACACCAAATAGCCAGCCCTGTGGTGGGAGTAGAACTGCTATGGTTAAGAAACAGCAACTAAGCCACAGAGGATGGAGCTGAGTGAGCAAGAAAGAGAACAGAATGCAATAAAGTTAGGCCTGTCCTAAGACAGGCTGTAAAGGGTTCTAGATTTCTGCTCTGAACAAGATAAAAGCCTTCTTCTGGAGGGTTTAGGGAAGTAGGAGAGCTGATCTCACCTACATTTTAAAGGTATGTTCAGGCTGTTGTGTTGGGAAAGTTGCAAAAAAGTAAGCATTATGGAAAACAGGGAACTAGTGAATGATCAAGGCAAGAGATGATGATGGTTTGGATCAAAATGATGGCCAAAGTGGTGAGAAGTGGTAGGTTTCTGGATATAGTTTGAAGGTAAACAGGATTTGCTGAGGATTACTATTGAAGTGGAGAGAAAAACAGGCATCAAGGGCAATGCCATGGTTTATGCCGGACAACTGGAAGATTGGAGCCACCTTTTCCTAAAATGGAGAAGAGATCAAAAGGGAAGGTCACTAGTTCAATTTTAAACTTGCTAAGTTTGAGATGCCTATTAGATATGGGTGGTGATGTATGGGGGTGGCAGCAGATATACCAGGCAAGAAGTCAAGGGAGAATTTCCAGTTGGAAATTCATAAGAGTTATTTATAGATGATGTTTCAGCCATGAGATTGGATGATCAGATGAGAAGGAAAGAGGTCCAAGGACTAATCCTGTGGCCCTCCAATATTTAGAGGTTGGAGACGTGAGGAAGAATTAGCAAAGAAAACTGAGGAGGAGATGATGGAGAGAAACCTCCAGGTACTTGGCACATGGTTGGAATGCAAATAATGCCTGAATGGTTGAAACTGATTGTTATTTTAAATAATTTAAATAATTTAATAAATGCAGGTCTCCAGCATAGGTCTTTTTACTTGTGTCAAAGGCCATCTATTAGTGGAATATCTTTTTATCTTTTTTATCTTTTCCACATGGTTGGAAATGGGAGAGGGGCTAGGGATACAATGGTAAAAAGAAGACTATCTCTGCCCAAAAGAGTGGACATGAGGAACAACTGACATAAGAAATCTACAAACTGGGGCACCTGGGTGGCTCAGTGGTTGAGCATCTGCCTTTGGGTCAGGTTGTGATCCTAGGGTCATGGGATCAAGTTCCGCTCCCTGCAGGGAGCCTGCTTCTCCCTCTTCCTGTGTCTCTGCCTCTCTGCATCTCTCATAAATAAATAAATGAAAACTTAAAAAAAAAATCTAGAGACTAACAACCCTCAACAAAGGCATACAAATCCTTTACAAATTTTTAGCAAATTACAGTAAAGACACTGTATCTTGACAAAGTGGTATTCTGCATAAAAACCAAGGTTGGTTTAACAATAATAAATCCATTAATGCAATTTACTACATTAATAAAGAAGAAAAACTGTATGATCTTCTTGATAAAGAAAAAGCACACATAAAATTCTACTCTCATTCATGATTAAAAAAAATTCCCAGCAAGCTGGGAATAGGACTTCCTCAATTTGATGAAATCTTCAAGGAAAAAAAATTATAACATAATTAATGGTGAAATATTAAAGCATTCCACCTAATATCTGAAAAGGCAAGGATGTCTATGTAACCTTTTCTATCCAACATTTTTGAAGGTCCTAGTCATTACAATAAAGAAAATAAGAGAAAGAAAGGAAGAAAAAAGAAAGAAACATAAAGATTAGAAACAAGTGAAGTTATTTTTATTTACAGATAACATGATTATCTACATGAGACTTCCAAAGGAATTTAACTAGAACTAACCAGATTTTGAAAGGTCATAGGATACAATACACCCGCCAAATCAATTATACGTCTGAATGTTAGCCACCAACAATTGGAAAATGACATTTACATAATGGCATTAAAAAACATCAAATGCAAAAAAAAAAAAAAAAAAAAAAAAAAAAACATCAAATGCTTAGGAATAAATGTGACAGAAGATGTGTACACACACACACACACACACACACACACACACAACCACCAAACATTGCTGAGGAAAATTAGAGAATATCTAAAAAATGGAAAGATGTACAATGTTCATGGATTGGAAGTTTCCATTCTGTTAAGATATCAAATCTGCTGAAATGGAGCAATAGATTCAGCACAAACTAAATAAAAATTCTAGCAAGCTGTTTTTATAGATATAGGTAAGTTTTTTCATTTTAATATAAATTGAGAATGAACTTAAGTTAGCCAAGACAATAAGATTTATATTACCTAATTTCAAGGCATACTATAAAACTATAATAATTAATATATCAAAAAATTAATATATCAAAATGTTGGCACCAGGATAGACAAATATACCAGCAGAACAGAAGATAGGGTCCAAGAACAGATCCAAGTGATTTGCAATAAAGCAGTACATCCATTTTACAGGGAAAGGAAAGTCTGTTTCAAAAAGGCACTGAAATAAGCAGTTAGACATTTTTAAAAGTGAATCTTGGCCTTTACCTCATACTACACATAAAAATTTAGATGGATTATAGATGTAAATAGTAAAGCTAAAACCACAAAGTTTCCAGAAGAAAACATATGAGAAAATCTTCACAATTTGGAGTTAGGCAAGGGTTTCTTAGGGTAAAAAAGGCACCGATCATTAAAAAAAAAAAAAAAAAGCAAATTGGACTTAATAAAAATGTGAAACATTCTGCTCATAATGAAAGTGAAAAGGCAAGTCACATATATTCACCAAACTGGACATATCCTAAATGTCCATCAACAGGAGAATGAATGAAAAATTTGTAGTACATTCAACCAACAGAAAATTCCACAGTAATGAAATGAACAAGCCACAACTACATGTAACATCATGGAAATGACCCAAATATTATTAGTATGGGTGGCTTGACTTACCCAGTTTGGTTGGTTCTGCAACTCTTTTTAAAAACTGGGGCAGGATCAGGGAAATACAAATCAAAACCACAATGAGATACCACCTCACATCAGTGAGAATGGGGAAAATTAACAAGGCAGGAAACCACAAATGTTGGAGAGGATGTGGAGAAAAGGGAACCCTCTTACACTGTTGGTGGGAATGTAAAATGGTACAGCCACTCTGGAAAACTGCGTGGAGGTTCCTCAAAGAGTTAACAATAGACCTGCCCTACGACCCAGCAATTGCACTGCTGGGGATTTACCACAAAGATACAGATGCAATGAAACACCGGGACACCTGCACCCTGATGTTCATAGCAGCAATGTCCACAATAGCCAAACTGTGGAAGGAGCCTCGGAGTCCATCGAAAGATGAATGGATAAAGAAGATGTGGTTTATGTATACAATGGAATATTACTCAGCCATTAGAAATGATAAATACCCACCATTTGCTTCGACGTGGATGGAACTGGAGGGTATTATGCTGAGTGAAATAAGTCAATCGGAGAAGGACAAACATTATATGGTCTCATTCATTTGGGGAATATAAATAATAGTGAAAGGAAATAGAGGGGAAGGGAGAAGAAATGGGTAGGAAATATCAGAAAAGGAGACAGAACATGGAAGACTCCTAACTCTGGGAAACAAACTAGGGGTGATGGAAGGGGAGGAGGGCGGGGGGTGGGGCGACTGGGTGGCGGGCACTGAGGGGGGCACTTGATGGGATGAGCATTGGGTGTTATTTTGTATGTTGGCAAATTGAACACCAAAAAAAAAATTTATTATTAAAAAAAAAAAAAACAACAAAAACTGGGGCAGGGATCCCTGGGTGGCTCAGCAGTTTAGCGCCTACCTTAGGCCCAGGGTGTGATCCTGGAGTCCCCAGGATTGAGTCCCACGTCAGGCTCCCTGCATGGAGCCTGCTTCCCCCTCTGCCTGTGTCTCTGCCTCTCTGTGTGTCTCTCATGAATAAATAAATAAAAATCTTTAAAAAAATAAAATAAAAAATAAAAAAATAAAAACTGGGGCACATGTTCATAGCAGAGATATGGCTAGGATTTCTGCACCCTGTTTTTTGGCACTACCTTTATCATGCAAAAAGTGGGTGACAATGCAGAGATCCAGTGTTCAAGTTTCTGCTGGACTCCATATGTATGCCTGTAAAGTGTACACAATATGTATGCTCAGAGCCACACAAATGCAAACAGCCTTTCAATAATAAGCATCCACATACGAGAGTGAAAATGAACACTTTTCTACTCCTAAATAGGCTGAGACTATTGGGATTCAAATTTTGGACTTGGTTTGGCTGCCAAGAAACCAAGTCCTATGGTAACTTACTACACTTACATTCAAGGATGTATTTGGAGCCCAAGAGAGGTGTGATATGCTCTACTTCCCTCGCAGAGTGGCTAAAATATTCAGATGCAATATACATCCCTAAAGTGGGTTGCAAATAGTAGTGTCCTAATGAGAGACAAGGTAGAAAAACCATACAATATTGAGATCAAGGGTAAAAACTTTAAGAGAAGTATAAGGTATGTTTCTGAGAATGTTTATTTCCACATATTTTAATCTTTATATTGTATGGATACATTCTCTAAATATCAGAAGATAATTTTGGGAAAAAATAGATAATTAAAGGACTCTGAAATTTTGCTTGAAAATTCTGAAGAATACATAGAATCTTTCTAGGTCAAAAGGGAAGAGATTTTAGATTTTATCTGTTTAATCATTATGTGTTAGCCTGCTTTGATCCACACCTCAGTAAGGGTGAGAGAGGAATACAGAGGTAAATATGTCAGAACTCTTAGGCATAAACAGTGTGCAGGGGATTAAAATATGTATTCAAGAAGGCAAAAAAGAAAACATGAAAAGAAAAAAAGCTTTAGTTTGGGTACAGATATAATCTTCTGGAGCTGTGGAGAATCTTCTTCTAGCTGAGAACAGCCACAGAAGTCTGTGTTGGAGGTGGTCATGACTGTGGGAAACCTGTGGGAACAGAGAAGCCCTCCAGGCAAGTGGTATAAAACAAGAACAAAACAGTGAGGTGGCACTGGCTCTCTTTGCTAAGGCGGTGTCCCCAAAGTGTATTCCATGAGCTACTAATCTAGCCAAGCATTAGTTAGATGTGTTAGATGCATCACAGGTGAATAAAGGGAAAGACTGTGGCTGGAACAGGGCAAAGGGCTGCACACAAATGCTGAGGGACTTCCTATATCACAGTGGGAAGTCAGAGACAGGGCCACTAAAGGGAGTAACACAGGAGATGAGGCTGGACTACACACTTGGGAGGACTGGAAAGCTCTCCAACAGGTATCTAGGGAAATCTAGGGAAATAATGATAAAATCATTATCATTTAGAGATAAATGAAAAGACTAAAGAACAGTCGTGGGGACCTAGCTGACCAGAGCTGGCCAATGACAATCCTCCGGAGAAGCTTGACTCTAGTTACTCCAAAGCCAGAATCGCCTTCAGTAAGGAATTCTCCATCAAGAATTGATCCGTATAAGATCTATGGAGCCACAGACCACATGAGAGTGCTTAGAATTTAACATATTTTATCCTTATAAAAATTTTAATAAAATTTTCAGTTATGGACTCTTCAGTCTTTCTGGCAAATAATATAATTGCTATTTTTTTCCAGTGGGAAATTTATTGTTCTTCAATGCAATTCTTGAACTGATTTATCTGTCACTCATTTTGACATCTCAAGCATAATTTTATGGGCCCAAATACACTCTTTCAGTTCGTAAATTCATACTGTGGGATTGAGAACTTCTGGAGAGGGAAACTGTAGCAGGTCCTGGAATCCTAGATGGCAGAGGTAGAAGAGCCCTTCAAGATCATCTGTTTTGACCTTACTGATGCACAGATGTGGAAAGGGGAAGGAATGGCAGTGTCCTCTGGTAATGTACAATGCCACAAGGTCACTAGCAGGGCGATGCTCTCCGAAGGGGGGCCAGATGGAAAACAGCTCACTGGACTCGGGCTTAGTTTCTTGAAAGATAAGTGCGAACAGACTTAAACTCTATTTTGCAGAGCCTGGGGTAGACACAGAAAAGAATTTCCAAATAGAAAGAAAGTCCCTTTAGGAAACAATCATGGCATCTCCATGACTGTCTTTTAAAGTAGGTTAATGGATTAACTAACTGGGCCTATAAGGGATTCTCCTGTGACGCCTTTACAGTCTGTAATTCTTAGTAACTGGAATGAAAGTAGTATACATAATTAATTGATCTATTTTGAAATAAAGAGGTTATTTTGGGCAGCCTGGGTGGCTCAGCGGTTTAGCGCCGCCTTTGGCCCAGGGCCTGATCCTGGAGACCCGGGATCGAGTCCCACATCCGGCTCCCTGCATGGAGCCTGCTTCTCCTTCTGCCTGTGTCTCTGCTTCTCTCTTTCTGTGTCTCTCATGAATAAATAAATAAAATCTTTTTAAAAGAGTGGTTACATTAAGACAGAATAACAAAAGAATCATAGAACAGGGGTAAAGGAGTCCAGGAATATTTGATTTTTGATGATGAGTCCAATGGCTGTGGCTACTGCTATAAACTCCCTATGCTGGGCCAAGGTTCTGAGCTCAGCGCTCACAGGCCAGTATGTAATTTCCACAATTCCATGAGGCTGACACTTTATCTTTATTTTACAGAGAAAAATGTTGTCAGACTGTCTGCCTTTCTAAGCTTATCAAGATCAGAGTCCTCACCTGGGGCCATGGATGCTCTCAGCTCCCTCAGCCTTCCTCTTAGCCCCTTTCCCCCCTTCTTTTTCCCCTCCCCTGCCTGCAGTAAGCATCCTTCCTCATTCTTAGTAAGCTCATGCTTTCTGTAAGGACTTTGCTCTTGCTGTCCTCTTTGTGTGATGCTCTTTGGGGGCTGCGTCTCCTGCTCCTTTTGGGTCACCTCCTGGGGCGTGTAAGTATCACCCCCCCCAGAGCTTTCTGTACCCACTAATGCCCCCCTTCATCCCTGGTAATTTTCCTTGCTCTGAAGTCAGCTTTGTCTGGTATTAATACAGTTAGTCCAGCTTTCTACTTATCTGTGTTAGTGTGGGATATCTTTCTCCATCCCTCTACTTTTAATCTGTGCTTTTACAATTTAAAGTATTGGTTTCTCAGGATGTTTGGGTGGCTCAGTGGTTAAACAGCTAGCTGCCTTCTGCGCAGGGCATGACCTGGGGTCCCGGGATAGAGTCCCACATTGGGTTGCCTCGAGGAGCCTGGTTCTCTCTCTGTGTCTCTGCCTTTTTCTGTGTCTCTCATGAATAAATAAATAATATCTTAAAAAAAAATAAAGTAGGTTTCTCATAGACAACATATAGTTGTTTTTATTTTTTAATCCACTGACAGTCTTTTTTCTTTTAATTGGTGTATTTAGACTGTTGACATGTAATGTAATGACTGATATAGTTAGATTACTATCCATCAGGTCTGTTAGTAGATTTCATTTGTTCCTCTTGTCCCTTCCTATTCTTTTCCTGCTTTCTCTCTCTTTTTTTTTTTTTTTGAGAGAGCACATGCATAAGTGAGGAAGGCGGACGGAGGGAGAGAAAGAGAATCTTAAGCAGGTTCCCTCCTGCCTGACATGGAGCTCAATCTCAAAACACAAGATCATGATCTGAGCTGAAACCAAGAGTGGGACACTTAACTTACTGTGCCACTCAGGCACCCCGTGCCTTCTCTAATTTTAATTGAGCATTTATATAATTCCAGTTTTTCTCTTTTCTTAGCATATTCATAACTTTTAATTTTTTAATTTATTTTTTTTTACTTTTTTTAGTGACTGTTCTTGAGTTTGACATATACATTTGTAACTAATCCAAGTCCTCTTTCAAACAGCACTATTCCACTCCACAGGTAGTACAAGTACCTTACAACAGGGTATTGTCAATTCTTTAATTCCATCCTCATAATACTGCTGTCATTCATTATTTATCCAATCATTGAATACATGGTTGCTATTATTATTTGGAACAAACTGTTATCTGTTAGATCAATTAGGAATAAGAAAAATTAAAGATTCCATTTACCTTATTTCTTCTCTAAAACTTTTCCTTTTAAAAGTAGATTTGTATTTCTGATCTATATCATTTTCCTTCTTTTTGATGAATTTACTTTAACATTTCTTGCAAGGCAGCTCTACTGGCCACAAATTTCCTAAGTTTTATTTGTCTGAAAAAATATTTTTTTCCTTCACTTTTGAAGGATACAGAATTCTATGTTGGTTTCTCTCTCTTAACACTTTAATCAAATTGCTTCTTGCTTCTATGATTTCTGAAGAGAAGTCAACGGTAATACCTATCCTTGCTCCTCTATAGTTACTTTAAAACTCTGGTTTCTTTCAAGATTTTTCCCTTTGTTTTTGATTTTTGGTAGTGTCTTAATCTGTTTGGGCTGCTATAAGAATGTATCATACATTGGGTAGCTTACAACAACAGAAATTTATTTCTAACAGTTCTGGAGGCTGGGAAGTCCAAGATTAAGATGTCAGGAAACCTGATATCTTGTGAGAGCTTGCTACCTGGTTCATAGATGGCTGTTTCTGTGCCCTCACTTGGAGGAAGTGGTCAAGGGAGTACTCTGGGCTCTCTTTTATAACTAATTTCTTTTCTGAGGGCTTTACCCTGATGACCTAATCATCTCCCAAAGGCCCTATCTCCAAATACCATCATACTGGGGTTATGTTTCAAAAAATAAATTCTGGGGACAGGGGCACCAACATTCAGTTTATAACGCATAGTTTGAATGTAATATATCTAGGTATAGATATTTTAGAATTTATCCTACTTGGTATTTTCTATGCTTCCTGGAGTTGTAGTTTGGTATCTGTCATTAATTTGAGAAATTCTCATGTATATTAAAATTACATATTAAAAATACATAACATACTTAATTATAATTTCAAATATTTTTTTTAGTCCTTTCTTTTCCTCTTAGTATTGCCATTAGGTGTGTATTATACCTTTTACAACTGTCCCATAGGTCTTAAAGGTTTTGTTCATGTTTTTCATCCTTTTTTCCATTTGCATTTCATAGGTATTACCATTGACTTCTCTTCAGAAATCATAGAAATCAGGTTTCTACTGATTTATCTTCAAGCTCACAGTTCCTTTCCCCAGTTGTCCAGCTGATTGATGAGTTCATCAAAGGTATGCTTCATTTCTGTTACAGTGTTTTATATTTCTAGCATTTCCTTTTAATTCTTTTTTAAAAAAATATTTTATTCATTTATTCATGAAAGACACAGAGAGAGAGGTAGAAACATAGGCAGAGGGAGTAGGTTCCATGCAGGAAGCCCGATGTGGGACTCAATCCCCGGATCCAGGATCACACCCTGAGTGGAAGGCAGACGCTCAACTGCCAAGCCACCCAGGCATCCCATCCTTTTAATTCTTTCTTGGGAGTTTGCATCTCTCTGCTACACTAGTTGTCTCTTCTTGCATGCTGTCCACACTCTTTCTATTATAACGCTTAACATGTTAATCATAGTTATTTTAAATTCCTGGTCTGATAATTTCAAAATCTCTGCCAAATCTGGGTCTGATTCTGATGTTTGTTCTGTCTCTTCAAGCTGGTTGTTTTTTGTTTGTTTTTTACCTTTAGTATGCCTTGTAGTTTTTTGTTGAAAGCTGAACATAATATACCACATAAAAGGAACTGAAGTCAATAGGCCTTTAGTGCGAGGCTTTATGTGTGTCTCTCTTGGAGTTAGACTGTGCTTATTTTCTGATTCCCATGTTTTTGTCTACCTTGTTGTCTCCCTTAAATAAGGTCTTAGATATGTAGTTCTTTCAGTTGTTACTTGACAAAAGTCCTTTTGATATAGTGATATGGCATGGGAGAGAAGTTCCACAGACCTATGATCTGATCTATGATCAGGTCTCAGTGTTTCAGTGAGCCTGGATCTCTAGGCTGTGACCTTCATAAGTGCTTCTTAGTTTTTGTTTTTCTGTGTCCTCCCACTTTCCCTTTAGGTGAGAACAGCAAAGCTAGAGGGAGCTTAAGTTGGGTGCTTCCTCTTCCACTAGGTAACAGCTCTGGTAAAACACTTCCTCTTGAGGATAGGGCTGGTTAAGAAGAACAGAATGCTCCAGGTTTATCTCAAAATGGCTTCTTTCCCCACCCTCTGCTGAAGCACGAGGGTTCCCCCTGCCCCATCCTCCTTGTGAGAAAGTGGTAGGGCTCCTTGAGGGAAAACACACAAAAGTATGTGTGTGTGTGGGGGGTCTCCCAAAGACCAGGCCCCTCTTGACTCTAACTCTCAGATTTGTGTACAGGGAGCCTCCAGCAACTGATCAACTACTGTTGACATTTTCCTACCTTGTTATTGGTTCCCAGGGGTTTCTGTTCCTGGGCTTCTACTATGGCAAGTTATGATTCTGTTATCTGTCTGTCTCTTCTGTTTGGGGGGTGGCAATTTTCTTTTTAACTTTAAGTCTCTGATGGCTCAAAGAAGAGCTGCTGATTCTCAGTTTGTTCAGCTTTTCATGTCATTAGGATGGTGGTGATGACTTCTAAGCTCCCTACATGCTGTACTGGAAACAAGGATTCCCCTTACGTGAATTAAAGCAGCTTCATTCTTATCCATCCTATCACTCTGTTTTATTTTCTTTATAACACCAAAGCTCCTATCTGAAAGTCTCTAGTTCAACCATTTATTTACTTACTAGTTGGCTGTCTCCCTTAGTAAAACTCCCTTAGTAAAAACCAGGAGTATGAGACCACAGGTCTTTGCCACATATCTGGCATGAAGCAGCCTCAATAGATGCATTGCTTGAATGACTGAGAGAAGGCCTCTGGCTCCCAAGGCTCGGACCACTGGACACTAACCAAATCTTTTGTCCCCCTGCACATTTCTAGAATAAAACCTGTCATGATGGTCTGTCTTTTCGCTTCATGGAGATGCCCGAAAGGCCAGGATGAAAGGGTTAACAGTGTGGTCCTAGGGCCTTGAGCAGGCTTCTGGTGCTACACCTTTTAATTCGTTTGATGTGTTTGAAAAAAGGGTCCACAGTTAAAACACAGAAACGTAAAACCTGCAAAGACTGACTAAACCTATTTTGAGATTAGCACCTAGAGCACAGAGGAATAGTTAGACAAGGAGCAAAGAAGGATGAAACTGTTACTTTTACTAATTATGAAAAATAATGAGCATCTCCCCCTTATGACAGTACTCCTGGCGTCAGGGTAGAGAGGAATATCAAGGAGCTATTCATAGTCGAAAGTTATTCAGAGTTGCCTAATCTAGGCAACAATGACAACCAACAAATAAGAAAGAATAACCCCTTCTTCCTATCTTAAAATAGTAAGTGCATTTCTTCCTATGACTTACCCTAAAAGCAGTCCATAATCAGTGAGATGAGCTATAATAGAAGTACACATGAAGAAAATCAGACAACAAAACCTCCACAACAACAAACAACAACCTAATGGATTTCAAGTAACACAAAGTATACCTTTCAGGAGAAATTCTCAGTGGTGGACAGTGGGCCTTGTTTCCTTCTCACAGAGGAATTCTGTGTGCTTCTGACACCCTAATGGAAAAATCAGGAGAACACGCCCTGTCTCTTGGACAGAAGGCCCTTCCTACCGAGGCAGCTCAGAGGTAGAGGATGAGAACGGTCCTGATTTCTAACACAAAGCGAGCTCTACCATTTGCCACTCAGTGTACATTTACACAGGCTGGCTCTGACTGCCAAGGGAGGGAGGATAAGGCAAAAAAGAGAGAATGATCTATATATCAAAGGCCAACTGAAAAAAAAGGAAAACAATGTCAACTTTTGAGGCAAATCAATGGAGAAAGAATTCTCAATAGCCAAATTGTTGTAAAGGATAAAACGGGAGCTTGGAGTTAATAATAGGCTATAGATTTTTTTTTTCCATCTGTATTGGAGCTTATCTTATAAATAAATGTTCTTTATTATTCTTTGGCAACTGCTTGTAGGTGACTCAGTCTTTCAAAAACTGGACAAAAGAAATAATATAAATCCCTTGTATCCAGGGAATTCCTTTAATTAGGAGTGGCAATGAATTAGAGAAGAGATTTGTTTTTGATATAAATCTGCAGATGACAGTTGCCTTTCACAAAGTTCTTAATGTCATTCCTTTACTAAAAAAAACCTCCAATAACAATAATAATAAATTCCCAAAACAATATATCTCAGCAATACATTTTTGATAACATATTTTTGGGGTACCTGGCTGGCCAGTCAGTAAAGCATGTGATGACTGATCTCAGGGTTGTAAGTTCAAGCTCCATGTAGGGTGTAGAGATTACTTAAAAAAATAAAATCTTAAAAAAAATAATGCCTTTTAGTAAATTCTGGTTATTCAGTATTTTTTATTATCTTTTAGAATAAATGATTCTTCACATATTCAAAAGTTAACAACTTACTTTCCCTGAGAATTTCCCAGAATATTTTAAAGGATATGCCTTAATCTGAAAAAGGTTATTTGGTTGGGGTCGAGATAAATAGGTAAGAAAATTACATATATGAAATAAAAAGAAATTTCCATAACCACATTGAGGTCAAACATACTCCACATATAATGAAGCCACACTAGTAGAAGATTTCCTTTCAAACACAGCTGCCAATACCGGCTATTCTTTGCCTTACATGGGCAAATGCTTTTGTGATTTCTGGTACATCAGCCTTAACCAGCATTTCTGGGCACTGGCTCCAGGTGAAGCTCCTGGGCTAGTGGGCACACACACACACACATACACACACACTCACACACTGACATACTTGCAGTAGTTGCTGAGGCTGCAAGGGAGACAAATACCACCTTGACAGCAACCTGGTGAGTTGGGGTGGCTTAGGGAGGAAAGGAGGGGCATCTAGGAACAGGAGAGTCAAACAGGCCATTGTCTTAAAGGGGCACTTAGAATTCCTGAAAAGGACAGCAGAGGACTTAGGCCCCAGCCTGAATGCTACACCTGAGGAAATAAAAGTCCAAAGAAATTAAGAGACACCCATACCCACTGTGGCAGCACAGTGGTGTCCTGCGTTCTATCCTAGCATTCTTTCCTGCCTGCACTTCTCAGAAATGACTGAATCATCCATTTTTCTCCCATGCCCATATCTACCACGGCCAAGTAAGGAGAGTCTGGAGGATATTAACATGTCTTTCACTTATAAAACTGACATTCTGGTGGAGGTGACAAGGAGGACTCTTAGCTTCTCTTGTCTTTACTGCACCCAGTCAAGGCTGCTTCAGCATGTCTGCTCTGCTAGACGGTCACTAACGTGCCTGCAGGTAAACACGACAGAAACACTAAAGCCTACCTTCACAAATACATAAAAAAGCAAATATTCTAATCCTCCAGATTGTTTTTAGTTGTTGAAAAAAGAAAAGCAACATGGCAATATGGAAGCTTTATGAACCCCTTTTCTACAGAACTGGGCATTTAAACAAACCGTTTCAAGCACTCATGTTCTGCTCTATATGCAAGTCTTCCCTGACTACTGACTTAGTAATAAAAGTAGAAATAAAAAATCCCTAGCAATCTGACAATAGCACATTTCTTTTCCATGACCAAAGACTGTCAATATTTACAGGGACAAACTTATTTTTGAAAATAATTTCACAATGAAATCATGTCACTGAACACACTAATATTTATTTTATACAAAGGTCAATAAAAACCTCAAGAAGTGAGCAGATGCTCTCAGATGTGAGGGTTTTCTGTGCTCACACAGCAAACCCACATTTCTTCAACATACCATTTTGCAAATGCTGTGTATTATTAAGAGGAGGCGGACTCTGCCAGGCACATGATTTGTATATTTAAGGGAGGTGTATGGAATGAGAAAGCGAAATATGTTAAATTTCAAAGGACTTGGAAGCAATGCTGCCTGGGAGCTTGTATTACAAATAGCCCTACATTATTACATACGCTATTAATGAGGCGGAGTGAATGAAAGTACAATTTGAATATGCATGACTCTATCCAATGAGCAGGACTTTTGTGTACTGATGAGGTTTTTTTCCCCCCTCCTAAAAAAGGATTAAAATTATTCTCAGAGAAGTATGGCTGCCCAGAGACCAGTAAAATAAATGTACTTAGACCAGAGTCATACTATATTCACATGAAATATACAGGTGCTAAAAGAATGCTTTTGACTCTACCTATAATTCACAAAACTTGTGCATAATCCTCTCCTCCTCCAAAGAAATATTCCCCAGCTTCAAGCAGCTGTGTCACTACAGTTTCTAAGCAAAAATAACGATTTTAGTGGAGATCCCTAAAAGTAGGCAAGGTTAAATAAACCTTTTGAGTACAAAGCCTTTACTTCCACAGTGAGGAGCACTAGTTAAAAGACTGGGGAATGGGTAAATTATTGGACCAAATGGCTGAGAATTAATCTCTGCTGACTAGCTGTAATCTAACGAGGCGTCTGTGTCCCAGGGAGCCCGCAGCATGTCCCTGGCGGTATGTGCAGTGTGTCGAGTCTGCGTGGCACCCTTTGTCCTCGCTCACAGGCGGCCTTTCCCCTCATTGTCCATAATATCCTCATGCATCTGGGACGCGTGGAATGCATTCATACTAACAGACTTACCATTGTTTTCTCTCAGAAGCTTTGTTGAGCAAAGACTGCATCACGGTTACTGATAATTATATTGCTTAATTAATCAAGACAAAAAAAATTTGCAAATCATTGCCTGGTTGCCAAGCAGGGAGATAAAAAATGACAACAATACAAGCTGAAGCAATATAACAAAAGTAACAGCTATCTGATCAGAAATTCTTATATAATGAAGCTATTAATGCTAAATCGGTTAATGTTAACATTGCTCCAGGTGTCTCTACTTAGATGCAAACAAAAAGGCTAACATTATGGATATAAAAGGCCAAATGTTGCCATGGATTCTGTAACCTGATAGAGAGGACAGCCTTTTCATTTGATTAGGGAATGCAATTTAAATACCAGGGACTGAAGCCAAACAAACAGACTTTCCCTCCACAAGCCTCTTGCATTCACCCTGGGGTCAGTGGTTGGTGAACAAAAGGTCAGCCACACTTGCCCTGGAAATGTCTGGATTAATTTTATTACATTGTAATGGTTTGTACTTTAAATGTGGGGATAACACTAAATTTCCAGTTGGCCATTATTCTCTTCTTCCCTTTAGGCTTTTTGAATTGAAATATTAAGACAGCGATTTGCTCAATTCATCTATCAAAATTTATGACCAAATTTATAAAACTTACATACATTTTCTAAAGAAATTTTGAAAAGGTATGTTAATACTTGTTTAATGCATTAAAAGTGTAATATCTTTTAAAAAATCACTTTTTAAGAAAGTTAGAAGTGTCACTTTCACACTGTGAACTAAAATACCTTTCATGTTCTCTACTCATTACAAAAAAATAAAGGTGACATTTTTAGGATGGTAAGTGACATTTTAGAGGGCCATGTTGAAAATGAACTAATAAAGTCAGTTAATCCATACTAAATATTAAAGAACCACATTTTGCAGATTTGGAAGCTATAGGGCACTAAATCTGTTGGTTGTCTAACATCAACATTTTCAGCTTAATTCTTAAAATTAGTGTTCTTCCTGGACAAACACAAATGTTATTAACACTCAAAGCCATTTTCTTACACGGGTGAAAACTTTACACATGCACAAAGACATGAATCAAAGATAACGCAAATATTTAGTATAAAGAACTTGTGGCTTCATCACTCCACTCCCTGAATAGAAAAGAGGGTTCCCTTTATGTCAGGCTTCTCACCAGCCAGAGTGGGGCTTTTCTCAATTCAGGAGGTGACCCACGCTATGCCTAGTCTGAGAAATGGCTCATTATTTATTCTATTTGCATGGTAGTGACTGTAACCAAAAAGGTACTAGTAAGAGTAATATAACAACACAACAATTACCACTTAAATGGCTTTTATTCTGAGCCAGCCACTGTTCGAAGTGCCTTTCACTTCTTAGCTCATTTAATCTGCAGGACTTTAACACTTTAGATTTTGTTATAAATCCCAGGAAATCTCGGTTATCTATTATTATTATTATTATTTTAAAGCTCAAAAATAGAGAGTATTTAGAATAGTAACTTTTAGCTCCTTTGAGAGAGTAATTTGGAATGAAAATGAAAATTACACTTAATATCAACCCAGAGCACAAAGTCATTTTCTTGAGGAGTGACTTAACTATGCTACACGTTTAATTCAAAACTTAGAAACAAACCCTCCTATTAATAATTCCAACACAAAAACAAGTCACTATATAAAGCACTGCTGAAATACCACTAAAGACATGGCAAGGATCAAAACCATAGCCATAGCCAATGTAGTACACGGCACAGAACCACTGGATTGTTCCCGCCATTTCCATGATCAATACCAACTGATGTGGCTGCACTGATTCTGTGGCAAGGTGCTTCAATTGTTAAAAATCATCACATGGGTGGGCTGTGCTGCAGAGGCCTAGCCTTCTTCACGGCCATGCCCGCAATCCTTCAGGATTGACCCCTATTAGTGGCAGTCGGAGGCTCAGTGAGCACTGCCTGTCTGTCACGCAAGGTCAAATTCTATACCCACAGCCATCCACAAAATGCTAGATGTGACACGGGGTTCATTCAACTCTTATTATTATTAATCCATGTGTTCCAAATTTGAAATCACCATTTTTTAAAATTAAAAAAAAAATTTAAATTCAAAACATTTAAAATACCATTAATGTCTTCACACTATAATTTCCAAAGAGTCTTGTAATACAAATACAGAATTCTGTATTCTTGAGGAAAGATACTCTGAAAATCCCAATTCATACTGAATTTCCATATAGCAGGTGTAATTCAGATACATGTGAGACATGCACCAGTTGGAAAAAAGTCCCCTTTAACATATTTATAACATCGTTTTTCAAAAACAGTTAATCATATGGCAAATGCTATATGTCAGAGCGTACCTAACAGGTGAAAACGTACCTCAGGTTTCTTTGTGATTGCGATAAAGAACATGTGATTCTTCACTGGGTAAATAATGATTGAAACGTCTCCAAAGGCGGTCGGGATAATGCCCCTGCGGTAATCCCTGGAGTGTTCAGACCAGACGATGTGGACCTCGTCGTTCCCCAAGTGACGGAGCTGCAATGGCCAATTGGCTCTTTATTAATCAGAGTGATAACAGCAGTTTATGAGGGGTCGTGGCTTACAAATTGAATTATAATACTCAGAGGCAAAAATATTTCACTACTAAAAAAAGGTATGATACCACTGTCTTCTACGAGGATTTAAAAGACACAAGCACATGAAAACACTGCTCACTTTCTATGAAATACATGGGCACTGAGATGATGCATATAAACATGGCAGGTACATTATGGCGGGAAGGGGTCAAGACCTTTTCAAGAATTTTTTTAAATTAAATTTTACTCTTGTATTAAAGCCTTTTGCTTTATATTGCTGAGCATGTCTCCAAACAATTAACGAATGACATTAGCCTTTTATTCCATATTACAATAGGGCTTCATAAGACTCTTTAATTCAATGGTTATTAAGAAAAAAATATGAATATGAGACCAAATGCCACTTTAACACAATTGTTACCAAATGTATAAAAACTAGATTTGTGACAAAGCTTTAAGAAAAAGTGTGTATTAAATTACCTTTGTCTAAGAAATAATATTACATAAATTTAATAAGAACACTTGATTAGCATTCAGAGAGTGCCTTACTAAATACAAAGGATATTCACATGGATTGTTTCCTTTAATCTTTCCACTAACTCTTAGGCAGATGACATCATCTTTGTGTTATCTGACAGGGAGGAGATGGGTCTCAGGAAGACAAAGGCACCACCTGACCAAGGTGTGAAATCAGTGAGTAGCAGAGTGGGTATGGAGATCTGGGCTGGGGCCTCTAACTCTGTGCCATTTCTCCTGCTCATGGCCATCTAAGTCATCCCCAAAAGCCAACTGTACTGTCACAGCTCAAATAGGGTAGCCCATTGTTTTGGTCATTTTATTGACAAAAAGGCCATAAAGTCCAAAAACAAGTCAGAGACCTCAGCGGGTCTGTGGAGGGCTTAGCATGCCTCCAAGGAAGAGTCTCTTTGAGACTTCCTCCCGGTCCGAGCTTTTCAGATGCAAGAACACTCTTGCTGAAGGTCCTGCATACCAACTGAACATCCTGAGCCATAGAAATCCACACATGAAATTGTCTGGTAAGCCTGAAAGTGTAACTAAAAGAAAGTAGGTTACAAACATTAAAATGTTGGCCAAAATTGAAGTCCTACAACCATTTTTTTTTTTTTTTGAATTTCAAATATTTTATTAAGGGAAAACAACTAATTTTTGGGTTTCTAAAACCTTTAAAAACATTATAAAACATTTATAAAAAAGCTTCACAAAATACAAATTAAATCAGCCAGATATTTTGACTAACCTCATGATTTACTATAAAAATCAAGTATTACAAACGCTTGTGGATTTTTACTTTATAGTAATTCCCTGAGGACTTCATTTCACATATATCAAACCCTTTCACCATGTCTAATACCAATAGGAACTATTTTTTTAAGTTCTCATTACACCATTAAGACATTTTAAATTGCTGTATCAAATTTCAACCTAATGATACTTATATAAAAAGATGGAAAATGTGTTTTGAATATAGATACATGAAACAGATTCTATCATTTAGATTTCGGAAAGAAATGCAGCTTTTTAGTTAGCATTGAGGCAAAGCAGGGAACCTGCTTCTTTCCAATTGCATTTGGGTCTTTGCAAAAGTCCACTCGGCGCTGAGAAACTTTCCTGTTCACCAGGGTGAGTAGTTCTGTGAACTCTAAGGAGGAGCCAAATTTTCCCAGCATCTCACACAGATCTTGAATGTACCATGAGCCATTCACAGTTTCCCGATGAGAATAATAACCTTCTGCAACAGAGTAACACATGAGAAAATCCGCTCCAGCAGGCAGAGTGTACACTGAGGCCGCATCCACCTCCGTTATGTTGTCCTCCAGCTTGTCTGTCCGATGATCCACTACATCCAACGGAAGGACTGGCACGTCATGCTGGTCTCCTCGACATGCCTGAATGATAAATATCTTGGGTTTTCCAACTAGGCTCTGACATTTGTCTCCTTTGAATAAGCCAGTCAGTGTCTGAATTTCAATTTTGGCATCATATGCATAAATGTGATTTCCTTCACCATGACTCAGGAACACACATAAAAAGCAATCGGCATCTATGTGGCTAGAGGTTGATGCCTCATGAATTTTGAGCAGTAGTTCTTCTGCTTTAAGATCATTAAAGCATTTCACCTCAAATCCTAGTTCTGAAAACCTGCGCACGAGATTATCCCTGTCTGCGCTGGTGCCGCGCCTGTCCGGCAATGTTAGGTGCCAGAAGAACCGCTCGTGATTGAAGATCAAAGCAATTCCTCTCCTCTTGTGGTCCATTTTGTACATTTCTTCCGGGTCAAACATTTCTCTCTTATAGAAGGCATCAGTTTCTGTCACATTTTGTTCCTCATCTGCAGGCCCGGCCCGGCGGGGCCCCGGCGCCGAGCTCATCGCGGCCCCGGGCCGAAGTCCTACAACCATTAAAGCTGACTGGAGAAGGCCCTTTAACACCTACTGAAAATCTGAGGTCTGGTTCTCTCCGATGCTTGAGAAGAATGCCACCATGAAAAAGAATTTATTACTTCTCATCTTATTTAATAGATGAGCCCTAAAAATGACTAAATTCAGATGCACTGTTAATAAAATATGTTGTACCAAAGGTAATGTGGTTTTATATTAAAATAAAAAAAAAGGATTTTTGGAATATCATGTATTTAAAACATGTTAGCATAAATAAAATTTTCTTTACAGACTATTTGACCACAAAAGAAAAATCTGAGGGGACCCCAACATGGCCTCCTTTCCATTTACAAGGTTACAAAGGAATTTGGTTTGCTGCAATGCTTTCCTATTCTTCACTCTTTCATGCTTCTGGGAATGACTGTGTAAGTCTATTTTTTAAAATGGCTTAAATTGGTACCCTTGTACTATAGTGAAGTGCATGTGCAGTTGCAGGTAACCCCTACAGTAGGAGGTACACAATTCACCCATGTCTGAACTTGGGCTCTGGGATAAAGGCAACTCTGTGTGTTGAGCACAAGTCATATGATCCAGAACAATTTAATGGTGTCTACAACTTTCTCAATGTAAAATTACCCAGTATATCTCTTTTCTTCTTTTTTCTCTGTCACATAAAAAGGCTAAAAGGGTAGCAGGGAAAAGGTGTAGCCAAGAAGCCATTACCATCCATAAATAGTTAAAGGAAAGACACCAAGTTCTTACAGCAATACTGCATGAATGTCTCTATATTTCTCTATTTCCACCTCTCTTTCTTTTCTCTTTTCTTTTTTAATAAAACATGCCAGGCTCTCTCAACACACTCCTGAAATTCAATCGTTTCGGAGTAAAAACATGGTAGCAGCATTATCAGCAACACAATGAAGGCAGGTTTTCAAGGGAAACAGGAATTCTATCAAATTTAAACTTTTGGGGGGAATTTAGGCCAACAGAAGATAATTGTGACAGTGGGGATATTGTCATCCTGTAAAGAGGGGCAAACTTCCAGGTGGTTTTGTTGTGCTCTTTGATAAGCCAGCACAAAAGTCGCAATGGGAACAATACACCACTAAACACCCTACAAATGTGGTAGCCCACCTAATGCTAGCACCGTAAAACCTGTGAGGCTCCTTTCAATCTAGAAGTGTAAGTTGCTTAAGGCATTAGCTCTGAGGTAATACAGTGATTACTGAAATTTTGCAGTCACTCTCTCTTTTCTCAATTAGGTTCCTCAATTATATGATCCAAATAAGTTTCTTCCAATTCTGTTTGGACTGTGTTCTCAGAACCGCAGCAAGGGAGAACAGTATCCCACTGACAGACCCATCCCCCCAGTGTGGCATTTCTGTAATTAAGGAAAAGCTATTTCTGTGTGGTAATGATATAATATTCATCATCTCAAAGCTTTCAATGTCATGTGCTCCAGATCTCTGGACAAGTCACAGTTTAATTAGCTAACTCTCAAAACTAAGAGCTAAGGCCACGGGACCCACTGACTGGTAGATCTGGAGCAAAGAGCAGAAACATGCTCTCTTCTACCTCAGACAAGAACCCAAGCCAGTGAAACAAGTAAAGCTAACTCAGCCAAGATGTCCACCATGTCAGAACATGAAGGAATACTCTGGAAACTTCACTGTGTTGCTCAGTTTAAAAGGGGATTTCATTACAAAGATGTCATTTTGTAAGTTCTGGAGAATTCTGAATAGAGGTTCCCAAATTGAAATCCACCAGTGAGTTTGTTGTGTGCGCACAAGTCAAGCTGGTATGACTCATGTATAATGTGGGAGAGACTGATGAATCTCGTCCTGGGATGGAGCTGTCATTCACGCCAGCAATTGCTTCAGTTGCACAACAGGCTCCAGAATGTGCGGATGCCTAACAGGCTCGGAACAAATGCTTGGTTCTTCAGTCTTAAGAAATCAACCCTATGTCCTGCCACTTCTCATCCTGACAGAGTTTTAAAGTTCCTCCGCCCGGGCCATTCTGCCTGCTGCTGCCAGGCGGCATGCACTGGTGACACTGGTCATGGTACACACCTAATAGGCTGACCTCCTTTCCCGACTAATTGCATTACATCGCCAGCTGGCTCCAGAAGGAGTCGTCTGTTTGATTGAAGAATTCCTGCTCCTCAGTGGGCCCGGCTGCTACTTTTACTAAGTAACAGTCAGGCCTGACATCCCCATTGTTCAGCTGACAGTGTGCCCATCCTAAAATCTAAGTTTTATTTGTAAATTAACCAAGAAACTTCCTGCCAGAACAGTGCTGCCTGGAGACTGATAATGTGGGCCTTTCATCCCTTTTCACTCGTACTGTATCACTGCCAATTTGTTTTTTATGCGGCTGGCCAGCCTGAGGCTATAAAAGCCTTGTAAGACATAAGTGCAATTATAGTCCTGGAGTCAAATGAATTGGACAAATCCAATAGCACAGCTCTGTCCCCACTCTGCAAACCCCTACAGCAGTTAGATTAGCTGTGAAAAATCTAATCTAGCTAGAGCTAACAAATTTCTGCAGTGAAGGATCAAGAGTTCAGTATGGGGTTGCAACCGGATTGCAGAATTGAAAAAGTACCCCCATGACAGGGGCAGAAGAGAGCATGAATCACTTTAGAATTTTGCAGCTCATTTTTAAGCTGTTAGGGACAATTTAGTTAGAAAAAGACAAGGAACTGTGGGCTGCTGTTACTGTGACTGATTTTTAGTCTGGCTGTGAGACATCCTGATAAAGAGAGTTTGTCACTAATGATGCTAAATCTCAGAGCTTCAAAAGGTATCGCTGAATTTTGATTATTACAGTAGGGAATCTTTCAACCAAGCAAAGCCTTGCAACATTATTTATAGCAAGGCGTTTTAACAAGAAAACATGATGTCTTTTCTCAAAAAAGAAAAAAAAGAAGAGAAAGAGAAAAAAATAAAAGAATCCTACCTAGGAAATAATTTTTAAAAATATTTTAAATAAACCTATTAACAAAATAGTTCTTGGTCATAAAAGAAAATCATAGAATATGGCAATACATTTGTGGATTAGCAGCAATTTATGATGTACTACAAATAAAGAGGATGTCGAAGCCTTCCCTAAGGTCTTGGTAATCTGAAAGAGAGCAGGGTCCCCTTCAGTAAGAATGTTGCCACCAGGGTGGCCACCAAAATCTAAGACATGGAGGCAGCTCCTCTATGGCCATCATGCTTTGCACAACCCAGACACTTAGTCACTGTGAAAGCTGTCTGTGATTGTGCCATGACCCAAGTTCTGAGATCTTATGGACACCACTGCCTACAATATAGGTGGTCTAGACATTTGGGGCTGCAGTGATGATAAAGCAAAACTGCAGAGAAAAGAGATGAGGCGGTAAGAGCAGGGTTTACTGGCCCGTATCAGTTACCCTCTCATAGGGCAGGTAAGAAAAGATTCAATTAGACCGTGGGCAATGATGAGGGCTGACATTAGCGATCTTACACCAGGCACCATGCTAAGCAGTTTCACGGGCATTATCCATTTACTTCACAACAACCCTGGGACATAGGCTATTTTTAATTTCATTTAGTAGATGGGGAAGTTGAGGCATGGGCCAGTAACTGGATATACAGTTGAGCCCAGGTTCTGCCTGTCTCCAGACTTTGGCTATAACCACCATACTGGATCCTTCAATGGCAGCCTTAGCTCCTAAATGAGCTATTTTCCCACCCATTCAGGTGCTGTCTGCACTTGTCTTGCATCCTTGTAGAAAGAGAGTGGGTGTGAGGTAGGGATTCCGGCCTACCCACCACCAAGCTAGTTGCAGTTGTTCCTTTCATCTGGAGTCAGATTTCTAGGCTTCCTTCCCAGACTAAAATTCTTCTGTTAAGGTGCTCATCACCTCTAACAGAGGATCACCTGAGGTGAACATCCTGTAGGCTAGAGGTTAAAGGCCATGTTCCCCTGGGGAGGTCTTCAGAGGTGAAGGAGGTTTCCTCTGGATTCTAGAGAAAATTGCCTCCAGGGCCCAAGTTGGAGAGAAACAAGGTTAGTACCAAATGTAGGACCCCTAGGCAGGAGCTCACCTGCACCTGTCATTCTCACAGATATTGCCCAACTGTCCTCAGCAAGCCTGAGAGGTGCCTGTTTTCTCAGCTCTCTGTCAGTACACAGTCCTTGCATGTTACGACCTTTGCCAACTGAGAGGTCAACAATGTTATTTTCTGTCAGTTAACAGTCAGGTGAGGGAAGATCCAAAATTAATAACTATGAAGACCCTTCCTTTCCCTAAATCTTAATCTCAGGATTTAAGGCTTAAATGATCTGATTGCTTTTTCATTTCCTTCTTTGTCTAATTTGTGCCAAGCTAGATATTTCAGATTAACTACAACTGTAGCTTGAGAAGAACTACACTGAAGTTGCATCCAGAGGAAATCAGTCTTGGTGCATGTTATGCCAAGGCCTTTGGTCTGGACTATGAGAGACCCACCTACAAACAATGGCAGCTTAGGATGGTCCTCAGAGAGGCTGCTTACCTTTTTGGTGAGTGAATCATCTGAGTCTGATGGCATCCGAGTTGAAACATGGAAAATCACTTCCACAGTCGAGGTAGCATAGTAAGGGGCAGTCTGCCCTGTGCTGCCGTTGCGCTGAAGTCCACCCATGAACCCGCAGTGGGTTGAGAGATCCACCTGATGCAGGCAACAAAGAGGAACGAGTGAGGGTCAAGCCTGAATTGTCCTCATTCACCAAGCAGGAATGTCTGTTTTTTAAGAAAATCTATTTTCATTTTTATAGCTTTCTGATAACAAACAAATGTAATACTAAGTTAGATAAAATTGAAACATCAAAGAAACATTAACATGAAAGTGCTCTTAAATCTTATCAACTTAAGAAAACCACCATCACAAATTTAGTGCTTATTTCTCTAGTTTTTTTCCATCCTGTATGTATGTATATATGTGTTTATATGTTTACATGTGTGTATTTATGTGTATTTATGTACACATATACAGAGTTTCCCTACTAACAGATTTATGGGATTAGCTGCTTTCCCAAACACTGCTGTGTGGTCAAACCATAAGGAGCATTCAAAGGAATGTTTTGGTAGGATGATGTATTAAAGGGTACAGATGGTTTAAAATTTAACGGCCATTGCTAAACTATCATTCAAAGGAGTTGTTCTGATTTACACCACTAATATAAGTTGGAATTACTCTTTTTCAAGCTATGGTGTGAATGCTCACTTGTTAGTGCCAAGGACCCATTTTTTTTAAATTTAATTTTTCATTTTTTTTTCAGTAAAAGCACCTGTTGTAGCATAATCCAAAAAAAGCAACAGAAGAATCTCTTTTGTGCCAAATATAATCAATATATACACTAAATTAATGTTCTAGTCTTTTCTTAAAACTCTAGTTAGGAATGTGTGGCTTAAAAAGAGTATTAGTTAAATGATTAAATATATTCCTCAGCAAATAATAAGTCACTTTATTAGTAATAAGGATAATTTATTGGAGTACAGGAACTCTTTTAGACTATAATTTACTTGACATTTTATAAAGCACATGGTCTTGACCTTGATATAGGCTTCTCCTGTCCCTATCTCCATATTAGTTTCCTTGCTTAACATTTAACTATCAGAGACAAGTCTTATTTATGCCCCCAGAGAGTTTCCCACAGCACAGATAACCAGGAAACCAAAACAAAAGTAAGGAAAAGTAAGAAAATGACTTCAGATATGCTGATTTCCATTATAACTACTCTGAGTTCTTTTAGATTCTGAAAATATATTTTCCTTTAGGTTTATGTTCTTAGAGACAGATGGGTGTGTGTGTGTGTGCACGTGTGTGTATAAATGTATATGTCCACCTGTCAAAGTATCATTTAGTAGAGAAAAAGCACACTCTTTCAATATCAGTCACTCTGGGGTCTCCCTTAGGGAAACAGGTTGGCTGCTAAACCATCATGGCTACTCTGTTCTATTTTCACGACAATTTGTGACTTCATCCAGCTCTTTTTTCATGTTTTCACTCACCATGTCACTGATTTATTTTCTAATCTCCATATGATAGCCAAAGCCAATGCTTCTCTGCCCATATTTATCTTCTCATACCACAAACTGTCTATGGCTGAATAAGCCAATCTGATTATTTGGTACAGATAAAAAGCAGATGAAATAATACTAAAGGGAAAGTTATAGGAAACAAAAGTTCATGTATGAAGTACTGAAAAACAACTAACAGAAGATGTCAAACTTAATACATTCACTAACTCCAGGATGTTATCCATACTAGATTTGAATGTGAAAGCTTATATAATTGATGTCCAGTTTACATATATATCCTTAAATAGTGCTGGTCAATAAACAGCTCCTAAATGAAATTAATCACCTCCCATCCAAGTCCGGCAACAAAATCTTCATATGCTTGGCTTCCTCTTTCATTGGAAAGGATTGAACACTTGTCTTCTTGACCTTCAGCAATGTAAAATACTGCAATTTTGTGCGTTTCGCGGCTATAAATTTTTAAATTTAAAGAAGTTAGAAGTCTAATATTTAAAATTTTATTTCACTACAACCACTAGCATGACTCCTGATACAGAGCTTACATTTATGGAGAATTTACTAGGTAAGGGTCGGTCACTGTTCTGAAGAGGTTTGACTCACAGTTCTTATTTACTCCCTGCAAATACTCTAAAGAGACAAGTAATTATCATCACCTCCCTCATAGAGGTGGTTGAAATAAGGAACGGAAAATTAAACAAAAAGCACACATAGCAAGCAGGAGACCAGAAATTGAAGCAGGGCAGTCTGGTTCTTGAGATCACTCTTTCAGACATGTGCTATATTTAACAGCATGTTAGAACACACACTCCATTTTTGGTGCAAAAAAGTATGTGAAAGCACTTCACACAGATATCAACTGAGACTAGATCTATGTGACTGCCTATAGATCTATATTTTACTTAATGCATTTTGAGATAAGGATATTGGATAGCTCCCTGACTAGAACTGTAGAATGTGCCAACACTTTATAAGAAACAGAAGCTTCTTCCCAGCAGAACACACATAGGTACTTTCTTTGTGGAGAGATCTACCCACTCTGTGCTCCAACTAATCTGAGGTAACTTAGTAGGGTGGACAGATGTCCAGGGAAACCTCTTAGGCCATATAAACACTTCACCCACTTCCTCCATGATGGATTTTGGGCATTTTGCTATTAAATCAAGTAAATGTGATGTGTACTTTGAGGAAAGGAGTCCTGCCTTTTGGCCTTTTGTAAAAGGCAAAAGGTACTTGACATATAGCAGCTGCTCAGTTAAATCTCTGTTAACCAGAGACCCAGTGCTATTATATAAATATTTTAATGACCAATTTCTAAAAATTATACCCTACAGTGTAAAGTGTCAAAATCACTAGACTTTTACCCAGAAGTTTGGTGATAGTTTAGAGATGAAGACACTGTGCTAATTCAGAGCTTCCATTAAGAACTACTCATTCCATGGCCCCATCACCCAAGAGTTTTTACTCTGGTCTCTATTTTCTAAAATTTCGGATTACCACCTGCATAGCAGTTCCATCTTTATTATTATTTTTGCATTGCATTCTGAAAAATCTCATAGGAAAAACAAGTGCTCAAACAATACAGAAATGTTACTATTGTCTTAATTGTTCAACATCTCAACAGTATAATCTGATTAGACATCTACTGGTGGAATTTGGACTCCATATTTTAACATATTTGTTTTTTTGTGTTTTTTTTTTCTTTAAATATTTTATTTATTTATTCATCAGAGACACACACACACACAGAGAAGCAGAGACACAGGCAGAGGGAGAAGCAGACTCCATGCAAAGAGCCTGATGTGGGACTCGATCCTGGATCTCCAGGATCACGCCCTGGGCTGAAGGTGCGCTAAACCGGGGATGCTCTATTTTAACATATTTGTAAATATTTCCTTCTGCAGGAGTTATGTTTCTATTTAATAAGCAGAATGAAATGAAATTCAACTAAGAAGGTAATAAAAATTAATCAAGGAGGAGAGTACTCTCCTTCTATTTACCTACGTAGCCTATTCATTCCCCCCATAGATTACGTAAGAGAAATGCACTTAAGAGGAAAATTAGAAAATATAGAAAGAGAAGAATAAAAAATTCACTTACATTCCTTGTTTTTATGTTGAAATTGCAACTGTTATCATTTTTGGATGCGTTTTCAAATACCATCGTGAGAAGCTACTATATCCTGTTTTACAATTGATCATTTTTACTTAAAATATTTGTGAACACTTTTTTATTGTGTATTTTTATTGTGTAAAAATGCATCACACAAAAGTCACCATTTAAACCATTTTTGAGTGGGATCATTTTTATGCCATATACTTGTATGACAAAGTTATTAATAGTTGTGTAACATTCTAGTATATGAATACACCTTATTCCAAATCCTCGTCATCACACATTTAAGTTGCTTCCAGTTTTAAAGACAGTGTGCTTTATCTTTGATATGTCCTTAGAATACATTCATAGGAAAAGAATGTTGATCATTGCTCATTTTTAAGGGTTTTGATAAGTACTATTCTGCTGCTTCTAGAGAAGGTGGACATCCTGAATGCCCTGACTGGTACGGTATAAGCACACAGTTGAGGGTACCTCTCTTAATGGGAACAGTTTGCTGGGAGAAGAGGGAAGTTTTGTGGTGATGGGTCCCAGGGACTGATGCTCTAGAGTAGAGATCTTGTGCTCTCAGACTTTCAGAAAGCCTGTCCTTATGCAGCATGGAGCCCTGAAACTGCCACACCATTTATTCCCTGAGTGACAGGCAGGAAACACTGGCAGTCTAGAATCTGAATAGTTTATTCTAAGAGCCTCTAATTTGGAGGCTAGGATGATGACAGTGTCCATAACCTATGACCTGAAAGACTGTCTCTTTCAAAAAAAGGAAGAAGAGTATAGTCACTCAATTTCTTTCTGCAGCTCTTTCTGCATATTCAAAAGTCCTCAGCATGTGATTATTCTCTATTCTACACACATTCATAAACATATCAAGACCATCTGAAACAGTCTGAAACAGTTTTGTTGACTCTCCTCAAAGTCCAAGCTTTTTATATTTTAGCTGCTCACAGGTCCTTGAGTCCTCATTAACTCAACATGGGAGCATAAGAGCTAAGCCCCAGTGACTGCCTGACTAATGTAGGTGTGACTAAAGGTGACCTTTAGCTGTAAACATTCATCAAATTTCACATCCTCCAAAATGTTAGCACCACAGAGAGCCTGCTAAGATCAGACGCTGTGTCTGGTCTTATTAGAGCCAGGCTTTTGAGATGATAATTAGCAACAGCACTTCATATCCATAAGCTGCACCACCAATGCATGAAGGAGCAGGTAACTCAGGAACACATGCGCATAAAATCAACAATTTCCTCTTCCTCATTAGAATGCATTTTTCTTTCTTATTAGGAATAGACTAGAATAGCTCAGTTTCCTTGTGCTGTCACATTAAAAAGCCAAACAAAGAAAAAAAAAAACATGATTTTAACTTTCACCTTACCATGTGGTGACAAGAGGTATTAATATTTAAAAGAGCCCACTGTGATTTGCATGTATGTTCATCATACTTTTTACATCTTCCCTATCTTCACAGTATAGAGATGAGAGTTGCAAGACAGTCTCTACTTTTCCTAAAAACATGGTAGGCAGGAACTATACCTTAACAGCAGGGAGATAAAGTGGTATCAGAAATAAATAGAGCCACTGTAACTAAAAGTTGAGGACAAAGTACGTTCCTACCTGCTCAGTGACCAATACATGGGACAGTCTAGATCTCCGATACCTAGAGTCCCCAACCTATTTCCATTTTTTATCCCAAAAAGAACCTCAAAAACAACCTTTATAATAAAGTAAGTTGATATATTTTTTAAGATATTAAGAAGATGCTATATCCAGGAGTTGGGGTTTTAAGCGAAGGTTAATCAAGGGACAGAAGATTGGCTGATCAGCTCTCCAAAGCCATATTTTACAGCAACAGCACCCCAGGGAGCTCATTCAATTGTACCTCATGCAACTAAAGTGCATTAACACTCAACAAATTGGCCACAATTACAAGACACCAATGTATTCACTTAATTCTAAGAAGCATGGAATAATTCAGCATAAGCTTGAAAAGCCAAGTTTGGAACCCAAGTGACTGCTTGTTTAATACTGGAGGACAAGAGGGAGAGAGAAGTAAACCCCTGAGTCCTTCACAAGAAACCCCTCGCAGAGTCTCCACAGTGAATTTGGTCTCTATTCCTCTAGAGACAAAGCAGCATAACAACAATTGGGAAACTGAATATGGTGAAGGGTGATGTGAAGAATAATGGCTTCAGGTTTTTCATCTGTAATGAGCTATCTAATGATATTCCTGCAGAGAATTAAAGGAGGACAAAAAGCTATTTTTTAGAAAATGAGCTTTTTAAAAACTAAGATTAAAGAAGCAGTTGATTCATGACTTTTAAGCACCTGTTTTGTACCAAGCACTACACTTACTGTTGCCTGAGATGGTGTTAGAAGCACACATTTCCCCACATCAAAAACTGGTCATGAGTTTATCTTTAGAATTGCTTTTAAGACTGTACAGAAAAGGGGCAGAGCTGAGATTTTACTAGCTTTGAGAATAAGGCTCACTACTAGGGAGTTACTAACTGAAACACACTGGTTTTAAGCTTGCCAATGTTGCAGAGCAGGGACTACAGCCAGTGCACGGGCACACAGCACGGGCTATGAAGTCAAACTCACTTGGTTTGAACAACATGATTACGTGTGAACACAGGTAGGCTGTTTGAGCTAGGTAAGCCTCTAATCCTCCCTAGAGAAAGAGGTGGCTGCAGAAATTAAATGAGAATGAATGTCCACTGGCTGCCAAATGAAAAGGTCCTCAACCACAGACACAGATTAGGTGGAGGCAATTACCTCTTCTATTAGCATAGCAAGCATGTATGGTTATCTTCAAGGATAAAAATACTAAAGGTATGGCATGTGCAGATGTCACCAGATTCTAGTTACAGAATGACCTTTGGGTGTCTTTGTAAGTGGACTCATTCCTGCAGCTCTGTCATCCAAGAACACACAATGACAGACAGGAAGGAAGTGATCTAATATACTTTCACATACCACTGACGTGAGTCCAGATTTTTTAGCTCTCTCAATAGTTTTGAATTTTTCTTCAAAAGATGGAAATTCTTTCTATAAAAAAAAGAGATGGAAGAAAAGCTGAATAACCACAGACCAATATTGCCCTTTCCAATCAATTAACAAACTTACTGATTCATCCATCCATGTACCCATCCATAACCCTCCTCATTCATGAAATATTTGTGATCTGAGCTCACAATATGAACTCCATTCTCCTTAAGACATTCAAAGGCACCAAAATTCCACGGCATCCCATGACTATCCATTGGCACTGATGGCTCTGAGGTGAATGAGTGTGTCACTGATGTACATGAGCCTGTGCCTGTTTTCACTATCAGCTCAAAAGGAGAATCCCTTTTCCCTACTTCTGTCCTTAGCAACTCCACTCTACAGTCAGGGTCCAGCTCAAATCCACCCTTCCACAGAGGTTTCCTCACCATCCCACATTTTGTATCAGTTTAACTGTTCCTCTTGGACTCCTGTGTCATGCTATCTTTCATCAGAGTTGTGCCAAGTCTACCTCCTTCACCAGATCTAACATGAGATGGTGGCTTATTCATCTTTGTAGTCTATCCGCATCTTTTGTGATGACAGAAGCAATAATGGACAGAACAGTAATTAAAACACACATGCACACAGAAAATGTCTGATATCCTTTAAAATATACAAGAGATGTCTGAAATTCAATCTCTGTCTTAGTACGGCACAATGAGTTCCACCTATAGCTTTAACTTAGCAGCACAAAATAAGCTGTAAATGCAGAAAGAAAGATCTCCATTTGTATTCTCTGCTTCCCAAACTTCAAATTGAGAGCAAGAACAAGCACCCCAAAATAATGATAAAATAGGTGAAAGTCTAGAGAGGATTGTTACCTTCTGTCCCAAGAATTCATCCCCAAGTCATCAAGCAACAACCTGCAGAAATAAAAGGGTCCTGGTGGCTCCACTGGGGAGGGCTGCTCCTGGCTGGAGACTTTCATGGCCAAGTCAGAGTTACACCTCTGGATATAGTCATCTTCTTGGGCCTTCTGGCGCAAAATGACCTCGATGATTTCCTTCTCCTGGTCACGGTTCATTCCCCGAGGGGGGGGAGAGGGCTCATTTAGATTTAACTGTGATGGTAAAAGGCATTCCGGACTAGTGTGGCCAATGTTTTCAAGTAATTTGTCAAGGACATCATCTCCCTCTTCAGTTTGAGAAAAATCTTTCTGAGCTCCCAAAGCTTGAGGTTGCCAGCCCGAAATCAGAAACGCTGGATTTGTGCTGCTGGGTGCTAAGCAGCCCTCCAAAGGTCCATACAAAACCCTCCCATCCCAAGAGTACTTCCCTGAGATATCCCGCACAATTACTCGGACGTCTGACAGGGTGCCCCCTGGGGAGCCCCCCGCAGGCCCTTCTGAGGGTGTCTGAAGGTAGGAGATGAGGGTGCTGTCATTGAGCACAAAGAGCTGTAGGTTTGGGCTCCGGAACACCTCGGAGGACAGCTCGGGAGCCTCCGCGTGCACGTTGTCATGGTTCTCGCTGACTAGGCTGTGCAGCACGGCGGGGCCCCCACGAAGTGGGAAGTGGCCCAGGTGATTCACCAGGTGGGCCATCACCATGCGGGCGGTCAGAGGGATCAGCTCCAAGCTCCTCCTCTTCCGCTCTGGGAGTCAGGGTAAGGCAACAGACCAGACAGTGGAGAAGGAAGGTTAAAATCTCTACTTGGAATGTTGGATTTGTTTTAGTCTGGGCATTTTTTCCAGCTGTTTTTTGACACTAATTCTACCTGAATAAAAGTACAATTTAAATAGATTACTAAAAGAACCAACTTTCACAAAGATCTCGTTCTGAAAGGGATACTTAAAAATCTGGAGATACAGCAGTAAACAAGAGAAAGTTTCCTGTCCTGGAAGGGCTGGTGGTTAAGGAAGTTCTGGGAGTTGGAAACCTATAGCTGGAGAGGATCTGGTGGGAATGGTGGTGGGCTGGGGGTCCAGGCCCCAGGGGTTACCCTACACTCCCCTCACCAGGGTAAAGGCAGATTCTGCTATAGGAATCAATCAAGCCTTGGTAGATGGATTCAAAGCAGTTGGCATTCTTTGCAAGAATGTATGTTTTGTTGATTGGGAATTTTAAATATTTAACAGAATCTGATATATTAATTAACTCATGGAAATAGGCTTTAACTGAATTTGCAGTTGATGATAAAATGCCCAAGGGCAACTGACTTACACAATTTTTAAGGCTTCAGGGGCACCTGGGTGGCTCAGTGGTTAAGTGTCTGCCTTTGACTCAGGGCCTGATCCCAAGGTCCGGAATCAAGTCCCACATCAGGCTCCCTGCAGGGAGGAGCCTGCTTCTCCCTCTGCCTATGTCTCTGCCTTTCTCTGTGTGTCTTTCATGTATACATAAAATCTTAAAAAAAAAAAAATTTTTTTTTTAAGGCTTCAAATATGTAGAAAGACAGACACTAGCATGTAAAGGTGGGCTCGGTGAAATGCTGGAGGTATAAGGGAGAAGCAGAGAAATAATCTGTAAGCATATAATGAAACAACCACTTAAGCTTCAGCATGGTCAGGGAAATTGTAATCTGCCAAAGTTAGAAAAGAACTATGTATTAATCCAAGTACAAGTGAAAACGAAAGTTTTAAACTTCAACAAAAAATATCACTAGATATTTAAATACGGTAAGATTTACACTTTGGGCTTAAAGGTTTAGGAAATACTTGATTTCTAAATTCACAACAGAAAAATCTGATATTTAAATACAAATAACTATAAATTATGCTTTCTGATGCTAAACACCTTCCCTCTCAGACATTAACAATTCAATGGATTTACCTATACAACATCAATTATACCACGATGTATAAACCTAGCAAGAAACTATCAAATCCTAGAATGTAAAAAATTCGGTGTGATGACTGATGAACAGATTATCCTGACTTTTCTTGAATTTCTTCTTAATTCTTACTATTCTGTGAATAAGAAATTGCTGTATTCAATAATGTAAAATAAAATTTCACATGAATACTTCAGTTTTCATAGGCAGAGGTCATGTACATCCATCTCTGACATTAAATTCTCCTTTCTGACCCTCGTACAAGAGCGTATGATTTCCATACAGCTGAGAAATTTAAATACCTCAACTAATTCCCCTGAAATCACAGTTATGAATGCCTTTGCTTTTGTGTCCATATTAACTTTTTCAAAAGTTACAGATGCTTTTTATTCATGCTTATCATTCCATATGAATATACACTCTGTCAGAAATGTTAATGCCCCAAACAACAAAAGCATGGCCAGCTGGAGGTTCAGAGGAATATGGTGTAAGACCCAGTGGGGTGATGACATGATGGAGCAGGCTATGAACTAATGACAAAGGTCTGATTTGGTGAAGCCCAAAGCACACAATTACTACTAGAAAACCAACTTTCTTCTGCTTTTACCTATGTAGATTGTGCTTTCAATTTGAGATACAGAAAGATTTGTATTTTAATGAATGTGTTTGAATTCTACAATGGGAAATTAACTGGAGTCACACTAATCAAGTCATAGACCAGAACACACCCAGTAAAAATTCTAAATATCTTTGGTATTAAGAATAAGGAAAGGGAATATTTGTGAAGTCAAAATTGTTTTTCCCTGGCAGCCTTCAGCTGCATCAATTGCCTGTGGTTCCCTTAAAAAATAAAGAGAAAAGGGATCCCTGGGTGGCACAGTGGTTTAGTGCCTGCCTTTGGCCCAGGGCGCGATCCTGGAGACCCGGGATCGAATCCCACGAATCCCACGTCGCACTCCCGGTGCATGGAGCCTGCTTCTCCCTCTCTCTCTCTCTCTCTCTGTGTGTGACTATCATAAATAAATGAAAATTAAAAACAAAATAAAGAGAAAATCTAGACTCCATTGATGAGAAAACAATCTCATAACTTCTACAAACTATGAAAAAATATAATCCAAATATTTATCCTATTTTGCTAAATTTAGCGATAAAATAGAAAAGCAGTAATTTTAGTTTGTCTTTGTAATTTTAGTCTTTCAATCTTTAGTTTTTAAAACTCCCCTCTTTCCTTATTATTTTTTTTAAGATTTTATTTATTTGACAGAGAGCACCAAAGAACACACACAAGCAGAGGGAGCAACAGAGGGGGAAGGAGAAGCAGGCTCCTTGCTGAGCAGGAAGCTGGCTGTAGGGCTCCATCTTAGGACCCTGGGATCATGACCCGAGCTGAAGGCAGCCACTTAACCAACTGAGCTACCCAGATGATCCTCTTTCCTTCTTTTTAAAGCAATTAGGCATTAATAATGAGAAATCTGAGCACCTGTGCATACCATCAGTGGCTATTCCTTGAGCTGGGCCAGCAGCCACCTCAGCTGTAGGTAACTGAATGTGTCTATTCCCTGTAACTATTTGAAAGAAAGTATTTATATCAAATAGTAGGCAATACTGTATGAAAGAGTCACTTGAAAATATTAGATAAAAATATAATATTGTTTCCCAGAAACGTGAGAAAAAATAGTTTGGTGATGAATGATGACACTGAATGAGAAAAAAAAAAGACTTCAGCTATCATCTTTAATTTTCCTCTCACTCTTAAGAGGGTGTACCCACTCACCAAGAGTGTCTGTGCATGCCAATATATTTTTAAGCTGCTTTGCTTTTTTATTAGAATGTTAGTGAATTTTAAAACTCCTTTGCCACCAAAGTTCAAAGTTATTTTTAGTACTACAGAACTGTTAGGACATAGTTCCTGCATAAGGTCCTGAGGTTTTCTGGAGAATATAGCCGAAGACTGTTGTACATCAAAAGCAAGGTGGTACCAAAATTTAAATGTGCATTTTTAGGTTTTTCATTTTGCACTAACCTTTCAATTTTCTGCTATTTTCAAGTGACAAGTCATAATGTATGGTGAACTTATTTTAGGGATAGCCATGTGCAATGAGTCTAAATTAATGACTTTCAGAAAAAGTAAGTTACTTTCCTTCAAAGACATAAACTGCGTGGTAGGAACCAACAAAAGAAATTGATCAATGGTCATTTTGATAAGATATGGTTTGAATTTAATAACCATGGTGGGGGGGTGGAATCAAGAAAATACTGCAATCTAAAAGAGTGGAAGTCCAGAAAGACCACTAAATGATTAAGCAAATGGAGGTCAATTGGGAGGACAGTAATAAAGTGTGCCATGTACTGTCCACCAGCACAACTAAAAGTTAAATCTTTAGTCTACTCAGTGGAAAAAATCTCAGAGTAAATACTATGATATTCCTGAAACTTGGTTATTACACCTTCAATTCAAACTTCACCTCTATTACTTCTGATTTATGTACCCTTGGGAAAATCCCTTCACCTCAGATGCTCAACCTATAAAATCAGGACTGGCCAATTCCAGAGCCTTTGCCCCTGACTCGTGCCCCACTTCTGTCCTCTTCATCATCACCTCACCTGTCCCCTTCCTCTTGGCCTAAACCATACTCCAGACTCTGCAGTCTTGCAAGCATCACCCTGGACTCTGTGCCCTCACCTGGGTACTATCTTTCCTTTGTCCACCAAGGCCCTACAAGAAGAAGGTCTCAGGGTTCCGAAAAGTGATCCCCAAATCACATGCTCAGCCTATCTAGCTATAGACTAACGACCCATACCTAAAGTACTCAGCAAAACTCGCCACCAAATGCTTAGTTGGGAAATAAAACAGCTCCTGCTTCGGCCCCACCCTATCTGATGTTTTTGAAGCACCTAGCACCACCAAGGACCTTCCATGGCTCCTTTTCCCCTTTCTTACCTTGACTTCTCGGCATGGATTCTTTCTTGTTTTTTTCCATGACTTTTCTTTCCTGGTGACATTCCCTCATTCCTTTTTCTTAAAGGGTCTTTACCCCCAAGTTTCCATCCTTGTGCCTAGGTTTTAACTTGCAGAGTCTGTAACATTTTTATGGATGATCTAACACTCCACACCCACATTTTTTTTTTTTTTTTTTTACTTTTAACTTAGAGACAACTGAATATTCACATGCACTTATAAGAAATAACACAGAGAGTTTGCAAATATCCTTCACTTCCTTGGTACTACCTTACATAGCATAGTATAGTACAGTATCACAATCAGGAAATTTTGACATTGATATGATTCATCAATATTCAGAGTTTACTAGTTTTATATACACTGTGTGTGTATGTGTGTTTGGTTCTATGCCATCATTTCACATATACAGATGATATACCTACCTTTGGACTCACATTTCAAGGCCCAGAGATAGGCTCTTATAATTTCAGGAAGAAGGGTGGTTGAGGAAGACATACAGCAGTCCCTAATCCTGACAATATGCACATTCTAAAATGGTCCCTATGCCATTAGCAGAATGACCCTCAAACTGAGGCATGTAAATCCCCACCTCTCTCTTTACGATGCTCTCTTAGCCTGTAACCCTCGACTAGATCCTTTCATAGTCTGCCCATCCTTCTATTGTCTGACTTAGGCCCTTCCCCAGGGGAAGCTCCTAGGTGCTACTGTTCCACAAACAGTACACCTACATTAATTCTGTCTCTCCAGTTGCATGTAAAATTCCTGAGATATAAAATGAGCTTTTTTTCTGTGGGTCTCATAGGTCTGAGACATATAAGTCCTAAATACAAAATTCAACTAAGATGAGAAAAGAGAGAGGAGGTGAAGAAACAGAAAAAGAAAAACTAGGAAGGCAGAATTTGCTATCACAAAGGAGTCTAGAAACCAGAAACAACTATATTTTTAAAAATAACACAACAAGCATGGACCAAAGGCTATAATCTTTCCTATTCTCACCCATGAGAATTAATATTCTGAAGAATCTTACCTTCTTCAACTGTGAGCAGGTTGCCCAAATCTGCTGATGCATGATATTGGACTGGTTCTGAATTCTTCACATTCGCCAGTGGTAGGAAGGGGTCATAATCTGGGGATGACAGGTCGGCTAGGGTCAGTGTATAGTGACTCTGTTGGGTGTATGTGCTTGAGCCACAAACACAGCAGTGTAGAACCTGTGAAAAACAGAAGGGAATATGTTCCAGGGATGCAACTAACCTGTTCCCTGACAATCTGCCAAACTACAACAGCATTTAGAAGGTAGGTAATACTTGATAGGCTTGGTAATACCTAAAAAGACATAGAATCCCTTCCATTCTAAAACATCTTGCTATCTGCAAATTTATTTTGCTCCTTCTACATCAATGCCAATAAATATATGCTCAAGACAAAAGGAAAGTGAAGGTTAAAAAGTGCTTATTTTGCCACCCTTCTGGGTGGTTGTACACACCTAAGTCCTGCTGTGGTCCATCAGAATATTCATAGAACTTCTTTTTATGGTCCCAAACTCTACCGCCCAAATTTCTACCAACAATAGAATAGATATATAAATCATGGGCTTATTTTCACTGTGTAATACTAAATAGCAATGAGTGAAAAATCTACAGCTATTCACAATAGTATGAATGACTCCTTCAGAAATAATGTTGAGTGAAGGACATCAGACACAGAAGCATACACTGTGTAATTCCAGCTATACGAAGTACAAAAACGATCTATACTGTTAGACAGATTGGTGGTTACCCCAAGTATGTGAATGGAGATAGTGACTAGTAGGGAGGCATGATGGGGGTTTCTGGGATACCAAGAACATTCAGTTTCTGCAGCTGGGATCTGGTTTCACAGGTGTGTTCACTTTGTAAAAATTCATCAACCTCTCACTTATGATTGATGCTGTTTTCTGGATGCATATTATACTTTAATACAAAGCTTCTTTTAAAAATACACTAATGGGGATCCCTGGGTGGCGCAGCGGTTTGGCGCCTGCCTTTGGCCCAGGGCGCGATCCTGGAGACCCGGGATCGAATCCCGCGTCGGGCTCCTGGTGCATGGAGCCTGCTTCTCCCTCTGCCTGTGTCTCTGCCTCTCTCTCTCTCTCTCTGTGACTATCATAAATAAATAAAAATTAAAAAAAAAAAATAAAAAATAAAAAATAAAATAAAAATACACTAATGGGGGATCCCTGGATGGCTCAGCGGTTTAGCGCCTGCCTTTGGCCCAGGCGTGATCCTGGAGACCCGGGATCGAGTCCCACATTGGGCTCCCTGAATGGAGCCTGCTTCTTCCTCTGCCTGTGTCTCTGCCTCTCTCTATCTCTCATTAATATAAATAAATAAATAAATAAATAAATAAATAAATAAATAAAATAAAAGTACAATAACGTTATTCAATAAATTTGTGAATTGTGTTAACTAGGAGGTAACTTTTTTATTGGTAAAACAATTTTAAAAGAAATCTATTAAGAAAAGAAATACTAGAAAAGAGATAAATTTAAGTGACTGTGGCTACTTTACTTGACTGAGCCAGGGCTCACATAGGTTTATAAGCCACAAAGATGACAGGAGTATCTAATTAATCCTAACAGAGTTATTAAAATTTTGATCACTAAAGAAACCATTTAAAAATACAATAATACTTTATAGTTGAATTTCAACCATATTATCTTTTTTTGTATTTAACACATTTTAAAATAAGGCAACACAGTAATAAATTAATGAGTTGCAATATTTTTTAAAGGTTATTAGTAAAGGTGTGTTACTAAAAAAAATAAACAAGACTGTCTCTAGTAATTATTCAATGGATACACAGTGCTAAATTCATAAGTAAGGCTTTCACAGGAGGGACTATAAAGCCAATATGGAAGGATAATACAAAGGGTCCAGAGCAAATATCACACCTAGGCATCAGTAGGAGGTGATATTCTAATATTTTAAATACTATAAAAATGATGACACTAATATTGTAATGTGATATATTTCCTTAATTTATTTCTTAAGATCTTTTGAAGCAAAGAGATTACTGAGACCTTTATACTTTTTTCTTCCTTTGATGAACGGATTTTGTCAAACTAAGGCTTATAAATATTCCTATAATATAAACAGTTCTTTTTAAAATTAAGTACAGATAGACCATATCACATGAAAACTGAGGGGGGTGGTGATGGTCAAACTACAGTTGTTTAAAGATGGCAGTCATGTGAAATTGTAGGCTTTTATTTGGTAACCATTTTATCTCTACAATAATACCTGCTCTGTTTTCACTCCTTAAATTATTCATTTCTTTTAAAATGATTGAGCCCCCATATATGCTTTTCAAAAGGGTATAGTTAAATAAATAAACATGTAGAACATATTTTGGCAATTCTGTGATGCTTAAGTCTATACTCTATGTCCTTGAAGCTCAAATGGAGACTCACCCTATAGATATAATCCAGCAAAGGAGCTCTGGATGCATGCTGCTCCTCCAGGGCCACCGTGGACACTGGGTGGAGAAGGGTGTTCACTGGCAATGCCATGCACCAATCCAAAAGGCAGAGTAGCAAGGACACAATAAACTGGAAGAGGAAACAGGCCCAGTACCGCACATTGCAGAATTTCAAACTTCACTACATGTAATAGCAAACAACAGAACTGTCTCTGCACAATAATAATTATTTGGTAGGTACAAAAATGCAAAAGAAATAAATGAATAAATATAATTTTCACAGGGAAGACCATTAGGACCAATACAGAAGAATATCATAAAGGATATCTCTACGTATGACATTATTTATCATTTTGCCTTATGTTAAAAAACCAAACAAACTCTGGAAAAAACTTAGCAGATGTGCCACCTACCTTCTTATCTGTTTCCACCGAAGAGTACTCTGCACTTGGTAAAAGAAAAGCAATTGTGGCCACAAGGATCTGTATAAAAGATAAATCAAATCCATAATGAAATAGAGCATAGCAATAGTTTGGGAAACCATATGATAAGAGTCCCAAGATAGCCGTGCACTAAACCCAGCTTAGTGTCAACTCACTAGGGGAAGGTGATAAAAAGCTGAGTTGCCTGTGATCCTGAAAATTGGAAAAAGTGATAGAGCCATGTCTAGTCTCCATTCCACTCTGCTGGTGCTGAAACTGGGAGCCCCTGATGAAGGGACATTTCTCTCTGTGTGGTCACTCAATTCCCTTCATCATCCACACTTTATACTATGAAAGTAAAAAATATTTTCAAAAAGAACTATGAAAATGTTTCCATTTGATTTTCTTATAAACCATCCAGGTCTCCATCTGTTGTCCTGGTATAAAAGCACCTCTTGCATTCTCAAAGGCATTCCTCTTTTGATGATAAACTATAAGTGATCTTTGAACAATTTGGGGATTAGGGGTGCTGACCTCCCTGAACCTGCACAGTAAAAAAAATTTAAAAATCCATGTATAACTTTTGACTCCTGCCAAATTTAACTACTAATAGCCTACTAGTGGCTGGAAGCCTTGTCAGTAACATAAACAGTGGATCGACACATATTTTGTATGTTATATGTATTTTATGCTGTGTTTTTATAATAAAGCAAGCTAGAGAAACAAAAATGTCAAGAAAATCATAAAATATATTTACAGTCCTCTACTATATTTATCCAAAACAACCCACATATAAATGGACTTCTGCAATTCAAACCTGTGTTGTTCAAGGGCCAACTAAACACAGTTGCCCTACAATACAACTTTACAACTTGCAGCATCACATATTCCTGTGTCCAGGGCTCTGTTCCACTCTAGGTCACCTAAGGTCTCTGAGAGAACAAAGTGATCTCACTGGTGAAGTCTGTCTAGGCCTGAGAGAAAATAAATCAGAATCACTTATTCTCTCCCTGTAACAGCACAAAGAGACAAATCAAATTTCCTTGATGAGTTACCACTGGATGTATGAAGAACAGGACATGCTTTAAAAAGTGTAGCTTTAAAAACTGACAGGAATGGATGGGCCTTATATGCAGGCACCTACAGAGGTGAGGAGGGTACATGCCTGTGCACAACAAGCATCCTCAGATGTAACCGACCTCCAGGATATTATCACTGGGACGATTCTTCCCGCTCCTTCTGTCCCTGTCTCCTACCAATTACCACCCCCAGAGGGTATTCCAGTAGTAATCTCATTCCAGCTGGGTAGTCACGCAATGGCAAAAAGCGTGATCCGGGGCTTCAGTGTGGGAGAGACTCCTGTTTCCTACAAAAGGTCCCCCCCGCCCCCCGCCCTGCTCAGAGGGCATCATAACCAGCTGCCTTCTCCTTGTTAGCACCATCCAAATTACTCTAAATGAATGAAGCTCAATCTACAAAAGGTCTCTTTGTTGTGGTCATGTCTGCCTTTCAAACTTCCCAAGTGTAAGACTACCCTGGAACACTGGTGGCTTCTTTACGTAGTGCCTGAAATCACAGCTGAGAAGAGCCAGTGCGATTTAGTCTTAAAATGAATGACTCATATAGCAACATAACAGACGGTTCTTGAACAATCATTTGAGTATCTGTAATTAAATACCGAATACCGAATATAAGAGGGAAATGCTTATGTTTTAGCATTACAGGAAAAGACTTACTTCAGCAATTTTCCGAGGCAGAGAGGTTTCAAACATCAGAAGCTTTTCCCAGTAGGAAACCAGCAACTGAAGAACATCACAGGCCACCTGAGCCACGATTTTGTTAGAAAACTATAAAAGGAAACAAAACCCCCAACTAAAGGACTGAACTTAACATGTATTCTTGTCCTAGGAAGAAAAGAATAGGTATTTCTTTCCAGCAATGTTTAGGGATACATTTCCTTGTTTGGCATTAATTGTTTGAAAAATGTGTCCTGGTACCAGGTAGTTTGTAGATGATCACCATCCTGTAACTGTCTCTTGTCCAGCCAGACTAGTTGTATTAACATTCTAGAGAAACAAGTAGCTGTCATTCAGTTATATGAAAATTAAAACAGTGATTTCAAATGCCTCATGCAGATCACATAAATCATAATTTTGACAATTAGAGGAAATTAAAATGTAGTACATTACTAAGTATTCCCTATGCGCTGGACCTTTACAAAAATTTTCCTCATTTTCTCATTGATAAATCTTCATTAACAGCTCTGCCAGGTAGATGTGATCTTCATTTTACACTTGGATAAATGGGGACTAATCAAGTGACTTTCTATATTACAAAATTAAATTGAACCCACATGTGTAATGTACTAAGAAATGTGAAACTTTGGGGACTATGAGAACATAATTCATACGTTATGGTGTATTCAATTACTTTGAATATGTTTTCAGAGTCTGGTGTGTGTCCAAGGTCACACTGGATGCTCCCATTTCTTGTTAGATGGTATGTTAATGAGGAGGGATGGTACCTACAAGGTCCACTGGCTGGGGTGGATGAAATAGTTGAAGACACCCTGTGCCTCTCTCCCTGGCCAGAGCCTGGGGCTACACTGCTATCCATACCTCATTATCTAGAGAAGAAAGGCTTGTCACTGATTTTGGGTCCCTGTTTAGGGAAACCTCTTGATATGAAGCTTAGTTATTTCCATACCAGGAGCTCCAAGTCACATGAAACAGATATCAATTGACCTCAGCACCACAGAGACACAGAAAAGTCAACATTTAGCATCTCAATGTAAACACACAGAACAAGAAAGAAGGTGAGGCAAAGGGGATTAATTTGAATTCTATAGAATAAACACTTCCTGACTGTCCCTTCCTGATAGGTGCAAAGTACACCCGAGGCATGAATATCTGTGCTCAAGGCACTCTTCAGAGGGGGCCTCTAGGCTTCAGATGACCTTATGCTCAATGGCTCCTTTCAATCCCTCAAGCACTCTGGCTTGCTTCTGCCCCAGGGCCTCTGTACTTGCTCCTTTTACCTGGGACAGTCATTCCCCAGGTCTGCAGGTAGCTGACACTGCCACATCTTACAGACCATGGCACTAAAATGTCTCCTCAATGAGGCCCCCATGCCCATCCAGAGGAGTGGCAGCCCACCTGCGCCAGCTCTTCAGCTTCATCCTTTTTCCCTCTTATAATTTCCTTATGGAATTAACAGCTATCAAGCTGATCTTTTGTACTTGTCTGCCTATTCTTTCGTGTGTTTAATTTTTCCACATCTTGCTCACCATTATATTTCTAATGCGTTGCAAAGCCCTCTGAGGAGTGACACATGGTGAGTTTGAGGTGAAGATGGAACTGAAGGAGTTAAGAACACAAGTAGGTACTGGATGTGTTTCTGCTGCATCACAGTGGTCAAGTCATAAGGTGGAGCCAGAAGGCTGGCATGGCTCTTAAATCTAGAAGCTAGAAGCACACAAGAGGACTAGGAGAAAATGAGAGCTATGATAGAGCAGACAACAAGCCTCTAGGGAGAGAGGGGTGAAGTGTGAGGGTGGGGCAGACAGCAGAAAGGCCACATTGTGGTGGGAGGGAGAGTTGAGCTTAGCCTGGAAGAATGCAGAAGGACAGTGCACTGTGGCAGGCAAGGCTGGGCTGGAGGGATGCAAGTGGGGTGGGATTAATCACACCTGAATGCTGTGGGGGATGCGGGGGGAATAAGTCACTCATGTACTCACTCAGCACATACTCATGGAGTAATGACCACATGTCAGCACTGATGGTGACAGATGGTAGCTATACTTGTGGTAGGGATGGCAGAAGGTATAGGTTGTTTCATCAACTGTTGTACACCTGAAACTAACATCACACTGTGTGGCAGCTATACTCAAAAAAAAAAAAAAAAATGTAATCAACCTCATCCTCTCAAAAAACAAACATACAAACATACAGGGGAAAAAATTCTGGGAAATGTCCGGATTTGGCTAAACTGACAGTACCAAGGCACCAGCCACCATACTGCCCTGACACTGCACTGGACTCCAATACACCAACATCTTGATCTTTGAATATATACCAACTCATTTCTACCTCAGGGCCTTTGTACTTGGTGCTCCTTCTGCCTGGAGTGCCCCTTCCCCAGACACTGCCTGGCTCCTTCTCATTATTAATTTCTCCACTCATATACCACCTCTTCCCACTTAGAAGAGTGGGATTGCTCCTGGATGCTCTCTATAGTGTACATATGTAGTTGCTTGGCCAGTATCAATTCCCCTCTCTCTCCTTAACTAATAGTAGATTTTTTTTTTCTAGGTGCCTTCCCTCTTCTGTGCAAGTCCTCTCTCCCAGCTCCAGGAATGTGCCTGAACTGGCTGAAAGCAATCAGAAGATTTTATTCCCAGCCTCAGTCTTTGGTACATGGATGAGCGAGAAGCCGTGGCTAATGTGTCTCAGTACCCTTTACTAGAACGCTGTGATGGAAGTCCTGCTGAACATAAGCAAGGACACAGAGGACCCTGACTCCTACTGGCAGACATCCTCCAACCCTACAGACATCCCACCCTAAGATGAAGGCACTGTGGACTATGGAGCAGAACAGCCAATTAGATCAGTGTTGACACTATTAATCTCCTGGATCAACCAACCTCAAATTCTTCCATACCCATGTATTTTCCAGCTATATGAACTAATACATTCCCATGTTGTGTAAGCCAAAAAAAAAAAAAAGGCAAAAACAAAAAACCCAAACCCCAAAACAACAGCAAACAACAACCACAGGGCACAAGATGAACAGGGCAGACACAGTCCCTACTCTGAAAGACTGACAGTCCTGGGAACAGACAGGGACCTGTTGGTGTATGTCCCTGAATGCCATGCTACTCTGTGGTGACTTGGTCAGGCCTCGTGCAGATAGATTCCTCTGGTGGCAGTATGGAGGACAGATCTGTGGGGGCCAAACTAGGACCATGGGGTTGCAGAGCACCAGGAAGCTCAGTTATTGGCAGAGGGAGTCAGCCCCAGTGAGGGATGGCCCTAGGGCAGCAGAACTCTACGGCTAAAGATGGTGGTGGGGTGAGGAAGGGGAGACTGTCCATGATGTCTCCTAAGATGGGGTAAGAGAAGGAGCAGCAGGTGTGGCTGAGGGTGGGGGCTCAGGCTGGGCTGCCTGGGAGGCAGGGTTGGCAGCTCACCTGAGCCAGAACTGAAGCTGGCACTCTAATGCCTTTGGCCCACATCCTGGATGGGACACCTAAGTCTGTAACTACAGTTCAGGCTTAGAATACTCCCCAACACCCCTGTTGCCCCACCAGACACAACTAGCTGGGTGGAATTCTCCAGGTGCCTGTGTAGTGCACTGCTCTCATTTATTGCTGAGGCTGTAGGCTGGTTTTCATTCATACCCTCTGGGGAGCATTTCAGCTTTTTGTGACCATGTCCTTCCCACATCCAAGGGAACACTCAGGTCAATCTTGACAAGTGTTCCTGAAGGCAGGGTCACAGCAGAGTGGTGCCCAGAGCCATGTGGAATCCACAAGGCAGGAAGCCCTTCCAGGGCTCAGGCTCCCTGTGCTGCTGGGGCTGGGCATCCTCCTAGCTGAGTCTCGAGGCCCCTCTCCTTAGAATTGCTCTTAGTGGCCATGCCTTCCCTGCTAGGTCACTTCTTATCTCCTTCGGTAACAGTACCAACTGGCACAGGAACACAGGCCTCAGAGAGAGGCAGGCAGGGAGCTGTCCCATCCATGAGTTTCCCTCTGCTATTCCTAATGGGAAAAGGGAGGCTGATTTGGCTCATCTTAGCTCTCTGATTTCTTAGCAATTCAAGCTGGAGTGATTTCATCGAACTTCTTAGTTTCCAACATGGGGCAAGCAAGAGTATCTACAGGGGTGCAGGCTTCAATGGGGCAGTCCTGCCCTGTGCTGGGAGGCCCCCATGGACTATGGGCTCCAGGCATTCTTCTGGTGCCTTATTGTTTTCCTTACATTTAGAGAAAAACTAAAGACATGTTTGAAAATGTGGAGAACTATAATGAGAAAATGTAAGCCCTCATATCCTTCTACTCTTGTTATCAATTTCCATCTCCTTTCTATACTACACAGTGCCATACAGTACCAACTACAGGTAGAAGGATAGCTATAGAGACATATCTACATATCTCCTTCATTCTTAGACACCACTGAATTCTTAACAGTTTTTCCAGGAAAGGGGTAGAGGTGGGAAAGACACACCATGTTCAATATATATTAATAGATTTAAGAAAAAACTAAGACTTGAAAAATAGATCTTAGAATTGAGAAAATAGGATATTAAAAAAATTACACTCTGCATAGATATATAATTGATATCCAACTTTTTTTTTTCCACTTTAATAGTTATATATGACTATCTTCCTATGGCTTTTGCAATTGTGCAAAAGGCCAGACAAGGAGCCAGGGTGTCTTGGGTTTGACTCTGGCCAACTCTTTACATCCCCATCAGCTTATTTTCCACATCTGTGAAGTGAAGATGGCAGTAACCCTTCATTTCATATGGTAGTTTTAAGGATTAAAAGCAACAATAAAGGTCAGTGCCCTGCTCCTAAGTGATATCTTGATTCAATCAATTTGCTCTTCCTCGCCACAGGGATCAGCAGCAAGTGCTTTTCTAACTTTCATGATATAACTGGCACCCCCGGGTGTTGTGGAGGACAGAACGACAGGACAGGGCAACAGAGCAGGCAGTCAGAGGGCATCAAGGTTGATGAGGAAGGGGAGTGGGTGAGGAGGGTTGCCGTGAAATCAGGCTGCAAAGGCAGGCAGAGGTGCGACCAGAGGGCTGGATGCCAAGCCACGGGCTGCGGATGGCCCTAACTGCTTATCCTGTGGGCTGAAGCACAAAGAGTGGCACAGGGGCTTGTCAATGGCCTGGTGAGGACTGTCCTAGGGTCAGCAGCACATGACAGGCAGCAGAGAGGTGCAGGCCTGAGCCTGGATGCCAGTATCGGGTGAACAGTTTGAAGTTTGAACTTTGGCTCAGCCAGACTCTAGAGCCTGGAATGAGAGGGTCCTTAGCTCTCCTGCACTTCAGTTCCTCTACTGTAAAATGGGACAATTGCTTCACACCTAAGAACTTCCACAAACCCCCAGCACAGTGCCTGGCAGGGATTAGGGGATATAATGACAGCACTGCTAATTAGTAGCACCATTTCTAAGCAGGAGCCAGAAAAGGACCTGGCAGGATTTGAGCTCTGATGTAGGAAGTGGCAGTATGTATAAAGGTTTTGTTTCTCATGTTACACGGATCTGTTCTTGGTGCAGGTTCTATTACTTATACCTGCATGGCGGTGGGCTCATGGCCTGATTTCTCTGGGCCTTGCTTTCCTCTGATGTGACATAGGAACTGTACCATCTACCTTGCAGAGCTGCTGTTGTGAAGATTATAGAGACTTTATCATGAATCTGGCCCAGTATGACTGTCCAGTGAATGGCAGCTCTTCTTTTCATTAAGAAAGCAAAGGAAGAAAGCCATCCTAAAAGTGCCAAGGTCCAGTCAGATAGTGAGCATTTAGGGCTGTTAACTAGGAGCTATCAGGTCTCTCCTGGTCCTACTGAGGAGGCCAGGACATGAAATCCCACTTTCTTGTCACTATTACCAGCAGATGACAGTTGTGTTGCTTGCCACAGAAAGTGCCCAGCTATCAGAGGAACCGCATATGGCTGTAGGGTGCTTGGTCCAGAAATGCTCAGGCTATGGTCGGCCAAGATGCAGCCACCAATGGGGAAGCAGCTGTTGGTGGCCTCCCTTGGGAGCCTGACAGAATGTTCAACATGGCTCTCAGAAAAACAATTTTTGATTAAAAATCGCTCATGTAGGGGAAAATAACGATGGGGCTAATTCAAACTAGAATGGGCTGAATATCTGGGATACAGTTTATTGTCAAATACATATCACAAATCGGTAATACCTTCAAAGTGACACCTATCACGTTGATAGCCTCTTTCAGCTGAGGATGGCTTGTACACTGTGCAAGTTCTTCGCATATCCAGACTCCAAGGGAGCAAATGGCAATGCATCTTTAGAAAAAGAAGTAAAAGGAAGGAAACTCAAAAAATTTAATATATTTTCTTGGTATTTTCTAGTGACAAAGTATTTTAAATCTTTTTTACAAAATGGCCAAAATTACAGACATGTTAACAGAGTGTCTTCCTGAGGAAAAAGATAAGAAGCCATCAATAGTCCAGTTTTCAGGACACATAGAAATATTGATATTGGTTAGTAATTAAATATTTAATGAAATAAATGATCTATTTCCTGTTAGTAGTCACAGAGCACATATCAATTATTTTTGTTGACATTTTTAATTACATTGTATTGCTTCAAGATAGTTTTGAGGAAAAATCAAAAACATGAATCTTAGAAAATGATTGGAAACCGAGTTTTTAATTGTTTTCCTTACAGTAATATACACATCTACTACATATTTCATTATAAAGAATACCTGAATACAACTGTCAGAATCAGCTGCCCTGCTACTGCTTTTAAGCAATATGTTAAGACAAAGCCTTCTTCAAGTTGCACAGTCCTTTAAAAATTACCTTTTTCAGTTATAAATCAATTTTAAGTGGTAATTCTCTGTGAAATTGATATATTCTACCTTTCTCAATGATCAAAAAGTCATATTCCTGTTAATTTTTTCTGAATGCCCACATATAAAATTAAAATACTTGCTCCCAAACCTGTTCACTTTCAGAACAAAAGAGGGTTTTCAAGCCTATACTCAGAACCAGATGTTATCCATAATATGTATATGTTGTTCTTTGTACGAAGAGGTCATATCCAGAGCTAATAAACTGAACGTACTGCTCCGCTCTCCACAATGAAAGTTCTTTGCATTCAATATAATTCAGCAATTAAAACTAATATATTTTGAGGCTTTAAAACCACCATGTTTAAAAAAATAAATAAATAAAACCACCATGTTTCACTGGATTCTTGCCTCTTTAAATTAGGACAGGTTAAGTGCTTCACAACAGGTTTATTAAAAGCACTTGGGAAACTATGCCACCTACCAAAGTGCACTCAGGGTAAGTATGTGGCCCAGTTTACAAGTGTACGTGGTCTTTTTTGATTCTCTGACATCAGTATGATACAGGAGCTCCACATGGTTCAAACCCTCAACTGAGCAGTCACCTCTTGCCTGATTCCAACACTTATTCTCAGTCTACAAAAGCACTTTATATTCTTAGTTTGTACCTGTTTGTCACATGTTCTGTATGACACAGAACAGCCTCTTTATTTTCCCCCAGATTAACTCAGACTCTGATTTTCAACCTACTAAAATCTATCCAACATGGAATTAAACGCTAAATCATATTTTTATCACTTTAAGAGCCTCTCTTTTTTTGCAGGCTTGCATGTATGTGTGTATATAAGTACACTTTTTTTTTTTTTACAACCCATTAACCTATCTGTTAAATATAATTCATTAAGAGCAAAGATCTCTCATTTCTTAGGAACATCTCCATTACCCCGTAACTATTAGCTTTGCACACTGGAGAACATTTTTGATCCATAAAATGGTTTCATAATGTGAACTACTCTCATCTGCCTTGAGTTTTGCAGCCACACTAGTTTATAAGCAGCTCTTCAATACCATTTTCTCTTTGAAATTTATCATTTACATTCCCCATTTATCATCTTAACTATTCTAACACTCTCAGTTATTCCTTATGCCTTTCAGTTTCTGTCAGAGTTAAGTTCTCTGTATTCCAAATACGTCCTTTGTGATCCCAAAAGAGTTCTATTTCTCAAGACTTTTCTGTTAAGCTAATGACAGTACCACCTTCACTCTCCTTTATATGCCAACACACTCTCTGGAGACCATTTGCTACTTTGCCATCTCACACCACTCTGGTTTATGTAACAGAAACTTAGTATTTTTTTCTTAACTTTTCTACATTATTATCACTCATGACTATAATTATTATATATATATATAAAAATAATAATTAAATTATTAATAATATTATCACTCATGACTCTTGTAATTAGCCTCCATTTATTTGAAATCTTGATATTTCTCCTTACATCCACTTGCATGATCTAAATTTCACTAACTCCATGTTTCATACACAGCTAATTAAGACTGAGCATATCATACACATTTCTTTTTTTTTAAGATCTTATTTATTTATTCACGGGAGACACAGAGAGGAAGAGACATAGGCAGAGGGAGAAGAAGGCTCCCTTTGGGGAGCCTGATGAAGGACTCTATCCCAGGACTCTGGGACCTTGCCCTGAGCCAAAGGTAGATGCTCAATCACTGAGCCACTCAGGTGTCCCATCATACACATTTCTATTCCATTTTTCACTACAGAGAAATTTGGCTTCCTACAGTAAAGAAAAAATGGGGGGAAAGGTACTGCCAAGACATGTTAAAGGTCTGAATGTCATAGGTAAATGAAAAGGACAATTGAAGGATTTTTCCCAAGTTTCTGGATTGAAAATCTGGGTAGATGATGGTGCCCTTTACTGAGATGAAGTTGGAGGGACAGCCAGGAGACTAAATGGTTCAGTAGTGGTTGTGTTAATTTTGCATGTGTTAAGACATCCAAGTTGAGATGTCAAGTAGACAGCTTAATACATAAGCCTGAATATATATAATAGTTCACAGAAGAGGCCAGTCAAATAAATTCAGTATCATCAGTATCGACAATTCAATGGTATTTAAAGCCTGGTTACAATGAATAAGAGAATCTAGGAGAGTCATAGAGGGAGAAGAGGACCAGCCCTAAATCTCGAGTCACTCTAACATTCAGACATTAGGTGGAGGAGAGAGACAGAACAGGAGCAGCTGCAGTGATATAGGAATAAAATCAGAAGAATATATTCTAAGGAAATTGCATTGTTCAGGAAGAGAGGAAAGACAGACCAATTCCAGAATTAGGAAGACAAGTATGCATATTAAAATTTCTAAGGTAATGTCTAAAAAAACGGAGTCTATGATTTCTACAAAAAGAGAGACAATAAATGGAATGTGGGGGGAAATCATCTGAAAGAAACGAAGGAAGAAAAGGAGAGGGGGAAAAATGAAGGCAATAAAAGGGACAAAATGAGAGAATACTGAGAAGGACCAATAACAAAGTATGAAGGCAGATGAAAGAAACACATCCAAATGTGTCAGTAATTGCAGTAAATGTAAATGAACTAAAGATTCAGTCAAAAGATCAAGATCAGACATGATAAATATATAAAATAAAGAATTGCAATTTTTGCTAAGGCATTCTTTTTATTTTTAAGGATTTTTACTTATTTATTCATGAGAGACACACAGAGAGAGGCAGAGACATAGGCAGAGGGAGCCCCAATGTGGAACTTGATCCCAGGACCCCAAGATCATGACCTGAGCCAAAGGCAGATGCTCAACCACTGAGCCACCCAGGTACCCCTTTGCAAAGGCATTTAAAGAGAAGAATATAGAAAGGTTAAATTTAAAAGGATAGAAAATATTCTTTTAAAATATCTGAATCGATATGAGACAAGTGGTCTTTAAGAGAAAAAAAAAAATCATCCTTAGAAGTAAACAGGGTCAGTACATAAATTAAAAGAGATATAATTCTCTATAGAGATTTGATAATTCTATACTTCTATGCAGCTATTAATATAGCTTCAAAATATGTAAAACAAAGACTGACAGATATACAAGGTAAAATAGATGCACCATAATAGTGGGAGACTTTAATACATCTTCCCCAGTAAATGATTAAGATTGTGAAAAAAATTAGAAAGGATGTAAAATATTTGAAACACACGATTAAAATATTAATTGAATGCACATATCTAGAGCAGTACACCCAACAACTGAAGCAATGGTATATACATTTTTTTAAAGACTTTTATTTATTTATTCATGAGAGACATACAGAGAGAGAGAGAGAGAGAGAGAGAGAGAGAGGCAGAGACACAGGCAGAGGGAGAAACAGGCTCCACTGCAGGGAGCCCGACACGGAACTCCATCCCAGGTCTCCAGGATCACACCCTGGGCTGAAGGCAGCGCTAAACTGCTGAGCCACGGGGGCTACCCTATACATGTTTTTCAAGCCTACACAGGGCATTTGCAAAACGTGACTATATATTGGACCATGGAGCAAATCTCAATAATTTCAAAGACTGTCATTTGGCAGATAACATATTTGATCTGTGATGCCTTTAAGACATCAGTAACAAAAAGATAAGTAAAAATAACTATATACTTAGGAATTAATATATTTCTAAATAAATCATGACTCAATGAAGGAATCATAATGGAAACTGAAAGAAATCTGTAGTGGAAAATATTACATATCAAAACATACAGAACTCAGACAACAGAGCACCTAGAAATAAACAAATTTAAATGCTGACATTTGTAATGAAGAAAGGTTGAGTTAATATGCTGAATTAGGATACTATTATATTAAGATATCAGAATTAATATACTGATAAAAAAAGAGCAGAAATGACAGAATGTAATGACAGTAGAAGGAAGAAAGAAAAAAGCAGGAAGTAGAGAATGAAAACAAATTAGAATAAAGAGGCTGAACAAAAACAAAAGTATGTTCTTTAAAAAGACTAACAAAAGTGACAAATCTTTAGCAAGACTCTTGAGAAAAATCAGAGAATATACAATAAGGTCAGGGATTAAGAAGTGTATATAGCTACAGGATGAAAGAGACACTAGACAGCAAGAGGGTAATGAAGGCATCATGTATACCAGCATATTTCAAAACTTAGATGGAATGGACAGAGTTCTAGACTAGTTTATCTAAGCTGTAAAAAAAAAAAAAAAAAGAAAGAAACCTTAATATTCCTAAAATCATGGAAGAAAGTCAATGGTTAACCTTCTCATAAATAAATGACCAGGTCCGAATAGTTTTACCATCAAGGTCTAAATACACAGGAGTACAAACTCTAATTTTACAACAATTCTGCTAACTACAGAGAATGAAACAATACTTCACTCATTCTGTGAGAATATCTAACTCTGGAATCAAGCCTGACAAGGACAGGATGGGGAAGGAAAATTACAGGCCATAAACATAAATGCAACTTTCCTGAACAGAATGTTAGTCAAGTCAGATCTGGTACTGTATAATGCAATTAGAGTTTATTCCAAAATTCAAGAGTTTATTACCAAAATTCAAGGTACCCTAATATGAACAAATTGATAATGAATTTATAGCTGCTGGTAACAGGAAACTAGAAAATATAGACTAAGTTATCCACCAAAGACCACTGAAGAAATTAGTCAAAATACAAAACAAAACAAAAAACAAAGAACAAGCAAACCACTCCCCACCCCACCCCAATCCAGAAAGCCTTAAAATCATCAAAAGAGCTAACAAAGCAATGATGGTTGGTAGGCTGCTAGAGAGAGAGCAGGGCAGGAGCTGAGTCCTTGGAGGCAGCAGTAGGCTGAGCTGGGCTTCTGGCAACCTTGAGGTTAGAGGCAGAGGATGAGAAACTGATGTTCCCCTCCACTGCTTTAGCCCACTGTTCCCAGCTTTGGGCTAAAAGGGCGGTTGCAGCTATTTATTATGTAGGTGGCCCAGAAAACCTCTATATTGGTAACAGACTGCTAGCAACCTCAGACACCTGGCAGAAGCAACCAAAATATTTCCAGGCATTGCTAAATGTCTCCCTGGGTACAAAATCACCTCTGGTTGAGAATTACTACCCTATACATTATACCATTTTTATAAGTTTTCGGTTTATCCTTCCATTTTCTTCTTCATTAAAAAATAACAGAGGATACATGTATATATTTGTAATCTTATTTTTTAATTCTACAAAATGTAGCATGCTATGATCTTCTGCACCTTACTGTTTTCACTTAATAAGGGCACACTTTAAAGAAATTAAATAAAGCATTTTCTTGACATAATTCTTACTATACCTTTTATGTGTGTATGAGTAATGTGGAAGTGTTTTTTTTAAACATTAACTGTTTACACATAAATTTGTATGTATCTTAAAATCCTAAAATAGTTTACCTTTTAGTCAACATTTACCTTGCACATTCATTTGGTTCCTCTGTGGCATTCTTCAGTAAAATATTTATGAGGTAATGCTAAAAACACAAAATTAAGTTAAATAAAAACTTTGTTTAGTAGTTGGTTTCCCACATGTTCTGACTGTGTTCCAGGCAGTCAGGAGTTACTGATGGACCAGGATGCTCTGGAAAGACTCCCATCAGGGAGAACCTGAGAGGAAGGAAACACAGGGCTCAGGGGAACAGCCTGGTGATGGTCTTAGCCAGGGCCTCCTGGGTAAGTAAACCAGCCTGGAGAAGAGGGCTTCTGGCCATGCAATAAAAACCTAGCAAAGCAATTGAGACTTCAGATAGGAAAAGCTCAGTTTTCTTTTACTTCTATTAGATTATATATTATACGCTAAATTATATATTATAATTATGTACCATAAGTAGATAGATAGATTGATTCTGAGATTTGAAAAGCATTTTTGTTTGCCCCAAAGTCAGTTAAGGAGAGAACAAATACTTTACTTTTATTCTCTAAGGAATTAATAACTTGACATTTCAAACTATTAGTAGTATTTAATCAGGCTAACAATGGGACTGAATATTTGGCTTACTACAATTATTTCTTATAAACTCATTTGATGCACTAATGCAGCACAATTAGACCAAAATTTATTACAAACGATGATTCATTACATAATTACAATCCATAGGCATGATAAGCAGATCTAATAAAATACACCCAAGGAACATATCAGTTCTAACTGTAATATGCTCTGAATCTAATACATTTAATCCCCCTAAAACAGCCTTCTGGAAAACAACAACAATAACTACTGAAAGATTTAAACAATAAAGCAGAATTTTCAGAGATAAGTAGATCAATGTATGATAATGGAAGAGATAACCACAGAGCTAGAATTGTAAAATACTAAACTTGAGATTCATTCAAATGCATGAGGTACCTTGACATCTTCGGTTCCTGTGATAACTTCCTTGACTTCCGGCACAGACTGTAGTAAAGGGATGTCCCGGTAGGTATTTGGAAAGCAGACAAGAGAACCGAGAATGGTGAGAGCTTCTGAATGAGGTGTCTGCATACACACGCACACACATACAAAAAAAAGGGAAAACACCATTTTTTTCTTTTTCTAAGTCATAAACTTTACATAAGCAACATGCTTTGTTTCATGATTTTGGGAGAAAATCTTTACAATTATTTTATCCTAGATAAGAGGTATCACACTATGCCGGGTTATTTTCCTCCAGGTGAATATTTAAGTAAGAGAGGTTTGCCTAAATGAAAAAGCAAAGTTCCAAGGAATGGAAAATATCACTATACTCATATACGCATTGTGAAAACTGGTCTGCAGATACATTCTGAGTCAGAAGAGCAAATGACTCAATCATGATTTTTACCTTTTATTTTTATTTATTTTTTAGTCAATATTCTTGACAAAGCAAGGTAAGTGATATCAACTTAATATTATTAAGACAGTTAACAAAAAATCGTAAGGAAGAGGGGTTGGGCTGAATTTCAGAAAGCAGAGACAGAAAGCAGACACCACCTACCAAATTTCCTGTCTCATCAAGAACTACTTTGCAAAATAACATATAGTGTCTGATATCTAGTGAGATACAAAATTACTTGTTTGTTCATTATTGGAATTACGTATATATTAAAGGAGACACTTTTTTCTAGATTTCAATCCAGCTAACACTTACTGGCAGCTATGATTAGCCAAGAATGGGGCAGGCACCAGGATAACAAAGGTATGCCATTCGTCCATCTACCCATCTGTCCATCTACCTTCTGTCTCTCTACTATTATCTGATAATTCTAACAGTAGCAGCTAACACTTATAGTGGTAGGCACTGTTCTAAATGCTTTATAAGGGCTCTTAGAATACCCTCAACAGGGACGCCTGGGTGGCTCAGTGGTTAAGCGCCAACCTTCAGCCCAGGGTGTGATCCTGGAGTCCCAGGATCCAGTGCCGCATCGGGCTACCTGCATGGAGCCTGCCTCTTTCTCTGCCTGTGTCTCTTCCTCTCTCTCTGTGTCCCTCATGAATAAATAAATAATATCTTAAAAAAAAAAAAGAATACCCTCAACAATCCAATGAAATAGATACTATTATCATTTCCATATTACAAGTGTGAAAACTGAGGCTCCGAGAAATTAAATGGTTTTTCAAGTGACAGACCCTGATTTGCACTGAGGCCACCTAACTCCAGAGTCCCACTGGGCCTATTTTGTTAAGCATCTGAGGGTAGGAGAGTAAAGCAGAGATGGCAGTGTGGCATGTGGGGTGTGGGAGAAAAGGCAATTAGCACTGATACACAACACAGTGATGTGGCTATGAGAACCATATAGTGGGGATATTGTGGGAGCCCAGAACATTTTTTACCTCTCTTGGTTCTCATCAGCACACGGGTCCAAAGACAATGTAAAACAGGCAGAGAGATACTCTCTGGGAACCAAAATGAAGTAATGATTGGCTCTGCTCAGGACAGTTAGAGACACTAAGACAACCTGCTGCTAAAAGTCACATGGTGCCAGAGGAGCCAACCAGGCCAGCAGAGTGAGGCAGTGAGGTGAGCGGCACGAGGCCTGTGTGGGCAGTGGGAATGGAGAGGGCAGAAGACCTGGGGCACCCATGGACCTGTAAAAGGCCCAGGAGCACAGAGCCCAGAGGCCATGTGGGCGTGTGCTGCAGGAACTGGGGGCTCCTGTAGGCAGAGACTGAGAAAAGCACTGCAGCTCCCAGGTAGTGACTCCCAAGCCACATAGCACAGTGCCCACCTCATTCCACCAGCAGTGGCGCTATCAGTACGGAGCAGGAGTGTGAGGTGATGATGCTTTCAGGGAGATCAGAGTATCAGATGCTTACTGAAGCCAAGTGCAGGCCAAAGTGATGGCAGCTCTATAGCATCAGGGATGAAGTTGCTATATCATTAATGGTTTATCTCATTTCTTTTTTAAATACAAAGATTTGAAACCACTAGGGCAAACTGAAAATGCTAAGACTTGCCAAAGTTGGTCAGTGAGTACAGCTTGTTATGTGATCTGTACCACACAAAGCTCTGTGGTCACCACCCAAGCCTTTCCTCACCTGGCCCCTGGATGCAGGTACTAGCTCTCTTGGGCCTGGAAACACTTCACCAATTGGCCCTGGAACACCTTTCTTTGTTCCTACAGCGATCTGACAGTCTCTGTGCCAGAATGCCTCATTTCCTTTGGATCCAAACTGTGACGCCAAGTGTAGTCCTGTGCCCCTTCTCCTTCAGATCTGTACTTACTTGCAAAGGATATTCCAGATCTATGATTTCAATGCTTCGTGTATGCTGGACTCCCTGACATTTCTCTCTAGACCAGACTTCCCTCCTGAAGTCCAGGTTTGTATGTCATACCCCCTCAGGGGTAGAGAGGCATCTCACATTGATGAGCTCCATCTGACCTGAGTTCTGTCCTTCTCTGTGATACTACCCCACACCTCCATCAGTCTGTCCCCTCATCGGCTGCCTTTTCTTTTCCTTTATTTTTAAGTTAAGAAGATCTTTAAACATAAAAGGAGAGTGTTACAACTATATACCCAATACCAAGATTCAAGATTTTACCACTCTTGGCTCATCTGTATCCTTTTCTTTTTTCTTTTTTCTTTTTCATTTCAATATTTAAAATTCACTAAGAAGTTTCCACTTTCAATACTTTAAAGCTTCTTGAAGACATTATGTCATTCCACCATGGTCCCCAGCACCCCTGCTTTGGTTTTTTTCTTTGCATACATCATTTTCTGACATGTAATATAGTCATTTCACATGTTTATAACCCCAACAAAGACAGGGGCTAGATGGTTTTCACTACTTCTCTACCCCAGTGGGTGCTCAATAAGTATCTCAGGATATGGGGTGCCTCCTGCTGTCCCCATTTATCTGATGAACACTGATGATATTTCAGGTCTCTGCCTCCTGCTGTCCCCATTTATCTGATGAACACTGATGATATTTCAGGTCTCTGCATCACTTCTCCCATGAAGATCTTTCTAGATCTTTCTGGGTTTTTTTTTGAAGATCTTTCTAATACATGTTTTCCCCTCCACTTCTCACCATAGAACTATTCTACTGCTGTCCCTCTGGGGTCTGCATATGATTCTATTGTGGCTGCTAGAAACTCACGCACAGATATTAACACTATATCCTGTGAGTTTCTTCAATGTTGATCTAAATGCTTAAAAATAAATGTGAAGGTTCTTTGAGAATGATTATCCTACAATTTTCTTCAGAAATAAAGAAGAATAAAAATTTGTCATATTCTTCACCAAAAAAGTTGAATAAACTCAACATTTTTCTTTTTTTCTACCTTTCTTTTCTTCTTTCATCCTTCGTCTCTCCTCTTTTCCCTTCCTTTTGCTTTTTACTTTATAAGAAGAAGTTAGCACGTAAAAATACCAGCGTGAAATGCCAGCTATATACAGTATTAAAAAACAACTTAATTTAAAATCCAGGTTTGGATTTGAATTTACCCTGAACAGGAGAAATAAGTAGAGTGAAAAAGTAAAACCATGTCAAATAAAATTTGCATACCTAGATACTCATATTGATTTCAATACAAGTCCCTGGCAAACGATAAAGCTTATTTCACTTACGCCATTTGCAGAGAAAAACAATTGAGTCTGAACAGATAACAGTTGTATAGAGCACAAAAGTGAGAGGCCCTTTATTTTTTATTTTTATTTTTATTTTTATTTTTTATTTTTTGAGAGGCCCTTTAAATTTAAATGTATAAGAGTATTCTCTCAAAAGGCATTAACACATTGCCCTAATAGTGGAGGTAAATGTGGAAATTGCAAATAATTTCTTTTTGCAGCCCTGAATGTTCACTTAGTCTATTTGATTCTAATTTTTTAGTACAAGAATTTTGCCAGTTTTATTATACATTAATAGTATCTATTTATTATCTGCTTAAAATTTAAGTGTTCTAATATTTCTAACATTTTAAAAATATATTTTCTATTAGACTTATAATAAGCAAGAAAATTATTTTAAAAATTATTGATATAATAAGGGATAAATTTCTCTCTTTACTGCAGACATCTCTCTGTGCCACCATTTACTGGAAAATGCTAATAGACTCTAAGACAAGTCCTGCTTGTGACTGTGTAAATGTGCTGAAATATTAGTGAGGATATGATTTTTCACACTCTGGCCTTTTGATGAAACGCCTTCCCAATACCAGTGTGTCATCTTATCCTACAATTTCACACATCAGCTGCCAGGGCATCTACCCGAGAGCCCAGTTTCACATTGCACTAATGAGTCAACACCTGTTAAGAGTGGAGAAATCTGAACCTTGTTAGTGATTGCGAAGCCTCCTGGGAGTGTGGATGCTGAGCATTGTCATACTCACCGCTGGCGTGTCTGTACTGAGGACCCTGGCAGCAGCTGTGATGAAGTCCCCTACCAGCATTGAGAAGCCAGGCAAACCCAAGGAGAAGAAGCGGGGTGGACAGTGCCTTATAATGGTGTTTAAGATATCCTTAAAAAGGAAGATAAAAAAACACAACTGTAATTTTCAATAACAAAGCAAGTATACATATGGACACTGTATGATAATCTGAGGGAACACAGGTCACAGAAATTTTTCAGTAAAAGGGAAACTGAGAGATGAGTTAGTTCAAGGGCTATTGTACCCATTTTACAGATAAAAGAATGGACACTAAGTTGTAAGATGACATGCCCCAAATCTAAATCATGGCGCTGGGACTAGACACTCCTTCTTTTACCTAAAGGTGAGCTCTTTGAACAACCTATAGGAGTGCTGAGGTAGGTATACAAATAAAACCTGCAAACATTGATCATTTCTAGTAGTCTTCAACTTTCAAAAGTTAAAGCACACTGTTACATTAAAAAGTCACAAGTAGGCTAAGAGATGGAAATTTTCACTTTTTGGATAATTCTGTGTTAATCAATGGGAATGAATGGAGAGCAGTAATATTCTAAGCTCAGACAGTTGGGATGGCTCTGGGTACAAGTGTGATCATGATGCAAAAGTGCAAATACAGCAGTTGCCTTTTACGTGGTGTGCAGTGTGAATACCATCAACTGCCCAGACACCTGGTGTTCTTGTGACTGGAATGGCCTGTTTGTCCTTGGTGGGTGGGAGGCTAGCCCCTGCCCACCAGCTCTGTTGTGAGGCAGCCAGCACATTCCAGCCTGTGGCAAAGCAGGACTCCACCACTGGGCAGCATTCCTACTACCCATGGCCAGGACACATCTCTGTAACCATCTGTGCAAATGTGTGTGTACATGGGGGATTAGTCAGAAAACCACAAACTTCTTTATGCAGTTCTAGGCCATGCACATTAATCAAATCTACTGACGTACTAGACTTTATATGTCTTGTAGTTATTTAACCTATAGTTAGTCTCAAAAACCAAGCAAGAGACATAATACAAAAAAAAAAAAAAAATCTAGTTTCTTTTCTCAGATTTCAGGGTGGCTATTTAAGAAACTCTTTAAAATAATCCTGATTTAATTTGCTTAAGTTAGAGCAAAGTAGTAGCAACATGCCAAATTCTAATATGTTAAGTCCTTTGCAACAAAAATAACCTCATTTCACAACATGTAATCCTGAAAGAGAATTTTTATGTGTTCTCAATACATTTTTTCCCAAGTAAAGATTTATTTTTTCCCTTACATAATGGATTCATTTAGTTTCTACAAATTGTGTTGTTTATATCCTTAAAATGACTGTACAATGCTTACTCTTTTAGAGCTCAGATATGGTAAATAGTTTAGCAAGTACCAATTTAAAGTTTTAGCATTTCAGAATTTATCCTATACCAAAAATAGATAAACAGAATTTATCCTATACCAAAAACAGATAAACGGAAGGAAGGAAGGAAGGAAGGAAGGAAGGAAGGAAGGAAGGAAGGAAGGGAAAAACCTGACCCACACTTCTCCCAGGTTAATGTTTAACTCTACTTTAATCACGTCCTTTGATACACTTTAGGGTCCATATCAGCCAAGGCAAACATTCTAAGGGGCTCAGCAGATGGATGCTGCAGTTTAGAAAGTGTGTAGTAAACTCATGCTCCAAGAGTGGAACAAAAGATCCACCTTTTTCATAATTAAACCTCTGATTAATGCCCTGGGCTCCTCACCACACACCTGTAATTACTCACAGAGGTACGCATTGTGCTGGGCCTTGTCTCGGAATATCAGGCATCAAGCTACCCGGCAGCAGATGGAAACACATTTCTGTTGACATATGCTGCAGTGAAAGGATTCATGCAAACCTGGCCAGCAAGGTAGCAGAATGCCATGCATCTGAAGATTAATAATGCAAACAACCATGATGTTAACTTTGTTATGTTTGTGCTAATTCCATCTGTTGAGATGAGGAACTGAGCTTTGAACTCTGTGGATTTTTAAAAATATTTGGCATATAACTTAAATAAGCCAATTTCACCACTGGAATTTAGAGTTTAACTTTTAAAAAATGCTTTTCTGGGACAAATTTGTGGGAATTATGAACTGAATTCTTTAAGAATCTAGGGCTCGAATTTGTACATGAAATCCATTTTGCTTCACAAAATTTATCTGCATAAAGGTAATGCTCTGTAAATGGGGCATTCACAAAAAATTACTAAGTTCCCATTGATGCTAAAGACAGCAGAAATGCATGGAGCTGAGATAAAGTCCCACACCCCCTGGATCTGGGCCAGTCACTTCAACGGAACCTGTTTCTATGGGCAAGAAGATTGGAAAGAGAGGGCAAAGCAACAGATGGCTAGCCTACCCAACCCTGCCACCCACGTAAGACAGAGTCCTGAGGAGAAGCAGGGCCTGGGTAGTTGTCACAGTTACAGTCAGCACTGGGGTAGGGGTAATGTGGGAGTCAAAGAGGGAACTATATGGCCAGTCAGCCAAATTATGGCCATATGCCTGCTTATTTTGCTTATCCACACTGAAATGGAACAACCCAAAGATTCTATCTTTGTGGTAACATGTTAAAATTAGGAATAACTGTGTGGTGCTCAAAAGAGAGCAGCTGCATATTCCCAATAAAGGCACATCCACCAAAGGTTCTACTCATTTCTAGTAGAATCTTTCTTTCACCTTCCCTTCCATACAGTAAGATCACAGCTATGGCTGGAATCTCTGGAAAAATAAAAATCTGGAAACTGTGAAATTTTCCACACACTTTCCTGGGCTTCATATATAGAGAAGACAGGAAGCTGCTTCCCAAATGTTAATTATTCATGTACGACGTTGTGCCTTTTGCCATATACATGTCCAAAGTGAGCATTATTTGTCTGTTTTTGAAAGCAACTCACTTTTTTTTTTAACTTAAGATTATTCTGGAAAACTAGTATCCTACATCACAAATAAAAAATAAGCCTTATTTTTTAATGTATTTCTAATACAATTATGGTAAAGCAAGGCTACCAAATTTCTGTTAAATAGCACTGACAGAGGCTCCCCTTGTCATAAAGGGGAGCTTGATCCTCAGCGTGGTGTAAAAGCTCTGTCCCTGCTCCAGCTGGCCTACCTAAGAGTCTTAAGGACCAGTGAAGGTGAAGAAAAAGGCTGTCGTTCTTACTGGGTGACTGGATGCTATTTAGCGAAACCTCCATTTTTGTGACCACGAGTGGGAAATGCTCCTGCACACAAACCCTGCGTGATGAAAAGAGATCTAGGACTGGGGCCTTGTGGCTTAGGTTCAAGGCCTAGTGTATTTGACTATGGGCTGATCATGTCATACTTAGGGCTTCATGCTTCTCTTCCATGAAAGATGGATACAAAGTCATATCTGAAGTATATATGTGAACACATGTCCTTCTAAACTGAAAAGGGCCATCAGAAATAAATACAGTAACAATTTTTTTTTCCCAAAAAGGTAAGGACTCTGAAGGATTTCACTTTCTAGAATTTACTTTGTAGATTTACTTCGCAGAATTCAGTGCTGATATTCAGAAAGAGCAAAAGATTCAAAGGTGGCATAAATAAGCCTCTCAGATTACATTATTTCAGATATTAAAAAACTCTAGAAATTAATACTCTCAAATAACATTCTTAGCAAAGCATTCTAGCAATTAGCTATAATGTATAGAGAATTTCTATGGCAAATAATAAAATAAAAATAGGAAAATGATATTTTTAGATTTTCTAGCTTTCATTCTAGAAGAATTTATAGAATTTATAGGAGTTACAGAATTTACCCAAAACAAGTGAATCTGGTAGCAAAAATTAGTTTCTTTTCCCACACTCTAAACAGGCTAAAAACAATTAAGTAAAACAATAAGTCCAATGAAAAATGGACTCTAAAACAGGAATCAAGTTTATTCTTGAAAACTGACCAGTATGAAGCACAGACAAAACTCTTTTACATGTTTTTGCTCAAAGGAAATAAACTTCATTCTGCAATATACTGCAATATAGCAAACAAACCACCAAAGTAGTATTCTCCTGTTTTTCGTTAAAAGTCCACATGCATTGTACACATTGAGTGCGAAAGTGGATTGTAAGATGATAATTGTGAGTTTGCAGCTTATCAAAAGATTCCGGCTTATGAGAAAGTAACTGGCGAGAACATCTGCCTCTTATCACTGATCTTACAAAAAATCAGGTAATTCAAATAGAGGCGTGTTGTTTCCTCTCCTCCAAAGCACCGTTCTATAAACACAAACCACATTCAGCCTGGTAAATGAATCGCTTTAATTGAATGCTATGTACACAGTAACTGGAAAAACCATAAGTGATAAGAAAAACATATGGTGATGGCAATAGAAATTGGTTTATTCATTTTGCATAGTGTTGTTTCTTTAGTTCTCTTATAATTGACCTTTAGAACGATAAATGTGTAAAATAATTTTGTTTATTATGGCTCCAAACCTTCCAACAATTACACAAAATGAAAATTTAAAAGGAAGGATTCATTTTGGAAGCATTTCCATTGTCTACATAATTGCACAGCTATAATTTAGCGCTCGTGTTGTTATGGAAAATAAAAAAAGGGCCATTACAGGCCATTTCAATTCAAAATATTGCACAGTGGTGTCAAAAATGGGGGAAAATGTTCACTTTAAAGCAGTTTAAAATGGATTAACCCTGTAAACAAAAACATTTCAATATAGTATTCTATGAAACACAAATGTTCAAGAAGTAGCCATCATTCAAATGGAATTAGAAATGTTGCAACTGTACTTTCACACCAATTACATATATATTATTCACTTAATATTTGCTCACGGCCCAGCAGATGATGGTTGTAACACAATAGCCGACCATCTGTCTCCCTGCCTTTCCTCAGCGGACTCGTGCCTGCTCCTCAGGAGCAAACAGATCCGGTTATTCCACCTAAAGTCACACAGACCTTCCAGGAGGCCAAAGAGAATCGTTAAGAAATAAAATTCATGTATAGAAAAAAATCACTAATCTCCTTCTTAATTTTTTACTTTAAGAAAAATAAAATGCTACATAATGAATATTTTCACTATTTTTCAAAGATACCTGCCTTTTATCTAGAAAAATCTAGAGGGAGCTCTTTTGTTTGGTAACAGGCATAATGTTCAGATCTAGTTATCTCATTAATCTGGTTAATGAAAAGGTTCAACTCATTTCACACCCAAATAGAATTACTAATTATCAAAATATTTGAATGCAAAAGGATACTTTTAACACTAACCCTGGATATAATTTAAACTTTAACAATTAAAAAGGCAGCTACAAACCTACAGTACCTTGAAGACATATTCGAAGTATCAATTATCTATTAGCCAGCTCAGAAATGCCGAGTGACAAAAAAAATTTTAGTTACTGGAAGAACAGATCCCTCAAAGTCCCAAGGCCTTGGCCCCTTTCTTCAGCTAGTAGGTCTCTGTGTCCTCAGCTCTGTGTAAAAGACACCCTTTACATACCATAGCTGCTACCTGGCCTCTTCATTCTCTACATTGGTTCAGATAGGACTTTTCACGTATAAAAATAAAGTGGTTATTATTATTCTGGCCTTTAAAAGAATCTCAGCAGATCATGTCATGAGCACTGTGCTTCTGGAAAAGTCACTGAAAATAAAAACACAGCAGAAGAAAGCTAAAAATTCCTTTCAAGATCTGAGTCAAAGAATATGCTACATGTTATCCATTAAAAGGGCCAAATATGGTTATGATCTGTTTGGAGAAAAAGCAGAGATTTTTGTAAATGTTGGACAAATGTGACCTCTCTGGGTGTAACTATGTTACCAAGGCCAGAAGAAATACGACAGGACAGAGTAATTGGGTCAGAGTAATTGAGTTCTGTAGCTAGAAAAACAAAGTCCCCTAGTACTTCTCACCATGAAATATGCTATGGAGAAGACACTGAGCTTCCCTGACAGCAGGGTGCAAAGGTAAAAGGGAGTGAGAAACCTAAAATGAACTTCTGATGGCCACAGGAACTCCTATGGCCATTTGCATGGAATCAGGATTTCAGGAGTGACCGAACATCAGGCAGGTGGCAGAGAAAGTCACTGCAACCCTCAGCCCTAAAGAGAGCCTTGAATGCTTTTATGATTGCTTGTAGTTAATCCTGCATCTGTGAGGAAAAATTCTGCTAGCTTTCAAATGGAGAGACTGTCTGACTGCTTCGGGAAAAATGGGGGACTGACTGGTTGATTAACTGATTTTAAGAAACATATGAATTTTATTTTATATTGAAGTTGGTATGTGATCAGGTTGTCTCGATTGCTTCTCTTTCTTATCTGTAAGAGTGTTATTGAGAGTGCTAAATACTAACCACTAGACCACCAGGGAGAGCTTTATTGAGATATAATTTACATGTAATAAAATTCACCCTTTAAAGTGTACAACTCAGGGGCTCCTGGGTGGCTTAGTTGGTTAAGCATCTGCCTTTGGCTCAGGTCATGATTCCGGGGTCCTGGTATCAAGTCCCATATCGGGCTCCCTGCTCAAGTCCCATATCGGGAGCCTGCTTCTCCCTTTGCTCATGTCCTCTGTTTCCTTCTTTCTTTTATATTCTTTTTTCTTTCTTTCTTCCTTTCTTTTTCTCTTTCTCTCTCAAGTAAAAAACATTTTAAAGTGTACAACTCAGTAGTTTTCAGTAGATTCATAAAATTGTGCACTATCACCACTAATTTAAAACTACCTTCATCTCTCCAAAACGAAAACCCTCTACCCATTAGCAGTCATTCTCCATTCCTGCCCACCAGTCAGCCACTCACCTACTTCTCTGTCTCTGTGGATATGCCTGCCCTGGGCTTTTCAGAATATAGACTCATATACTATGTGGTATTTTTTCTACCTGGCTCTCACTTGGCAGGTTTTTCACAGTTCATCCATGTTGCAGCATGTAGCAATACTTTATTCCTTTTTATGGCCCAGTAATATTCCACTATGCTGATACACTACATTTTGTTTATCCTTTCATCTGCTGATGGACATTTGGGTTGTTTTCACTTTTGGTGATTGTGAATAGTGCTACTATGAAAATCTGTGCACCAATTTTCATTTGAATACTTACTGTCAATACTTCTGGGTATATACCTAGGAATGGAATTGCTGGTTCATATGGTGCTTCTACGTTTTAACTTTGGAGGAAGTAACAAACTGTTTTCCATTGCAGCTTTACCATTTCACATTCTTACCAGTAACATATGAAGGGTTCCAATTCCTCCACTTCTTTGACAACATTTATTTTTTAAAAAGTATGATAGCCATTCTAGTGAGTGTGAAGTGGTATCTCTCTATAGCTTTGTTTTTTTTTTATTTCCCTGGCGACTAATGGTGCTGAACATCTTTTCCCATGCTTGATGGCCATTATATCTTCTTTGGAGAAATGTCTAAATCTTTCATCTATTGTCTTTTGGCTACTGAGTTATAATATTTCATGTATTCTGGGCACTAGACTCTTCTCAGATACAGGATTTGCAAATATATTCTACTATTTTGTGGGTTGTCTTTCACTTGTTTGATAGTGTCCTCTGGTGTAGAAAAATTTTTAATTTTCATGAAGTGTACTTTTAGCATTTTTTCTTTTGTTGCTTGTGCTTTTGATGGCAAATCTAATAATTTCTTCTAAGAGTTTTATAGTTTTAGTTCATACATTTAGGTCTTTGGTCCATTTTACATTAATATATTTGATCCATTTTGTGTTAGTGTCTTTTGTGTTAATGGTGTGAAGGAGGAATCCAACTGCATACTTTTGCACAAGTATATTCAGTTGTCTGAGTACCGCTTGTTGAAGAGATTATTCTTCTCGCACTTAACCATCTTGGCCACCTTGTCAGAAATCTGTTGACCAGAGATATATGAGTTTATTTCTGGACTCTTAATTCTATTCCATTCATCTATATATCCAAGTTTTTACTAGCACCAACACCATTTTGATTACAGTAGCTTTGTGGTGAATTTTGAAAAGCAACTGTGAGTCCTCTAGCTTTGTTCTTTTTCAAGATTGTCCTAGCTATTTGAGATTTCTTGTAATTGCCTAAAAATTTTAGGATAAGCTTTTCCATTTCTGGAAGAAAGGCCACTGGAATTTTCTAAGGATCCTATTGAATTTACAAATCAGTTTGGGGAATATTGTTATCTTAACAATATTAAGTATTCCAATTCAGGGATATGGGACATTTTCCCATTTATTTTAGTCTTTAATTTCTTACAGCAATGTTTTATAGTTTTTAGTATATCTCTTTCATTTCCTAAGTTAAATTTATTACTAAAACATTTTGTTCACTCTGATACTACTGTAAATTAAACTGTCTTAATTTTATTTTCATATTGTCCATTGTGGTATACAGAAACACAGTTAATTTTGTATATAGATTCGGTATCCTGCAACTTTGCTGAATTCATGTTTTCATTCTAACAGGAGTTTTTTTGTGATTGTGGGAATTCCTTAGGGTTTTCTATACAAGATTATATTACCTGTGACTATAGAGAACTTTCCTTCTTGCTTTCCAGTTTGGATGCCGTTTATCTCATTTCCTTACCTAACTGCCCTGGCTGTAATCTCCAGGACACCACTGAATATAAAGCTGTGAGAGTGAACATGTTTCTTCATCTTAGAGAGAATGTAGAGGTTTAAAATGGAAAGGCCTGTTGTTTCTGGGGTGGGCAAAAAGCCAGAGCCTATGACATGGCATTCACCTGTTCTCAAAATATTTTTGGAGCTTAGCAAATTAGCATAAGGATGCTCAGGGTATTCAGAGATCAGATACTCTGAGAAAGAACTTACCCTCTGTCATATGAATTGATTTATTCTCTCACCTCTAAATCCTCAGCAACATGAACGAAATTAAAGCCCCTTTTACTCTGACCAACAATACCCTGCTTGCAGGCCATGGATCAGGAGGAGCTGCAGTCACGTGTGTTTCTTTTTTTAAAAAAGATTACATATTTATTTATTCATAAGAGACACACACACAGAGAGAGGCAGAGACACAGGCAGAGGGAGAAGCAGGCTCCATGCAAGGAGCCCGATGTGGGACTCGATCCCAGAACTCCAGGATCACGCCCTGAGCCGAAGGTAGGTGCTAAACCCCTGAGCCACCCAGGTGTCCCTTATGTGTGTTTCTTATAATGGGCATTTCACAGCTCACTAGGGGAGACTACCACAGAGATGGCAAACCCATCAGGAAATTCCGGCACATTTATGATTCCGTAAGATGAAAAAAACTGTTGGAGGGTCGTAAAGAGACGTGACTTAGCAGCTGCAGCAATCATGCCTTGAAGACACCATGGCCTGACTATGTAATGACTATGTTAGTTGTGACCCTGATAGCCTCCAATCTACAACATTACAGTTTGTACAACAGGCTGGTTTAATGAGGTTGATGCAATGCTCAGAGCAGTTATTAACTCCTGACAATGGGACTTCAGCAAATGAGGCCTTCAATAAGTTGCTGCTGGTGAGTGATGACAGTGAAAGTGTCAAGGCTGCAGCAGACTCCTGCGTGCACAAAGGACGCTTAGAGTGCTGGAGATAGGTGCAGCACTCTGAAATGGGACCAAAGCTAGTAGACAATGCTGGGGGACAAGTAGACGCAGAAAGGCATTTGTATACACCCCAAGAATTTATAAGGGCCTAGGAGCGGGATGGATGAGGTGAGATAGGAGGATATTCAGGATATTCTGAGGCAGACAGCTCAAGTCTCTCCACTGGCTCTTCCTCCCCACTCTTCCATAGCTTTCACGATGTTCTGGCACAGAAGCAAAGGCAAAGAGTCACTGCCTTCACAGATTACAGATTAGAAATGCACTTATGGAGCATAATCATGCAAGTAATACCATTAATGTAGGAATTACCGCAATGACCGCAACATGCCCTCCTAGAATTAATATAGGTCCTACAGCCACAGGCAGCATACTGTTCATCCTGTTTCAGGAACGCATCACCTAGAAATATATTTTCTTGAGAATATTAGTAAGAAATTATTGGATGAAACCATAGGCTTAATATACTCAGGTGCTGCCTAATGCCATGGCTGCAAGGTGCAGTGAGGTTCAGTCAATATTGCCAATGACACCAAGCAGAACACTCATGTCACTCTCGGGCTGGAATCCAAGTTAGGGTCTGACCGCACACTTGTATTACTTTAGAATAAAGTACAGAAATTAAGTAGGGAAAATGTCTCTCTACTGAATTTGGGTAACAAGGATATTTAGTGTATCCCCTTGGAATCTTGAAAACCTAGAGAAGAAAGATCTAAGAGAGCATCATTCAGTGTTTTCACTGACACACATGGAGTGGGAGATCAATGAAGGCCAGAAATTGTCCAAAGGTCTGGACACAAACCCAAGCATGTTCCCCTTCCTTAGGAAGAGAAAATGTTAATCCAGGGTCAGTGAAGCACCATTTGACATTTGTGAGTAACGGGCCTCATATGTAGAGCCAGAGCATTATTCTAAGGATGTTACTTAAGTCTGAAATACAAATTATTCTTTCATCCCATTCACTCTGCTGAATAATCATTTATAAATGCAAATAACACTTTTTAGAGCTATACTTTCAAGTGAAGTCAATAAATGCTCTGGTTTAAAAATGTGCTTCCAAAATATACACATATCAGTCTCACAGGAATATTAACAAATGAGGGCACTAGATCATAAAAGGCTATCTTCTAAATAAAAATGAGCCTCCTGCCAAAATATTCTTAGGAAACTGCTAGATGAAAATTAAAGTTGTGTGTGTACATATGTGTACACTTGTGCATGTGCATGAAGCACAGGCACTGTATGCCTACGGGTGGTAGTGAGAACAATTCTATGGAAAAACACCAAGAAATCTCCCAGAATTCCAACAAGAAACCAGGATTCCTACTTTTCCCTCAAAAGGAATACTAGAAAACCCACATCATTGTGGATTCTGTGTTCATTTAATGCTGCTAAAAGACTTAGAACTTAGGATGCTGTTAAAGACAAGTGTCTGGTGCACTTAAAAGTGTTTCTTTCTCCTTTGCTGAAATCAAGAAGCCTGGCTGTCAGGTATGGATGAAAGTGTGCTGCTTGGTGGCATGGAGCTCTTCAGACTCTTTGCTAGGCCATAACCAGAAAAAAGGGTAAGAGGAAAGTCTCTTCCTGTTGCAGCCTCGCCTGTCTTCTGGAAAAGAAATATACTTTGGAATATGATTATTACATCTTCTTTTCATTCTAGGATAACATAAAATGCATGCTCTCTATTTTGTTTCCTTATAAGTAAAATTACTCCACTGGCATGTGGGAGCAAAATCAAAGCTCCATATTTTTCCATATTTTATGTTATGTAAAAAAAAAAAAAAAAAAGAAGAAGAGAAAGAGGGGCTATGTGCTGGTCATTCGATTCTAGGACTCTACAAACGCATCTTACCAACGTTAGATGGCCGTCTAGAATGATATGGAGAGCAGTTCCAACAGGTAATATTTTTAGTTTCATTTTGGGTAAAAGACTTACATGTTCTTCTTTTTGTAATGTAATATGTGTCTGGACAATGAGCTCCCAAGAACAGCTTAAATCAAAGAGACAATTCCCAAAGGGAGCTACCTCTGTCAACCCACTTCTGAGGAAACCTCAGGCTAGAACCACTAAGAAAGTGACAGTTTTGGCAAACCTGAGGCATTCCCTAGCCTGCTTGTTCCTGTGATGGAGAACTGAGTGGATGTGAATCCCACCACAGGAGGACGAAAGAGGTAAAGGTAAGGAATTAGACCATCTAGAATAATTAAATGAGCTCTGACAGGTCAACAAGTGGCTTGCTGCTTCAAATTCTAGGAATATCTGTTTAACATTTTGGTTTCTGATCCACATACAATAAAATTCACCTATGGGGATTAAAAAGCACTTTCTTTACACAAAGTTGCTTTCAGGCAGATGTCAGAGAGAAGGAGGAAGAAGGAAGAGAAAGGATTTGGATATAAGACTCCTAAAAGATACCATTACTTTGCTCTCTGACCTTGGTAGGTACATGGCCTCCTGAGCAACAATTTCTTCATCTGTAAGATGGGAAAGAAAATGCAACATACTCCATAGTGCTCTTACAAAAGGTGACAGAGACTGACTGGAAAGCATTTTGTAAATTCCAAAGCCTCATACATCATTGTTTATATTAAGTTACAGCAGGATTTTTAATTACAATCTTATTAAAATATTAATTTTTCTAGGGTCACCTGAAAAAGAAGACTCGAAACAGATCTGATTTCAAATCCGCTCATTAGGGGTCCCTGGGTGGCTCAATCAGTTAAGCATCCAACCCTTCATTTCAGCTCAACTCATGATGTCAGGGTTGTGAGATCAAGCCCTGTGTCAGGCTACATGCTGGACTGGACATGGAACCTGCTTAAGAATCTCTTTTTCCCTCTCCCTCTGCCCCTCCCCTACTCACACTCTCTCCTAAATAAATAAATAAATGAAAGTGCTTTTGCTTTAAAAAAAAATCCACTCATTAAAAAATAGTCCAAAATGAAAGCCACATCATTCTGATAATCTCCTACAAAATCATTCCACAGTAAGTTGACAAAGTTCTTGAGTGCTCAGTTGCAGGTACCATGTCATTGCTGTAAGGGGAATGATGTGGAATAAAGCATGGCCCCTACCTTCCAGCAAAGACCCCTCAGGTGTAGAGGACAGTTCTGCATAGCCTTGAGTGAGGGCAGGCCAAGAGCAGAGAGCTCCTGGAGAGGCATAGCCCAGCACTCATGAGAACCCAGGAGGGAAGCAGAGAGGTGACACAAAGGCCCTGATCTTGAAAGAAGGACCATGCTGCACACATTCATGGCAAGACTCCGGTCAGGGGAGGTGGGGTAAGGTAGGTATTTTATTTTAATGTCTTACTACTAAAAGGTTCTCTTCTAAAATTTCTCTAGCCCACAAATACCTACCAAAGAATATTTTTCCAAGGAAGAACAAAAGAAAAACCGTTGTTTATTGTTTCTTCAAAAAACAATGTTCTCTCTAAAATGTGTTCCAGTAAATAGCATTAATAGCTGAACAGTCTGCAATTACCACACTCCCACTTATTGTTATGTATTAAAAAGGAATCAACAGACAAAAAGAGATTATTCCCCACAAGGAGAGCATTCTCTCACAGAAACAAAACTTGCAATTTAGAATGTTTTTCTTGATGTTATTTCCTTGTATCCAAATCTATCCTTTATGGGTTATAAACCACAGTCATGATTTAAAATCTCTTATATTCAAAAATCAATCCTTTCCACATAGGAGTTAAGGCACACCCCTCCTCAAGTAAAAGTTAGAGTTTGCAATGCTTCTAGAAGTCACCTCTGTCTCTCAGTTCTTCTCTACCTAAAGAAAAATGTGAATTTTCTTAAAATCTTCATAGAATTCTAAATGGGAAAAGAAGCTCTTGCATGTCAAAAAGTGATTTTTCCAAACAACAGGGGAATCCCTTCTGCAGTGACCCTACTAGAACCTACTGAAGGCCTACTGCTCATTTTCCCAGGGCCCTAAAGAGAGCCAATACAACCCCATTTCACAGAACAAGTAGCTCAGGCCAGGGGAGGTTATGTGGCCTCAAAAATTGCTGACTCAAGCAAACAGCAACTTCAGCACAAAGCCAGGGCTCAAAGTCTGGAGTGGATGGCCTTTTTGCCTAGGCTGCCAGGAGGCAGCCAGACCAGCGGCCATAGACACACACGATAGAGCTTGAGAGGCTTACAAACCCCCAATCAATCACTGGCCATGTCTGAACATAACAACTGGCTAGAAAGTGCCTGTGATGGTGAGCTGGAGTCTACCATCAGTCCCCACTCTGGAGGTAAGACAGCCTGATCTGTCTCTGCTCACAGGCAGGACTCCAGACATTTGAAGGAAGCAATGATCTGTGCCTGTGTGCCAACTACTCGCCATGCAAGCTGTTCTCTTGCCATCCTTCTTCCTCTCAGCCACTCGGCAGCATGCATGCAGTGTGCAGGCGGAGCACAGCCTCCCTGAGCCCCTCTTCACTTCCCCTCACACTTGCAGTGCCTTAGGCTCTGTCCACAGATTTGGCTTCTGACAAAATGCACCTCAGCTATTTGTCATGTTAACTCTGAATTAGTGTGATCACTCCATGCTTGAGTTCTTAAATTGCTTCTCCTTTTTAAAAATAAATTGGGCCATATGAAATTGAACCCCCCCCCCCCCCTTAAGAACAGTCCACTACTGGCAATTTTCATTATGTTCAACCTAAAACATTTGCCTCTCTTTCATCTCCCTAGCTAAATTTTTGTAGGGTTTAATTTCCTTGGTTAGGTTCAGAGAACTAGTCTTTCATACTTGTTTTGATTGCTGGGTTTTGTCATTTAGTCTGGTGTCATCTGCCCAGGTACTATTCTAGGGCAGGGTTCCTCAACCACAGCACTACTGACACTGAACTGTAAAATCTTTGCTGTGGTCCTATACATTGCAGGATGTGTAACAACATTCCTGGCCTCTACCCACTAGATGCCAGCACACCCTCTCCCCTCTTGTGACAACCAAAGTATCTCCAGCCATTGTCCAGGGTCCCCAGAGGGGAGGGGGTGCCAAACACCCCTGCCAGCCTGGGAATCAGTGTTCTAGGGTAACGAATGATGGCTAGATCACCTCTATAGAAAGACAAAAGTTCATGTCAGCTCTGAAATTGATCATTGGAGCCAAAGCCTCAAGGAGAATGGTTTGGCTAAGTTACTTGGTCATCTATTCTTCCCCATGATGCCACATGGGTTTGAGGAGGCTGACCTTTTTTTTCCCTGCTAGTTTTGATCAATTGACATATTTATTGAGTGCCTATTCTGTCTGGGAAAAGACAGGATGCACTCCAGGGATTCTATAAGGAAGATTCTGGTTACTTGGGCCTTGTTAGAGGCCACTGTAGGGTTTTCTTCCAAAGAGACTCGGCACAAAAGAACATTTTTTTCTACTGAAAGATGTAGGTCAGCTTATACACTTTACCATATGGTAACAGTTTAGTAAAGACAAAATCTTTCAATTTTCCACATATATTGAGTTGCTATTATATTGCATTCTTATGCTTTATTTCATGTAGCATATGCTTATTAAACACGTATGGCTAAGTTCACATTTAAATTCATAATTCAGGGCACCTGGGTGGCTCAGTGGTTGAGCATCTGCCTTTGGTTTGGGTCATGACCCTGGGGTCTTGGGATCAAGTCCCACATTGGGCTTCTCACAGGGAGCCTGCTTCTCCCTCTGCCTGTGTCTCTGCCTCTCTGTGTCTCTCATGAATAAATACAGTCTTAAAAAAAGAAATTCATAATTCATATTCTTCACTGATAATGTCATTTGAAAGAAAGCCTTTATGCCTTTAACTCCAAAAAGGAAATCAAACAAAATTCAAGTTTCTGGCCTCAGATAAACCTTTCCCTCTCCAGGTCATCCTCCCCTGCTATCATCTTACCTTTCTAAATCTGTGAAACAAGTTCACTGCACACATGTTAAATCTCCTAACTGAAGCCTCTACCATCTGTTACCTTCTACATGTTTCTATTTTCCTTATTTAGGTGTATGAGGGGTAAGTGGGTTCAGTTTATAGCTTAATGAAAATAATTATTGCTTTCACAGCTGCAAAAAAAAAAAAAAAAAAAAAAAAAACAACCCTCCAGGTTGTTATTTTGATGTAGTCATCTGTCTAAAGTCTCCATGGTCACTGAAAGGTAAGCAAAGTCATAATAAAAATTTTTTTGGTAAAACTTGACCAATCTGTGGTTTGTACATTCTCATGAAACCTTATGGGAAACACTCAGAAACCACTGGATGCTACCTAGTGGTAGAACACTAACTATGTGATAGAGTCTACATTGCATCACCCTGAATGTGATAAAATAAGAATTACTATTAATTTATCAATACATGTTAGGAGAGGATTCACATATATCACCTATCCTTGTAAATATTATTCTTCCATCAGAACTAAGCCAAACTTGAAAGTTTTATTTTATGTGTTGCTGTAGTAAACCCTTATATTCAACAAAATTCCATTAATTTTTTAAAAAAGTAAATTCAAACTCATAAATAATATTTTTAGAAAAATAAGGGAGGCTTTTTTTTAAGTGTCAAAGTACTTTAAAAAACGAATAGTAACAAAACAGGCTAACAAAGAAATAAGATAATAGAGATCTTTAGAAATTCTAAATAAATTTACAGTTTGGAGGTCAACTGTTCAAATTCCAACAGGGTTAGACAATGTGTTCTCTTAAGTGGAGAGGAAATGTGCTTGGAAATCTTTCCAGGTAAGAATTCTTTAGGGACAGCCCTCAGTGTATCCTCTATACATCTGCTTTGCCCACCTCTGTGCTACAGTGACCATGATGAAGAGACAGATCCCAGTCTACCTTGCCGCCCACCTTTTCTCAATTCATCATTGTGCTTTCTGAGTTGACCTTTACTTTGAGAGACAGTGGGAATAGTGCAAACAGGCTCTGTCTTCTCAGGGTACTTACCACTCACCACTATATCCAATCTACCAAAATATTTCTCATACACAAAGAAATGCACAAAATACATAAAACCTATATATGCACATGCACAGAAATATGCACATATAAATAAACGAATTTCTGCATACAAACTCCATCTGTGTTTTAATCCTTGTTAGGCCCTCATTAGCTTGCCTCTGGGCTCTTACAACAATTCCCTCTCTGTGCTTGTTGCCCTCATTCCTTCCTGATTATAATCCATCCCACAGGGATCCCTGGGTGGCGCAGCGGTTTAGCGCCTGCCTTTGGCCCAGGGCGTGATCCTGGAGACCCCGGATCGAATCCCACATCGGGCTCCTGGTGCATGGAGCCTGCTTCTCCCTCTGCCTATGTCTCTGCCTCTCTCTCTCTCTGTGTGTGACTATCATAAATAAATAAAAATTAAAAAAAAATAATCCATCCCACATAACTATGGTTTAAGTTTCTTAAAATGCTTTTTGGCAATGCTGAATGTTGTGCTCCAAAACGTTCAATGGCTCCCCAATAGACATGAGATGAAAACGATGCTGAATCAAGGTTCCCTACAGTGCTGTCTAGATTCATGTCCGCACATTATTTCCAGGCACACATTTGGCACTAATACAAACCATTCTGGTCACTCTTCCTTGGCCTGAGAAGGTCTGTATCTCTGACATGTGAAATTCTTCCCTGTTTCTTGTCCTACTATTTAAATCCCATCCTTCCTTGGTAGTTCTGCTCAAATTGACTCTACTTCCTCTGTGAGCGGCTTTCAAATTAACTTAGCTAGAAGGGTATTCAACTCAGTTCAATTCCAGTAACATGTGTACCACTTGCTTGGCTCTTTGCACAATCTGATGGATACCACAGATACTCATGTGTTATCTTAATGCCATATATGTCCTCAGAACCTGACTAGGTTGTTACAATGGTGAGGGAAAATATTCAACATGAAAAGATTATTGAACCTTTTGCTATATTTAGGAAAGAACAATGTGACCCTAATAATAAAATGTCTAAAAATGGATCAGAGGATCCAAGAAGGCTCAGTAGGGGAGGGCTGTAGAGGTTCTCTGGTCCAACTCACTCATTGCTCAAGGAAGGGCCCCATGGCCAGTGGGTGACAATGGTGAGTCTCACTCCCAGGTCTCTCATCTCCTAATATGTGGCCTGACATCCATAAAAGCCAAATGTTGAATATACTTTGAAGCCATCTTATATCCTGATGTCTTGGAAGATACATTTCCCCATTCTTAAAAACTTCAGGAATAAGGCCCAGGATTAGTCCTGTTTTTACTCATTGTACAACCTTATAGTTTTAAAAAACTGTTTTAAATGACGCTCTTAAGCTGGCCTTCTACAGTTCCTCCACTGATACACATCGAGGCTATTATTTAATCCTCTAACCATCAGTTAGACCTTTAAATTTATAAATATGCACTTTATCCTGGTAGTACTACATCAAAATCCCATGAATTTAAACCTTGATAACAATCACTTGCTGTACAGAATAAGCACTTTAGAGATATATTAGAATTACTTCCTTGGATATGAGATTAAAAAGTTTCCTAATTTGCCATCTTAACTGTACTTTTCCTTAAACTGAATACTCATTTATGTTTAGCCTTAAATATATTTATAAATTTATGTGTATCTAACACATGGTTCTAGTTATAAGTCTAAATTTTCAGCAAAGAACAATTCTTTGTCTGCGAAAAGGTGATGCAATTATTACATATCACTGCATGATACAGGCTGTCTGGGGTTATTAAAAGAGTCAGGTATGGCCAATTTACAAATATCACCCCTGCACCTTGCTTTCATAGCTCACTGCGTAGTCTTATGCTCACTGAGAGGCCTCTTGGGATCTTTTTACAAACGACTGTTTATTATTATATTATTCCATCATATACCTCATGAGAGGAGGTTGTAACATCCGTTAAGACAATCAGGAGGTATTTCGACTTCTAAGAACATTACTCTATATAATGTTTAAAATTTATGTTTTCTTTAACATTGGTATGGCAAAGGCTCACTATAATATGAAATTAAATGAAAGCAAAGGTTCCTAAAACAAGTTAAACATTCTTGGCAATAAAACAAGTGGCTAACGTTAAGGGGGAAAAAGAAACACTACAAGTGCATTTAGTGACTGAAATATGAACTATGTTGATCATGTATCATCAGCGCCCAGGTTGGTATCTTGCAGAGTAGCCACTACTGTCTGAGCCAGGTTCTTACTTGCAAGCAACAGAATCTACTTTGCTGAGATGAAGACGAAAGGGATTTATATCGGGGCATTAGATGGTTTATAGAGTTTCTAGAAGTATCGGGGAACCAAGCATGAACCTTCCACAGCCAGGAACAAGGTGGCAAGCATCTTGTCTAGCTATGTGCCACAGTGGTTGTAGCAGACATGCTGCTGCCTGCCCTTATCACTATGATGCAGGTTCCTGAGCAGAACCTCCCAAAAGCTGCTGCCTACCACTCCCTATGTGCACTTTCCAGCTCTGCCATGTATGTGCCTCTGCTGGATGGGACCTGGGTGGATGTGGACTCAGCTACAAGGAACTTGGGACATGTATAGTTCATCTTTTTAGCTCGCATCATAGAGAAGGCACAGCCAGTGGTGGGGGATACACAAAAATATTTTTGAATCACAAGAGGGTTAAATAAACATTTTACTTAGGTTTGCCCCACAGCATGGAGACTGGTTACTTCTCCACCCGTGCTGAAATTCCACAATGCCCAACTCTTATCTTTCAGTCAAACCATTATTTTCAAAAGTAAGAAAATATATGGGGAAAGGGAAACATTAACATCCTAAGATATCAGAAAATAAGATACACTCAGTTACTCAATAACGGCCGTCGTTTCCCTCATACTCTTCAGTCTTATTACAAGGGCTCACGCTTACTAAGGGCTGTTGTGTCCAGGCTCTGAGTTCAGTGCGTTACATATTTTATCTTCTCAAAGTCTCCAAACAACCCTTGGAAGTAAGCACCACAGTTTCCTACATTTTACATGTAAGGGGAGCAAGGCATACTGAGGTCAAGTGACTTGGCTAATAAGAGGAATAGCCAAGCCTGGAGCTCAGACAGGCTGTCTTGAAGCCTACACTCTTAACTATTACACTATATCACACCATATTACATTCAATCATGACTTTATATTGTTATGATTCAAATTTGTCACTTGCTGGTTACCGCCAGGCTGAACAATACATATTTCTCTACCTGAGAGAGGCCTCATGCTTTTCTGGCATATTACAAAATTATAGATGAAAATGACAAAGACCTACATCTCCCAAAAATTCTATATGCAAATTTGCAACAATAATTTTACATTAATGTAAGCTTTGCACTTAAAAGAGAACTTGACTTTATATTTTTTTTGAGAATTTGACTTTAATGTGTAACTGCATTAAGACATTAAATCTGTAAGTCATTGTTAAAAAACAGCTTACTTATTTTAAGCAAATAAAACGTTCTAGTCTTTGATATAGGTTCTTAGAAACATGAAAATAAAATTCCTTTCCTCAACTGTCCTTTTCCATTTCTCACATATTGATCTTTCCATGTGTTTTAAATGATGATGAAATTAATAGGAACTGTTTTTAATAAACCCAAATCATGGTGCTTTTCAAGTCCAAATATTTTGGGGAAGACCGAGGTGAAAAAGCTGCTTAAGCATTAGGAACTAAGAACAACCAAGAACAGCTTTTGAAGGGGAGCCGAAAGCTGGTGAGGAACTGGGAAGGCAGCTGTGGAAGGCTGTATGGGGCTGGAGGTGTGGGGGGGGGTGCTTCAATCAAGACAGGTCTGAGGAGGGGCCTTGGTCCCCGAGCCCAGGTCAAGCAAGATGGAAGGAGAAACAGAATCAAGGACTGACTGACTGGCCTGTTAGCTGTGAATTAAGGAGTAATACATACCCTGTGGAATAAGCCAAGGCTTGTCTATGAATTCTAACAGCCTTTTAATGTGTGACCCTGGGCAAAAGTTCTCAATATTTTCTGAACCTTTGTTATTATACAATGGGTCATGATACTAATCTAACTGAATTGTAGACAACTGGTAGGACAATGTCACACAGGTGCCAGCACAGAATCTGGTACTATGGGTGCTGGGGAATCAAAGACCCTCTGCTCCTGCCAGCCCACCAGACACTGGGCGGACGGAATGCAACTGGAAGATCCTTCATAGGCAGCCTGGGCAATTAGTCCCACGAGTCACCCCAAACTGTATTCAAAATGTAGAGTTATTCTGAAACAGAGATTTATGATACCCCTGTTTTGTCTTAGGATTCTAGATATTGGGATCACTGCTAGCAACAGGCCAACAATTAAGATTTACCTATTTTACAATGAACTACAAAAGATCAAACTTAATCAAACATGATATATGTTAAAATGATTTTAAAATGAAAATGATTTGAAGTACAAAATTTGAAAACTCTCTTTTTACACTGTAAAATCGTATTTTTTTAAAATTATGTTTTGGGTACTCAAACTCTTACTTCACCTCATTTTATTGTTTCATTTCTCCCCCATACTGTAGAGGTATTTTGATCCTACTTATTTTCTAAACCAATAACAGGATCAATTTTTTTAAAAAGTCAGACTGGAAGAAAGTTTACAGCTTTTTCAAAGCGTTTTCTCAATCATACTAATAAACCATAAACTCAAATTGCACATGTACTTGAGAAAATACTATTTGATAAGGTCACTATTTTAGTTATTTAATTATTAAGTTGTTAGAATAGCTAAACCTGACCCAAACAAAAAGGTTGGTTTGGGAAGCGCTACATTTTGGCTGTTCAGTCTATGTATTATTATTATTTTTTTAAATACAGAAAGGACTACATTTGTTTACATAATGAATTGGCTACCATATTAAATGAAACCATGGCTTCATCTGATCGTATCACAAAACAGTCTGTGAGACATCTATTTTACAAATAGGTTTTTTAAATAAAATTTAAAAAATGTCTTCAATTACTATAAGCATTCTCACGTCTGGAAAAAAAAACTTTTAACATCTTAGAACTTATTTCCGATTCAACACTTTATTAGTCACTACTGACATAATTTTGATATTCTCATATTTAGGAAAGCATGTGTAAAATGACTATGCCACACCATCATGCTCACAGAACCCTGGGCCTTGTGGCAGTTTTTAAGGCCCACGGTGGCCATTGAGCCACAAGGTGAGAGTTGTGCAGACAAGTGTGCCACCTACAGGTGAAAGGAGGAACTTAACCCTGGATTGCATTTGTAAGACAAAACTAATAAATGTTATACCATTTTAAATTATTTGCTATTACTTATCTTACTAAGAAATATGGAAATTTTTTATAAAGTTCCATCTGCAGTAACAAAGGCTTTTAGTGGCAGGCTAGTGACTCTTTGAGAGCTCTCACAAGAAGGAAACAAGCTCTGAGATGGTACTAATCACAGGTGCACAGTTCACCAATTAAAAAATTGAATTTAACTGTATTCTCTATAGTAAGTGCTTTGTCTTTTTATGGTTAATATAATATCTGTTTCCAGAAGAACATATAAGTTCTGGAACAACCACCATGATCCATTTAGGCATGTGGACCAAAAGCTAAATTAATTATCAGAGACATTTCTTACTTAAATGAGAAAACTTTCTTTCATTAGGAAGTTTTCTATGGGGCAGCCCAGGTGGCTCAGCGGTTTAGCACCTCATTGAGCCCAGGGCGTGATCCTGGAGTCCCAGGATCAAGTCCCACGTCGGTCTCCCTGCATGGAGCCTGCTTCTCCCTCTGTCTCTCTCTGTCTCTCATGAATAAATAAATTTTTTTTAAAAAGGGAAGTTTTCTATGTAATTTTCTTCTGGAAAAGAAATAAAGTTTATTTAGAGTAATTCTGTTTGGCAGACAGTCAGGACTTCTAAAATATATACCAGCAATTGTTAAGGTTACAGCAAAACTGCCAATTCTATTAAGCATGCATAAAAATTCAAGCGTCTAATGGCTAGAAAACAGGCTGATTATAAAACAGAGATTTATAATATTCCTGTTTTGTCTTGGGATTCTGGATATTGGGATCACTGCTAGCAATGGGCCAACAATTAAGATTTACCTATTTTACAACAAACTACAAACGATCAAACTTAACCAAAAACATGACATATATTAAAATGATTTTTAAAGTGAAAATGATTTTAAGTATAAAATCTGAAAACTCCTTTTTCTACCCTGTAAAATCATATTTTTTGAGACTAGGTTTTGGGTTCTTAAACTCTTATTTCACCTTTTTTTGTTTCATCTCCACTCCAACAGCCTTTAAAGTAGAAAGGTGATTTTAAAGCTGTATCCATTTATGTGACTTTCTAGAAAACTCATTCTAGGAATGCTGTTTGCTGCTAACTTCTTATTTGTTTTCATTAAATTTGAAAATTCTACAATTGTTTATTATTTCCAAGTAAATTTTTTTCCATGCAAAATATCTCTTTATAAAGTATAGTGTTTAATATTAACTAACCCTTTGTCTCCTCTATCACTGAGGGATTTCATTATCTGTGATAATGTCCCTTCCCTATTTATATCCCTGAATCTTCGATACACCCTCACTTGCATCATTCTGTGAAAGATGCTTTCCCCTGTAATGAAGGCTACAAATACCTGAGAATGTAGTACAAACATTTCTACTTTCACATCTCTATTTCTGTATTTATTTAGGAAATAAATGAGACTGGTCCAAGTCCACCCTGTTATATAGAGATGTCCTCTATGCACTGCTGGCATTGGAGCAAATATGACAAAGACTACTCAGTAGGACAGTATGGTTATTAGTTCAGATAAAAGCTCAATGATGAAAGCTCCAAGTGTGTATCAGGGGATGTACTGCAAGAGTTTTTTTCTTTTTTTTAGAGATTTTATCTTTTTATTCCTGAGACACACACAGAGAGAGGCAGAGACAAAGGCAGAGGGAGAAGCTGGCTCCCCATGGGGAGCCTGATGTGGAACTAGATCCTAGGACCCCAGGATCATGACCTGAGCCAAAGGCAGACTCTTACCAACTGAGCCATCCAGGTGCCCCTGCAAGAGTTTTAAATAGGGTTGAAGGGTCAAGGAGCTTCAAGAAGCACATTCTGATGCAACAGAGAATAACTGGCTAACCTCTAACATGTATCCTGAGGTATCAAAAAGGTGTGTCTGTATTATACATTCAAAGAATAAAACAAATATAGAAAGGACGACTACTTCTTAGTTTTTGAATGACTCAAGGTCACTGATAAGTATGCATAATTTCAAGGGTAAATTCTGAAACATTCTTCATACCTCTAAATGGTCAAGAAGACCTAGTAATAACATGAAATGTTTTGAAATTTCTTTTTTTTTTAATTTCTTGAATCTTTCCTATTTCTTCTTCCTATTCCCAATGCTCCCATCTTAATTCTGATCATTTTTAAGTTCTATATTCACTTAACCACTTCCTAATTAATCTGTCTCCAGGCTCAATCTCCCACTCTATGCTACCACTGCCACATTTTCAAATCCATCCTCCAAACTGAGTCCAAAATAATCTCTGTAAAGTACAAACCAATCCTATCACTTGCCTGCTTGACATTTATACAACAAATCAGTACCCAGAGTTCCTGTTCCCCTCCTTGCCCTCTGCCCACTGGCAGGAGTCTTCCCAAGGGAGGAAAACCAGGGACAGGCCACATCCAGGATCTACAAGGATGGGCTGTCATTAGCAGCTCCTTTAACCTTTCTGTTTTAACTTAACCACCAATCATATTCCTTTGGAAGAAATTAATATGAGGACCCCTAATTTATAAGTGAGGTCTTGTACAAAAACATCCTAACTACTAAAATAATAGTTTTCAAACATTTTTAAATGACCAGAATAATTTTCTTCAAATAATATCTACAGCAGAACTCCAACAAAAAGTGGTTGAAACAGTATTTTTCAATTTGATAAGATAGGTTGAAGTTTGATCATACAGCCCTATGTAAGCCACAGAATAAATTCAAATTTGGTTGGCACAAGGCAAGGTCAGCAGAGAGAAGTAAGCATGTGATAAAATCCGATTTACATTTTTGAAAGACCAATGTGGTTGCTGTATGTAGAAGACATGAAACTACTGAAAATTTTAATGTGTTTGATGTATTTTCATGAACCCCAATTTAACCTGCAAAAAGTGATATGCATTTTCCACCTTATGGGATACCATACCATGATATGTGAGTCACAGAATACCTGATCCTCGCTGGTTAATCCCAGGTGCATCACAAGGTAAAAATGCACCAGGAAGTCCGAGTTTGGTAGAACATCCTGGCGTCTGGTCATCATGGCACATATCAGTCTGTAGGCTTGTAGCTTGCCTTCCTTATATTCATTTGGCAACGTTGTTGCCTGTCAAGTAGATGAAGTTTAAAGATTTAATTAACTCCAGATGCGGACCATTTCGACATTTCATTTACTTCTCAGTATTCCATAAGAGTTGTTTATAGAGTGAGGGTTATAGTGGCTTTAGTAAGATTCAGCTTGTCTTCAAAATGTGCAGTCTTGGGCAATTACATTTTTTAAACTCAATTTCAGTAAGGAAGAGGAAATTGCAATGAAAGAATAAACACATATCCACTTGCCTTAAATAGCCATGATGCAAACATTCTGAGTGGTGGGATCAGAACCGGTGGAGAGGGAGAGGACTGGTTATCTAGGCTTATCGCCAGATTATCCCGTATCTAAATCACAAGGAGGAGAATTTTAGGAAGGCCATGCTTAGTTTATCCCAACAATATTTCAATATTGTGTTCCATGGCCAAATAGCTGCTTCTCATTAAATTTCTACATGTTGAGTGAAAACCTATAACATTTACAATTTTTTCTTTTATTGTGAGGTCTACCATCATTTTGAATTGTATGACTTTACTGTACATAGTTTTAGATTTAATACCAAACTAGGGCATTGTTTTCCCTTGAGTATCTGCCTGGGGAGGTCCTGAACTTTACATGGCAAGGAATGGTTTAGCAAATTATACTGTATAAATATAAATAATTTTTGAAAAACAAAATTAAAAACAAAAAACTTAATAGCCTAGGGAAAGCATACATTGTAAGCAAAAACCAGAATGAAAATTATATGTATTCTAAGATTCTACTTTTGTAAAATATGTTTACCCACATAAATAAAACTATATTTATACTGGTTATCTATGTAGGATGATGATGTTAACTTTTTCTTATATTTTTCAAATTTTGTACAATAAAGCCAGTATTACTTTTATAAAGAAAATAAAACTATTCAGTACCCTATCCTTTAGTGTCCTATAGTAATATTCTACATATGCCTTAAACAAAATTACTCTTGTGCATTTATAAAATGACCAACCTATGTTATTTATATTTATTTTTTGACAATGAAACATACTTTGTCTACACACCTAATCTGTGTTCATAACATGTTAATTGCAACAGTTTTTATGTTAAATGATAAATCAATTCCCCCCCCCCCCCCATCAGAATAAAAGGTAACATAGCAGGACGTACCTTTGCTAGTTTGTACCAGAGTTCATAGAGATAGCCAAATACTTTGGCATGAATCTTGGGTGACTGGATATTATTCACATCCCCGAGGATTCCCAAGACTCTTCGCCATAACACAGCAGCAGAGTCGGGGTGCCAACCAGTGAGGTTCCCTCCAGCAATTATACTACAGTCATCTGCAAGGCACTCACTGCTATCTATGGAGAGAAACATGTCTGTAAACACAATCTTGATTTCATCATTACAACTTTTTCTCCTATGTTTTTTTTTTAAGATTTTATTTATTTACTCATGAGAGATACACAGAGAGAGTCAGAGACATAGGCAGAGGGAGAAGCAGGCTCCCTGCAGGGAGCCTGACGTGGACTCCATTCCAGGACCCCAGGATCACGACCTAAGCCAAAGGCAGATGCTCAATCACTGAGCCAGCCAGGCATCCCCAGCCTTTTCTCTTTAATGCAAATTACCAATGCTTGACAAGGTAAGTATTCAGAGTAAAATAATTACAATGAAGAGTGTGCAATGGCTGACAATTTGAAAGGACAGAAAAGCTGAATCACTGAAGAAAGATCAAATGACTTTGATTCTTTGAACTAAAAGGGCAACAACCTAGAGATGATAAAACAGTTTCTGGAGCTCCTGTGAAAGGTTTTATAAGGCAGGGAAGGGGAAGGAGAGAACCTTGAGCAGGATGAGTGGGGAAGAGGGCTATGAAAAATAGTAGCCAGGAAAGGCCTCGTGGCTGGGGTGACATTTGTGGTGGCTGGTATTAACTCAGGTTTATTGGGGTATAATTTACTTATGATAAATTTTATCTTTCTTACATTCAAAGAGTTTTAAGAAGTGCATACAACCATGTAACTGTTACCACAAACTGCCATGAAAATTGATACAAGGAATAAGCACTTCAAAAAGGCCCTTTTATGGTAAGTTTCCTCCCCCTATTCTTTGCCCCTTGCAATCACTGTTGTTCTCTATCCCCATAGGTTCACCCTTCCCAGAATATCATATAAATGGAATCCTACAGTATGTATCTTTAGTCTCAGTGCTGTCACAGAGCTGAATGCGTTGGAGATTCACCATGTGGTGGTTTCTTCTTATTGCAGATGAATATTCCAGTTTATGGATGTATCCTACTTTGTTTATCCATTCATCTGTTGAAGGACATGTTGAAGGACATATTTCCTGGTTTTAGTGATTATAAATAAGGCTATAATAAACATATGTGTGCAGGTTTTTGTATGAATGTATGTTTTTAGTTCTCTTTTTAAAGACTGGAATCACAAAATGACAGTATTTCTTTGATATTTCTTCCTGTTAGCGAACCATATCCTCTAAGGGTGCCTGAAAGAGGAGACTGTCCCTACATATCTTCAAGTGTCTGATCCCTGACTTGTAGTCCACAGTTTGGTTTGGTATAGAAATCTGTGATGGAAAAGCTTTGCTCCAATTTCTTATCATTTCATTCGTGGTTTTAAAGTCAACAGCATTCTAGTGATTGAAATTATTTCATGAAAAATTATTAAGTCTGCAAAATTTTAGGATCCTCTTCTTGTACCTAGTGTTCAGAATCCTCATCATGTGCCCTAGTATGTATTTCTAGCTACTGTATTTGCCAATTCATTGTCATTGGCGCTTTCAACCACAATACTCAGGTGTTATATTGACTTCCACTGACTTGATTTTATTTCTACTGTTGTATTTTTAATATTCAAAAGCTCTTTCTTGTTTTCTGTTCATTTTTATACTTCTGATCTTTGTTTCATGGATGCAATATACTCTTATTTCTCTAAAGATATTAATAGCTTTTTAAAATTTTCTTACCCAGAATATTCTTTTTTTTGCTTACTATAAATTTAAAAAATTTTAGTGTTATATTAGTTTCAGGTGTGCAATATAACAATTCAACAATTCTATACATTACTCAGTGCTCATCAAGATTAAGTGCACTCTTAATCTCTTTGGTGGAGAAATGGGTGAAACAGACTTTTTTTTCAGACTCCTTTTAAGATCTGCTCCACCTTACTTCACCCCATATTCTTATATATGTCTCATATGCTTCATATTAGACATCCTCTTCAAATGCCTGGGGATCCTGGCTATCTGTTCATATTTAAGAAATATGAAGGAGCTGAATGGAAGTATAATGCACAGGTATGATCTTTACTGAATCTTACCATGTTCTCAGAGAACTTCAGACATACATATCTTTAGGGTTTGGGTTTTTTTTTTCTCTAGAACTCAAATTCTATTGAGTTTGAATTGCTCAGAATAAGCAAACTCTTTAGTTCCTTTGTTTTCAAGATAGCATCTCTACAACTTAGCTGAGTATTGGTGATTCCAGGCCCGAAATCTTCTAATTTATTTGCTCTTTTTTCTGGAATTAAGTTCTAACATCTCTTAAAAGGACTTACAGTCTTCCTGCTTTTAGCCCCACCATTACCTCCTACTTCTATAGCTACCTCTTACAGGCAATTTTCTAACACTTTTAGGGAACCTACTTTTTATTTTTTTATTTTTATTGTATTCAGGTTGCTTCTTGGCTTTCCCTAGTGCTGACACAGGATTTGGAGTTCTCAGGTCTGCCGATGCCTTGGTCGTGTTGGTCACTATTGTCTTTTTTTTCTGGTATCCTTGACCTTGTGGATTTATGTCTAACTTAATATTAGACAAATGTCTAATTTAACATCCCCTATTTGCTAACACCTTATGCAAGTATGGTACATCTGCTATAATTAATGAGCCAATATTGAGGCATTGTTTTTATAAAGTCCATACTTTATTCAGATCTCTTTAGTTTTTAACTCAATGTCTTTTTCCTGTTCCAAGATTCCATCCAGGATACCACATCACATTTAATTGTCATGTCTCCTTCATCTCCTTTTGGCTGTGTCCTTGTTTTTGATGACCTTAATTGTTTTGAGGAGAACTGATCAGGTATTTTTGTAGAATGTTCTTCAATTGGGATTTATCTGCAGTCTTTCTCCTAATAGGCTCTTTTTCTTTTTTTTCCATTATTATTTGCTTTTGATCTTTGAAGTGAACTTCTCTTAGTTCTGATGTATTTATGATTTTTTTCCCAATATTCTTGGACTTCGTTTGCTAATACTTTATTTAGGACTTTTGCTGATATGCTTTTAAGTGAGATGGACTCTTTTTCCTTTTTCAATACTGACCCTGTCTGGTTTTATTGTCAAGGTATCACAAGGTAAATAACAGAATTTAGAGGGCTTTCTTTCTAATCTCTGGAATAGAAAATGATAGTTTTTCTTTTATTTGAAGCTTCAGTAAAACAGGGAATTGTCTTTTATTTTTATAAATCTATTCAAATTAACCTACTGTATTATTTTTAAAAACTTATATTGTTTTTATAGTTCTGTTCCCTTTTTACTCTCATTATTTTTTCCTTGATTAATCTTGCCTATCTTATTGATGCTTTTAAAAAGTGTTTTTTTAAAAGATTTTATTTATTTATTCATGAGAGACAAAGAGAGAGAGAGAGAGTGCCAGAGACACAGGCAGAGGGAGAATCAGGCAGAAGGAGAAGCAAGCTCCATGTAGGGAACCCGACATGGGACTTGATCCCGGGTCTCCAGGATCACACCCTAGGCTGAAAGCGGTGCTAAACCGCTGAGCCACCCGGGCTGCCCTATTAGTTCCTTTTTAAATTAACTTCTATATATCATTATTCTGCCATTCTTTTCCTAATTTTTTTAATAGGACACACAGATCAATAATTTTCTCTTTTCATATATGCACCTAAGGCCATATATTTTTCTCCATATAAGCCTTCAGCTACAAACTAGAGATTTTGGTATGTAGCCTTCACTGTAGATTTGTTTGAAATATTTTCTAATTCACAATTTAATTTCTTTTTGGGTTTAATTTATTTGAAGTGTAGTTTTTAATTTCTTATGGATTTTTCTTTTATCTTTTTGTCCTTAATTCATTTTACCATATTCACAGGATGTGGTATAGTTTCAAAGCATGCAGTGTTAAGTTTTCAAAGCATGGACATGTTAAGACTTAATGATCTAATTGGTTAATTTCTGTAAATGTTCCACGTGCTTTTAAAAATCACATATTTTTAATTTAATTTCAAAGCTTTTTATATATATCCATTCAATTAGGATTAATTGTATCATGTGTGTCTTCTCTATTCCAATATTTTTTCTGCTTAACTCATCAATTAATGAAAACTCATTAAAAATTTTCTACTATGATATGGTTTTATCAGTAGTTCCTTGTTATTCTGTCAAATTTTGCTTCATGCATCTGGAGGCTATGAAGTTCATATAAATTCAGAATTATTGCTCTCACTAATAAGTCATTTCTGCTTTTAAGTTTTCATTACTGACATATAGTTAGCTCAGCAGTCTGTCTTTCTTCCTAGCACCCATGTATTTATTTATTTACTTAGGATCTTCCTATACATTATGTATTAGGGTTACCTCTTGTAAACATCATATGGCTAGGTTTTATTTCTTTTTTAAAATATTTATTTATGAAATTATTTATTTTTGATTTCTTTATTCATGAATTTATTACTTATTTATGCTTTATTTATTTATTCATGAGAGACACAGAGTGAGAGAAAGGCAGAGACACAGGCAGAGGGAGAAATAGGCTCCCCACAGGGAGCCTGATGCGGAACTCGATCCCAGATCCCAGGATCATGCCCTGAGCCAAGGGAAGACACTCAACCACTGAACTACCCAGTCATCCCAGGTTTTATTTCTTCAATCTAATTTAAGAGCTTCTGACTTTAACTGCAAGTTTACATGGTTTGTATTTATTGTAGTTGCTGACTTTAAATTTTATTTCTAACATCTTACTTTCAGCTTCCTGTTTAAGTCACTTTTGCTTTGTATCTCTCTTTTTAAGTTGATTGATTTATTTAAGCAATCTCTACACCCAGTGTGGGGTTCAAACTCATGACTGGACCCTGAGATCAAGAGTCAGTATGCTCTTCCAAATGAGCCAGCTAGGCACCCTGCTTTGCTTCTCTTTTGAATCTTTGGAAGGAGTTTAAGAGTTGTGTCAAATCTCCACCACTAATCTTCTTCCTCTATTGTCTTACAACATTTCCAAAGTTCTGTTCCTCACCCCATACAAATGAAGACAGACTAATTTTCAGGCACTTATCACCACCATTATCAATTATCATCAACATTCTGAGTATATAAGTTGTTGGTGTTTTTAAGGCCTAATCAAAGAAATTGAAGCACAATCTATGGATGTGAGGAACTCAAGTAGAGAAATGATAAGAGCCAACAAGGAGCAAGGAGTGAACCTGAAAAGGAGCCAGGGCAGATTCAGAAACAGTTCTGTATGCTTCCAACACTGCACCCACAGCAGCTGCTGATAGCTTATTATATTATTTATGGAAAGATCGCAAAACACTGAACAAAGGATTTAATAAGGATGGTGCATAGTGTCATGGAAAGGCCTTCCAGAACACAGCAGCACTGTTCATTCTTAGAGGAAAACACATCTGTATTTCCCACAGTGGTATCATATAATTAGTTGAGGAGACACATTACAATGTGCAGATATAATCCAAGCTGAAAATCCTACATACTGTGCCTGAAAGACAGGAGGTAGAGACAGCAAAAGCCTAGTTATGGGTCTTCTAGGTTCATGACTTTTCTAAAGCCTCAGAAGAGAGACAGCTTCTCCTAATGTTTAATCAATATAATAAGTGCATCTGTCAGTCTGAGAAGTTATGCTGAAGCTTTAATGAATGCTTACAAATCAATATAAGCCCCCAACTGAACAAATAGCATAATATGGTATTTATTTTTCTCATAAACAATGTTCTGATGTCTTTAATCCTCTGAGGGGTTAAAAAAAAAAAGTAAGGGGATTAGATGATTCATAGGTTTGTTTAATTCCCTACCACCACCCAAATGCAGCCATCCAAAGAGATCAGCTCCCAGCATTCCAATCACACTGAAACTCAGGCTGAGCAACAACCCCAAGTAACTGTAGGTCACATACCTCACCACCTATATATCCCTGCTACCTGCCAACTAAATAGAATCTTAGTTATGAAAATATCCCATGTAGAAATGTCTGGGGTTTTTTGTTTGTTTTGTTTTTTAGATTTTATTTATTTATTCATGAGAGACACAGAAAGAGAGAGAGGGAGAGGCAGAGACACAGTTAGAGAGAGAAGCAGGCTCCATGCAGGGAGCCTGATGTGGGACTCAATCCCGGGACTCCAGGATCACACCCTGAGCCAAAGGCAGGTGCCAAACCTCTGAGCCACCCAGGCATCCCAGAAAAGTCTGTCTTAATACTGCTTTTCTCTTAGAAAAATCTATACCCCAATGATAAAATCCTAGGAAACATCCCTCACCACATTACCAAAATATGTTGAGTCCTTTAGAAGTATTTGAAATGACTGCCTGCCCAATATTACTGTGAAAAATTTTTAAATGAATTGACATGTTTTTGCCCAAAATTATTCCACTCATGGCATAAGTAACAGAACAGATGCTGACATTTTACATGTAGATGGTTCCTCAGTGAAGCAGCACTTAATTAAATATGGGGATTTGAGAGATTTCAGAAAATTTTGTGTTCACCCTAAAAATACCAAGTATTTAGTTTATTTTCTTTTTTTTATGAGGAAGCTAGCATGCTAGCCTGGTATCTTTCTGTTTCTTTTTTTTAAATGCTACATTTAAAAATTTTTATTAAAAAATTTTTAAAAAAATTTATTAAGGTGGGAAGTCTCACAAACAAATAAAATCATATCATCTTCTCCAAACATACATGATTTTAGCAGAGAAATCTAAAGTATAGAACTTTGCAAATATGCAAAGGATTTTAGCTGTGAAATGTCTTGGTAATTGGTAAAACAAGGCCCTTAGAGACCAAATGGAGATTTCACATGGCTGCAATTTTATGTAGACTTCGTAGAAGAAGAAACATAGCTGGCACTTTGGAAATGAGTTACCCTTCCAGTCTGAAAACTAAACAAAAGGCACAAACCCAAAGGCTCAACTGAAACACCTTCATTCTGGGACCAGAAAAATCAGGCCTGGATTTTGATATCAAAAGTGGAGAAGTAGCTGGTTGGCCTTCTACTGACCACCATTACAGCCTGACTCCTTTTCTTCCTCATCTGCTTTCCAAACATACACTATTCATTTTAAAGATTTTAGAAGGTGAGCAACCAAGCCCATAGTAGTCTATTACTGTTAAAAAATATTTCATGTCTTCCAGGTAGGTTAAAGCCTAGTGAAAATGCTGAAAATGTGCACAATGGCAGAGAACACCTTGTTCCTGCCAAGAACAGTTTTGGTGGCAGGTAACAGTGAAATGTAAATTCACATGCACAGCTATTTGGAGGCAGGACTGTGATGAATACACTAAATGAAAGAGGTTTTGAAACTGAACCTTATATATTTTTCATTCTTTAAAAAAGGCTAAAATTTAATTGCTATTTTTAACTAAATAAAACAGTAGCCTGCAGCTTAATGCTTATTCAATTATTGATTTAAGTATTTATTGAATATTCTCTCCTGCTATGCACCATCCTAGGAGCCAAGAATCTGCTGTGACCACAGCCGACAACATCCCTCTCCTAAAGCTCATATTCCAGTGAGGGAATACCAATAAGTCTCCTCCAAATAAACTAAAATGTTTGATACAATATCTTATTGAACCTTATCTTAAAATGTATCACTGACCTGACAGGAACCTGGAAAGGAAAGAGCATCAAAGCTGTCTTCTACCCTTTGGAATTCTGCAAACCCTTAGAATTCTTAGTTTTTCTGATAATGAAAAAAATTTAAAATATGCTAAAATTGAATTAATGATTGATATTAATTTCAATCAATATTTCTTATTGATTGAAAGCCTTTTTTTTTTTTTCCATCTTGTTTAAGAAAATCTTCCCTAACTCAAGGTCCTAGCTACATTTTTAGGAAGTGTTTTCTTCCAAAAGTTTTTAAATCATTTCACATTTCAGTATTTTATCCATCTGTGAGCATGGTGTGATGTAGAGATTCTATTTCATTTTTCTCCATATGGCTAAATACTTGTCCATAGGCATCTGTTGAACAATATGTTCTTTGTCAGATCTGGAATGCCAAGTCTTTCATATATCACAATTCCATGCCTGTGTGGATTCAATATATATTTTCTATATATTCCATTCCATTAGTCATACTGTCTATCCTTGTGATTAAAACTTTCTTTAAGAAACTCTAGAATCGGGCAGCCCAGGTGGCTCAGCGGTTTAGCGCCGCCTTCAGCCCAAGGTATGATCCTGGAGTCCCGGGATTGAGTCCCATGTTGGGCTCCCTGCATGGAGCCTGCTTCTCCCTTTGCCTATGTCTCTGCCTCTCTCTCTGTGTGTCTCTTAAGAATAAATAAATAAGATCTTTAAAAAAAAAAAAAAGAAAGAAAGAAAGAAACTCTATTTATCACACTGTTTGTGGCTATCAGGATAAATGTCTTCTATCTTCTTGGTAAGCTCCTAAGTCAGTCATGGCTATGACTTACTCATCTTTTTATTTCCTATAGCATCAATATCAGTATTTCTAGATTGTAAATTTATATACTAAATAAGAGATGAGGTCAACAGCAATACTGCTTCCCACTATAAAGTCATAAATACTCCCCCCTCTAAAATCATTACCTTAAGAGAAAAAAAATTATGTATGTATTAGCTATGTTTTATTATTTTCTGTATTCCTGATGCTCTGCCATCTAGGGTTTTCCTGACCAGGAAGAGACCACTCCTCCTAGGATTAGCTAACTCCTAGAGACAGCAAACAGTTCATGTGTCCTTTATATGCAAACCCACCAATCCAACACGCATATGTCCCAAATATCTCCTTTATCCAGCTGTTACACATCAAGGCCTAACCACTCCAGGGCAGGTACCAGGCAACTGGTCAATGCTCCAAAGTCAGTTGAATTTATTCAAACTAGCTAATCTTAAATGTGCTTCATCGGCCTTGCCTTGAAATGACAATAAAGGCTGTTGCCTATGCTTTCTTCTCTCTCTCCCCCAACTCCTTGTGCTTCTCCACATGTTCCCCCTTGCCCCAGCATGGATTACCATGGCCCTATTTCCAGGGACCTATGGCTATAAAATTTTACCCTCATAGCAATTATTTCTATGTCTTTATGTCTATTAAAACAAATCCCTATTTTTAAAGAAGAAAAATAAAGTTAGCTGTTATTTTCAGCAAACACATAATAATGTAAATGAGAAAACAAATGTAAAACTATTAGTTTGCCAGTGATGAAGGAATTCAAGAATTTAGAAGCAGTTTATTATCCTAATTGGTAGGCTTGCTTATTCAATGGGAAAAAAAGATACACTCAAATTGTTTGATCATTCTCTTTGCATGTCCTAAAGATCAGGCTAACATGAGTTTTATTCTGTATATTTATGAAGAAATTGTTCTCTTAAGAACAGAAAGTTAAATTCAGAACAGTGATAATCCTTAAACCTTATCATATTACAGTTTGTCCTTTTCACAGATTACAAGATGAACTATTGAACTGAGTGTACTGATTCTCTATATTAGTATTTCAAAGAAGAACTAAGTATTTGGAGGAGTTAATCACAACATAGAGTGCATCATATAAGATTACCTCACACAAGTTTATTAAATTGACCTGTCCCACGCATACTCTGAAATGGGATCTAAACTAATCTTTCCAAAGGACAGACAAAAGAAGCAGGCACCCAATTTTCTTTCTTTTCAATAAAAATAATTAAAGCTAGTTCTTAAGTAAATTCAACTTATTGAAAAGTCATGATTGCCCTTGACAGTACTATAATGATGATTTCCCTTAGATAATCTGTATACTAGATCCAAAGAAGCCATTTATTCCATAAAGGTATAAATAATTCTCAAATAATTTTAAAGGGGTTTGCAGTAGTAATTTGAAGAGCAATGCAGTAGGAAGGAGTAGACATAGCACTGCACTGGAGTCAAAACACTTTGGAAGCCAGTTCCAACTCTGGCAATTACTTTCTGCCTAGATAATATGATTTCTCTGGGTCTCAGTTTCCTCATTTCTAAAATAGCATTTATAAGACTTGGCCTGCTTGCCAAACAGAATCAGAGAAGAACCTCAAGTCTTTGTAAATGGTTATATCTCTTATAAATTCACAGTATTAATTAAAGTTATTATATGTATCTATGTATCATTATATGTAAAGAATTTTAAATAATTTTTAAAAGAATAAAAAGTTTGAGAAGCACCAATTGCTACCCAACAATTTATAAAACTAAGCACATGATTTTGCCAATCATTTTCTCACTGACTCTGAAAGGCTTCTACCATTGGCAGCTTTGAAAACGTAGGCCAAAGATGTCCACTGTCTTTTAAGGACAGCACTACGGTATCATAAGGCAATGCATTATTCACTTACAGTTAAATGGTTTGTTTTTCTTTGTTCATGAATTTATTCTAAATTAAAATACACATTAAGACACATTAAGATCATACTTCTTAGTCTTATCTACACCATTTTTCTATGTACATTTTATTAAATTTTGATATTACTCCATCAGGAATTTCCAAGAATATTAGAGATTGGTTAAATATTATTTCATATTAATGAAAACCAAACTTTGCTTGGTTAAAAAAAAAAAAACTAAGCCAAAATTTTAGCCTTTATTTACAATTTTAAAATGATTTTTAGCAATTTGTGCTTTCTAATTTGCTGTTGTTTTCTTAAAAGGGATCTGCACATAAGCATGAATATGGTGGGCCAGGAAGGACTTGTGTGCATGTGTGCGTGCGTGCATGTGTATAGCTAAAATTGCACAATGCTTCCACATGCACTGTACTGGTCACTTCTGTGTTTACATATTTATTCCTCCAACAACCCTATAATAGGGACTATTATTACCCAAATTTTACAAAAAAGAAATTATAGAGAGATTAACTTGCCCAAGGCCACCCCAAAATTCATTGGCAAAGCCTGGATGCAGCTCCAGAAAGTTTGCCGTTTTAATCTATTCATGAATCTTTTTTATTTTTATAAATTTATTTTTTATTGGTGTTCAATTTGCCAACATATAGAATAACACCCAGTGATCATCCCATCAAGTGCCCACCTCAAGGGCTGGCAGGATATATTCAGGGTCCTAAATGAGAAGAACATGCAACCAAGAATACTTTATCCAGCAAGGCTCTCATTCAAAATGGAAGGAGAGATAAAGAGCTTCCAAGACAGGCAGGAACTGAAAGAATATGTGACCTCCAAACCAGCTCTGCAAGAAATTTTAAGGGGGACTCTTAAAATTCCCCTTTAAGAAGAAGTTCAGTGGAACAATCCACAAAAACAAGGACTGAATAGATATCATGGTGACACTAAACTCATATCTGTCAATAGTAACTCTGAACGTGAACGGGCTTAATGACCCCATCAAAAGGTGCAGGGTTTCAGACTGGATAAAAAAGCAGGACCCATCTATTTGCTGTCTACAAGAGACTCATTATAGACAGAAGGACACCTACAACCTGAAAATAAAAGGTTGGAGAACCATTTACCATTCAAATGGTCCTCAAAAGAAAGCAGGGGTAGCCATCCTTATATCAGATAAACTAAAATTTACCCCGAAGACTATAGTGAGAGATGAAGAGGGACACTATATCATACTTAAAGGATCTATCCAACAAGAGGACTTAACAATCCTCAATATATATGCCCCGAATGTGGGAGCTGCCAAATATTTAAACCAGTTAATAACCAAACTGAAGAAATACTTAGATAATAATACATTTATACTTGGTGACTTCAATCTAGCTCTTTCTACCCTTGATAGGTCTTCTAAGCACAACATCTCCAAAGAAACGAGAGCTTTAAATGATACACTGCACCAGATGGATTTCACAGATATTTACAGAACTTTACATCCAAACTCAACTGAATACACATTCTTCTCAAGTGCACATGGAACTTTCTCCAGAATAGACCACATACTGGGTCACAAATTGGGTCTGAACCGATACCAAAAGATTGGGATCGTCCCCTGTATATTCTCAGACCATAATGCCTTAAAATTAGAACTTAATCACAACAAGAAGTTTGGAAGGACCACAAACACGTGGAGGTTAAGGACCAGCCTGCTAAAAGATGAAAGGGTCAACCAGGAAATTAAGGAAGAATTGAAAAGATTCATGGAAACTAAAGAGAATGAAGATACAACCGTTCAAAATCTTTGGGATGCAGCAAAAGCAGTCCTGAGGGGGAAATACATCCCAATACAAGCATCCATTCAAAAACTGGAAAGAACTCAAATTCAAAAGCTCACCTTACACATAAAGGAGCTAGAGAAAAAGCAGCAAATGGACCCCACCCCCAGCAGAAGAAGAGAGTTAATTAAAATTCGAGCAGAACTAAATGAAATCAAAACCAAAAGAACTGTGAAACACATCAACAGAACCAGGAGTTGGTTCTCTGAAAGAATTAATAAGATAGATAAACCATTAGCCAACCTTATCAAAAAGAAGAGATGACTCAAATTAATAAAATCATGAATGAGAAAGGAGAGATTACTACCAACACCAAGGAAATACAAACGATCTTAAAAACATATTATGAACAGCTATACGCCAATAAATTAGGCAATCTAGAAGAAATGGACGCATTCCTGGAAAGCCACAAACTACCAAAACTGGAGTAGGAAGCAATAGAAAACCTGAACAGGCCAATAACCAGGGAGGAAATTGAAGCAGTCATCAATAACCACCCAAGACACAAGAGTCCAGGGCCAGATGGCTTCCCAGGGGAATTCTATCAAACGTTTAAAGAAGAAAACGTACCTATTCTACTAAAGCTGTTTGGAAAGATAGAAAGAGATGGAGGACTTCCAAATTTGTTCTATGAGGCCAGCATCACCTTAATTCCAAAACCAGACAAAGACCCCACCACAAAGGAGAATTACAGACTAATATCCCTGATGAACATGGATGCAAAAATTCTCAACAAGATACTAGCCAATAGGATCCAACAACACATTAAGAAAATTATTCACCATGACCAAGTAGGATTTATCCCCGGGACACAAGGCTGGTTCAACACTCGTAAAACAATCAATGTGATTCATCATATCAGCAAGAGAAAAACCAAGAACCATATGATCCTCTCATTAGATGCAGAGAAAGCATTTGACAAAATACAGCATCCATTCCTGATCAAAACACTTCAGAGCGTTGGGATAGAGGGAACTTTCCTCGACATCTTAAAAGCCATCTATGAAAAGCCCACAGCAAATATAATTCTCAATGGGGAAGCACTGGGAGCCTTTCCCCTAAGATCAGGAACAAGACAGGGATGTCCACTCTCACCACTGCTATTTAACATACTATTAGAAGTCCTAGTCTCAGCAATCAGACAAGAAAAAGACATTAAAGGCATTCAAATTGGCAAAGAAGAAGTCAAACTCTCCCTCTTCGCCGATGACATGATACTCTACATAGAAAACCCAAAAGCCTCCACCCCAAGATTGCTAGAACTCATACAGCAATTTGGTAGCGTGGCAGGATACAAAATCAATGCCCAGAAATCAATGGCATTTCTATACACTAACAATGAGACTGAAGAAAGAGAAATTAAGGAGTCAATCCCATTTACAATTGCACCCAAAAGCATAAGATACCTAGGAATAAACCTAACCAAAGAGGTAAAGGATCTATACCCTAAAAACTATAGAACACTTCTGAAAGAAATTGAGGAAGACACAAAGAGATGGAAAAATATTCCATGCTCATGGATTGGCAGAATTAATATTGTGAAAATGTCAATGTTACCCAGGGCAATTTACACGTTTAATGCAATCCCTATCAAAATACCATGGACTTTCTTCAGAGAGTTAGAACAAATTACTTTAAGATTTGTGTGGAATCAGAAAAGACCCCGAATAGCCAGGGGAATTTTAAAAAAGAAAACCATAGCTGGGGGCATCACAATGCCAGATTTCAGGTTGTACTACAAAGCTGTGGTCATCAAGACAGTGTGGTACTGGCACAAAAACAGACACATAGATCAATGGAACAGAATAGAGAACCCAGAAGTGGACCCTGAACTTTATGGTCAACTAATATTCGATAAAGGAGGAAAGACTATCCATTGGAAGAAAGACAGTCTCTTCAATAAATGGTGCTGGGAAAATTGGACATCCACATGCAGAAGAATGAAACTGGACCACTCTCTTTCACCATACACAAAGATAAACTCAAAATGGATGAGAGATCTAAATGTGAGACAAGATTCCATCAAAATCCTAGAGGAGAACATAGGCAACACCCTTTTTGAACTCGGCCACAGTAACTTCTTGCAAGATACATCCACAAAGGCAAAAGAAACAAAAGAAAAATGAACTATTGGGACTTCATCAAGATCAGAAGCTTTTGCACAGCAGAGGATACAGTCAACAAAACTAAAAGACAACCTACCGAATGGGAGAAGATATTTGCAAATGACGTATCAGATAAAGGGCTAGTTTCCAAAATCTATAAAGAACTTATTACACTCAACACCAAAGAAACAAACAATCCAATCATGAAATGGGCAAAAGACATGAAGAGAAATCTCACAGAGGAAGACATGGACATGGCCAACATGCACATGAGAATATGCTCTGCATCACTTGCCATCAGGGAAATACAAATCAAAACCACAATGAGATACCACCTCACACCAGTGAGAATGGGGAAAATTAACAAGGCAGGAAACAACAAATGTTGGAGAGGATACGGAGAAAAGGGAACCCTCTTACACTGTTGGTGGGAATGTGAACTGGTGCAGCCACTCTGGAAAACTGTGTGGAGGTTCCCCAAAGAGTTAAAAATAGACCTGCAGTTGCGCTGTTGGGGATTTACCCCAAAGATTCAGATGCAATGAAACGCCGGGACACCTGCACCCCGATGTTTCTAGCAGCAATGTCCACAATAGCCAAACTGTGGAAGGAGCCTCGGTGTCCATCGAAAGATGAATGGATAAAGAAGATGTGGTTTATGTATACAATGGAATATTACTCAGCAATTAGAAACGACAAATTCCCACCATTTGCTTCAACATGGATGGTACTGGAGGGTATAATGCTGAGTGAAGTAAGTCAATCTGAAAAGGACAAACAGTGTATGTTCTCATTCATTTGGGGAATATAAATAATAGTGAAAGGGAATATAAGGGAAGGAGAAGAAATGTGTGGGAAATATCAGGAAGGGAGACAGAACATAAAGACTCCTAACTCTGGGAAACGAACTAGGGGGGGTGGAAGGGGAGGGGGGCTGGGGGTGGGGGGGAATGGGTGACGGGCACTGAGGGGGACACTTGACGGGATGAGCACTGGGTGTTACTCTGTATGTTGGTAAATTGAACACCAATAAAAATTAATTTATTTTAAAAAAAAAGTGCCCACCTCAGTGCCTGTCACCCAGTCACCCCCACCCCCCACCCACCTCCCCTTCCACCACCCCTAGTTCGTTTCCCAGAGTTAGGAGTCTCTCATGTTCTGTCTCCCTTTCTGATATTTTCCGCTTATTTTTTCTCCTTTCCCCTTTATTCCCTTTCACTATTTTTTTATATTCCCAAATGAATGAGTCCATATAATGTTGGTCCTTCTCCAATTGACTTATTTCTACTAAAGATGTTCAGAAAGATAGAAAGAGATGGAATACTTCCAAACTCGTTCCATGAGGCCAGCATCACCTTAATTCCACAACCAGACAATGACCCCACCAAAAAGGAGAATTATAGACCAATATCCCTGATGAACATGGATGCAAAAATTCTCAACAAGATACTTATCAACAGGATCCAACAATACATTAAGAAGATTATTCACCATGACCAAGTAGGATTTATCCCCGGGATGCAAGGCTGGTTCAACACTCATAAAACAATCAATGTGATTCATCATATCAGCAAGAGAAAAAACAAGAACCATATGATCCTCTCAATAGATGCAGGGAAAGCATGTGTCAAAATAAGCATCCATTCCTGATCAAAACTCTTCAGAGTGTAGGGATAAAGGGAACACTCCTCAGCATCTTAAAAGCCATCTATGAAAAACCCACAGCAAATATCATTCTCAATGGGGAAACACTGGGAGCCTTTCCCCTAAGATCAGGAACAAGACAGGGATGTCCACTCTCACCACTGCTATTCAACATAGTACTAGAAGTCCTCGCCTCAGCAATCAGACAACAAAAAGACATTAAAGGCATTCAAATTGGCAAAGAAGAAGTCACTCTCCCTCTTCGCCAATGACATGATACTCTACATAGAAAACCCAAAAGACCCCCCCCCCCCCACCACCACCAAGATTGCTAGAACTCATACAGCAATTCGGCAGTGTGGCAGGATACAAAATCAATGCCCAGAAGTCAGTGGCATTTCTATACACTAACAGTGAGACTGAAGAAAGAGAAATTAAGGAGTCAATCCCATTTACAATTGCACCCAAAAGCATAAGACACCTAGGAATAAATCTAACCAAAGAGGTAAAGGATCTATACCCTAAAAACTACAGAACACTTCTGAAAGAAATTGAGGAAGACACAAAGAGATGGAAAAAATATTCCATGCTCATGGATTGGAAGAATTAATATTGTGAAAATGTCAATGTTACCCAGGGCAATTTACACGTTTAATGGAATCCCTATCATGAATTCTAAGAATGTAATACTCAGGAGGGGAAAGCAGCAAAAAACACAGAATATATCATTTTTTGGAAGTCTAAAATCTAAATTACCTGATACTATAAAGAACTCAAGAAAATTGTTATTGAACAAATTGGGACTATGGTGACAGGAGGACGAGAGAATAAAAGGGATTGGAAAGGGCCTAGAGAGAACTTCACTTGTGTGGGATCCATCTATTTCTTAAGTTGGGTAGCAGGCTTACTGGTGATTATTTTATTACTACGCCCCATAATTTACATGTAGGTCACAATTCACCTTGTATGTGTCATTTTATTGTAAAAATTAAAGAAAATATTAATCAATAAGCTATTCAAACTCTTTGTGATTTTTGATACATGTGGGTTGGATGAATTATTTTTCTGTTTCAAGAGTCAAGCAAATTTGGTCAGGGGTGGCAGAGGCTTGGCATGAGTATCATCACTCCCTCCCATGGTGGTCAGTGGTCATTGGGATGGCTTGCTTCCTCCCATGTCTGACCACTGTTTTAGGATTTTCTCCACATAGGACTCTGAGAATTCATGACTGATTATGAACAGGTGGTTGGGACTGCCACATCAATTTCGTTGGAGGTAGCATCCACATTATCATTGTGTCAAAGGATTCCTAGAATTCTTGCAACCAGGTTAACTCTGGGATTCCCAACTGGTAACACTGATGCCTCTTTTTCAAAGATGCAGTTACCTGTTAAGTTGGAAGCATCGGTGGGACTCAGCTGTAACCAATGGCGGGCATCGGAGTCAGTCACAACATCTGTGGGAGTGTTCAGTTCTGGGTCTTCCTCACAGGTTGACCATGGGCTCATGGACAGCTCTGCCTCATTGCTATAGCCCAGAGCTGTGTCACTGCTGATACTTTCACCTGGTACAATGGAAGAACTGAAGTATGAGATAACAAATAGCTGGAAATCAGAATGCTCCCCATTACCAACATGCAAGTGACTGAACAGTTGACACAGCAGGAATAGTTTAGGGGATAGTGGCTCAAAAGCAGACTCTGTGGGAATCTTGGTCAACAAAATAAAGCTCCCAGGTGCAGGCCATTAATCGTCATTAGGAGCTCCCTTACATATCACCAAGTGACATTCTTTTCAAGGGAGTTTTCAATCCAGCTACCCCATATGCCCCAAAGATGACATCAAGTCCTTCAGCTTTCTACTGCAATTTACTCCACTATGAAATGGGCATGGGTGGAGGAAGGCATAGGAATGCCTTTCACCACAAATGCAAATTTATCCTACAAGAGCCTAAGGATGCTTTTTACCTTGTGGTTCAATGTTTAAACTTAAATTCAGAGTGAATTATCAGGCTCACTGGGGGCTGAGGTGTCCAACTGCAAAAGATTTTCTCCAAAAGAAATTCTCCCCTTTAAACACTAAAAAGTTCTAATTTGTCATAGTACAATGATGCTTTCAAAGGCGATTAAACCTTATAAAGCTATTTAGTCTGACACAATCCAAACCTAGACAGTCTGCTCCTCCAAGTCTTCTACTTCCCAACACTGTGAAGTTGCCCCCTGTCTGCTCACTCTTCTGTCTGCTCTTTTTATTTGCTGCTGACAGTCCCTCAGCCTCGTTGCTTCTAATCTGCTGTCCTCTATTCACGTGCCAAGAACTGCCAGTTGCCCCAGTAACCAACCTGTTAGGTCCCTAACTTCATCTGCCACAGAACTCCAAGCCAAAAGAGTCTGAAGGTGAAGCCTAAGAAGAGCTCCTCTGCCTCTACCAAAACCACCCTAGATCTGGAGGAGATGTTTACTGTGCTTCTGAGAAGGGGGCAGCCAGGAAGCTGGCTTCAGAGAAGCAGATTATTAGAGCTATAGTTTATGGTATATAATATATCTAAGGATTTGAACCAAATTTCATTTTTTAAATACTTATACCATTGACTTCAATGTCTTTCTGAGGCATTTTGCTCCAAGTCTGTATGAACTTTCTGGGAAGATCATTCTTCCTTCTGGGTCTGTTTGCTCACCCTTCCATTGGCCTTGGTTGTCCCTCTCAGCTGGAGAAAGGCCCAGGGTGGAAGGACAGGCCTCTATGACACACAGAATGGACTGATCTGTTTTACTATACCTGTGAACTAACCATCCATCAATCCTGGGATTCCAGGAATAAAAATGTCCCATTTCACAACCATGTCTCTTCAGAGGATATCATACCAGTCAGAAAGTAGAAGAGAATAAAATAGATTGACTCAAGTTGGACAAACACAAACCGCATTTCCTGGAACTTACTCTTCTGTCTTTCCCTACATTTTCCTTGTGTCTGCTGCAAATCATCTTTTAAATCCAATTCAGCAGGACTGCTGCTTCTTCGAACTAAGATCTTTAGACAAAAAGAAATAATGCATTTGTTACAGGAAAGTTCTGATTTTTATAAGACTGTTAAGTTTCTAGTCTCCATTTCTAAAGAAAAAGAAACAATAATAATAGCAACAAAAAAATTGAATGATGTTTTCCATTTGAAGGATATGTGTTCACAAATTATTGTAATTGAATTATAAATTACTCAAGGTCTGAAATTTTTGGCTTCTCCTTTGTCAAGTGGCATCCAATTAAATTGATCTACTGAGAAGAGATGCCAATTTCTATGGAAGTAATTTAAAGTTTTATTTGTACCTCTCCTTCAGCACACATACATAGTGAAACCAATTCTGCAGAAGGCTAGGTTACCCAGGAATGGTGCCGGCAGGGAAGGTGTAAACTCTACCCAGACATCTAAAGGTCACTCTGTGCCTCCTTGTTAAATGTGCAGCAGACCTTCTGGGGCAACTCCACACTAAAACACTGGAGAACTAAAACATTTGGAGGCAAATAAAAATAAAAAAAAAAAAAAAAAAACATTTGGAGGCAATCTGTATACTCTAAAATGTATAACTTGCTTGGAGACAAAACACACATTACACAAAATGATTACAGTGTACATAAGCAAAATATGGTCTCTAAAAGGTATGCAGAATAAAGTGTTACCTTAATTGGCTCACAGTTACAGGAGAGCTGTTCAAGAAGGCAACAGACATGAAGTGGTAGAGAGAAGGCAGGAGGGGATTCAAGGCAGGAAGCACTGAGTGGTAATCAGCAAGTTCTATGTGCAGGAAAAGAAGCTGATTATATAGCAGGCCATGCAAGGCAGTCAGGTGAAGAAGGAAAATGTTAAGAAGGAAATGCAGACCACCTTCTAAAAGAGGTAGCTGCCAGGGGGCCTTCAACATCAGGCTACAATTTCAACCCAATATTGACAAAATGAACAACTGTGTGTCCCAGACAATAGTTTACCATGATTAAAATATAACTAGAAAGGTAAGTCTAGTCGTCATCTGTGGGATAGATTAAAATTAAGAAGAAAACTGCAATGGAATTGTTGTAGTGATTAAGGAATGAAAGGATACAGCTTTAGATGGTAGAAAAGGAAAAGAGACAAATAAGAGAATGCTGCAGAATGACAGACAAGAGCTTATATGAGAGCTATATATGAGAGTGAAGGAAAATTAAATCACAAAAGGATATGAATCTAGGGGACCATGAGAACGATGATAACAAAGGAAGGAAGGAAGGAGAAAAGGAAGGAAAGAAGGGTGGGAGGAAGGAAAGAAGCAAAGAAGAAAGCATAAGAACAAAGGAACTTTAGAAGATTTCTGATATTTTAATTTTCATCTTTGAGCTAAATACTCAAAGCAAAGGTACTGTAAGCAGGCAACAAAAATCCAGGACTAGCAAGATAGAGGAGAAAATCAGGAATGAAGATGCAAATTTAAGGTCCTCCAGTGCAAAGTGGATAGAAAACCTGGGGTTCAATGAGTCAACTAAAAGGAAGAATACTAAACAAGCAAAGGAATGAAAAGGAAGGGCTGAGATGTATAATTAAAAGACAGAATAATTATGAAGCTAAAACACAAAAGTAGGTCATATATGAAATATTCAGAAGACTAATAGCACATGAAAAAATATTACCCAGCCTTAAAGAAGGATGATATATGTACTTAATGTGATAATAGAAACATGCCCAGGATCTTTCCTTAACTAAAAAGCAGAATGTGGGCACTTCTGCTTCTGACTATACGAGACTGAATTTCTTCCAGCTATAGAACTAGATTTAACATAAGAATTTCAAGCTCACAGGAAGTAGAATAAACCTCCCAGTGATCCACACTCCCCTCACAAACTGAGCAAAAACCAGAGCAGTGAAATAGGGCTGTCACAAGGGTAAATCTAGTATTACCACTGCCACGAGCAAAAGCACTGAAAGTCCAGGACTAAAGTAGCACTTCTTGGTTCCTGGAAGATACAAATGTACGTGTTGTCCTGGTGAAACTCCATCACCTCATACATCCAGGTTTTCTGTAGATGAAGACCCATCAGCTAGGAACTCAACTCATAATCAAAGATCACCAAACATCCAAGGAAATAAATCATCATGTTATAAGAGTCTCAAAAACAACAAATACCAGATTTGGACCCTATCGCCACACCCAAGGATTTCAGATAATCTGAAAAAGAATTTAGAATTCTAATTTGTGATTATTTTAAAGGAATAAAAGATGGGAATCACAAAAGTGAGCAAGCAACAAGAGATTATTAGAAATTATAAGAAATGCTTGAAAAGAATTAACCTGAACTTTTAGAAGCAAGAGTTATAAATTATTGAACTAAAAAACTCAGTGGAAGTATTAAACAGCCAACTCTATATAAGAGAGTAAAGAGAGAACTACTGAACAAAAACATATCTGATGAATTACCCAGAATGTAGAAGAAGGCCAAGAAGAGTGGAAAATATGAAAGGTGACAAGAACATGGAAGACAAAATGAGAAAGTCTAAATGCATTTCTACCCAAATTCCAGAAAAAAAGAACTGACAGAACAAAAAAGGCAGTATTTAAAGAAATGATGACATAGAATTTTCCAGAAACACTGGAGGAAGAAGCATTCACAGATGCGTGGTATACAGCATACAGCATATACAAAAATGACAAATGTATAAGCCAAAAGAAAACGCACCTAAATATAAAGCAAGAAGACTGATGGACGAGGACAAAGAACAGTAAAGAACAACAACTGGAGAGAATGGACAGAATGGACAGAAGAACTCTCAATAACAGCAATGAAAGACAAGACATAGAAGAATAGCTTCCAATAGAAGGTGGGAAGAAGGTAGAAAGAAGTAGGGCAACTATTAATTAAGATGTTTTACTTATTGTCCAGAGAGACAAAGGAACCAGTGAGTCAAGATAAGTATATAAGAGAGAAAGGTGTCATCTGAAAGATCAATGAAGGAGAAATGAATTAGATAAATGGGGGTTATCCATGTGGGAAAAAATAAAATTAGATCCTACTTCACTCCATAAGCAAGAATCAATTCCAGATGGATGAAAGACCTAAATATGTACAGCAAAACTGAAACACTTATAAATATTTTTATGCTTATAGAGTTGGCATTTTTAAGATTTTCACAAAACCTAACCATAAAAATGTTTAACAAAAATACCAAAATTAAGAACTTCTGTTCATCAGCAGACATCTTTAAAAGAGTGAAAATATAAGCCACACGTTGGAAGAAGATATTTGCCAGAAATGCAACCAAAGTAGGATCAGTCTTCAGACTACATGAAGAATTAGTAAAAATAAAAGAGGAAAAGACAAAAAAAAAAAATCAATAGGAAAATGGCAAAGACATAACAAGAAACACACATGGTCAATCAACATGTGGAAAGATTTTAAATTTTATTAGTAATTGAAGAAATGCAAAATAAAACGAGATCCCATTTTCACCCACCTGACTCAAAAATTTTTAAATCTGACAATAGCAAGTGTTGGTAAGAATGTGGATGAATGGGAACTTAACACATTGCTGGAAGAATTATAAGTGGTGCAATCCCTTCAGAAAACACACATTCTCTTGTAAAAAACATTCTTCTACTTTAGATCTCATTAATTCCACTCCTAGATAATCACCGTAAAGAAAATCTCAAACATGTAGATCTTGAAACATATACAAGAATATACATAGTTATAGTTTTCATTAAAAAAGTTGAAACACTCTAAATATCCATTAACATGAGTATGAAAAAATAAATTGTGGCATATTCATCGTGGGTTGTCATACAGCAGAGAAAACAGGCTATATGCCATTGTTGATAAATCTTATAAATACGTAACTAAGTGAACAAAGCAGTATTATCACTTTAATAAAGTTTAAAAATAAGGAAAACAAAAGGAATATTGTTTGGAAATACATATATATAGAGCAAAACTACAGAGCAAAGCAAGGATGTGATAAACACAAAGCCAACATAATGCTGCTTTCTGAAGGGACAAGGAAAGAACTTACAGACCAAAGCAACAGCACTGGAAAATGTCTAGTTCTTAAACTGGGTGGTGGGCATGTAGGTGCTTATCGGATTGTTGAAATATACATATATGTATGTATGAAATATACATATATACATACATATATGAATATATGTATATATTGTTGAACTATACCTACACATATATACAGAATATACATACATAAACTGGTATATGCCCTTTTAAAAAATACAGAAAAACTTCACAATTGTTATCTTCTGGGGAGGGAGGGCTAGGGAGAGGGTTTCTGTTTATTTTGCACCTTTCTATAATGTTTGAGTTTTTATTATATATACTACATTTTTTTTAATGACTAAACAGGAGTTACCTGCATGCATGAGATATGGGTTATTTTTTAATTTTCATCTTTATACGTCATATTTGATCTAAAAAAATGATAAATGCTATTTTGCATTTTTCTAAAAAAAGAAATTATAACTGATCTTTGCAAAAATTCATTTATCTAGCAACCTGTGTCAGGTGGAGCATACTACCTAAAGCAGTATTAGGAACAGGGAATGTGAATATATGTATGACAAGCAAGGATGCATGCTTAAAAGTATAGAGTACCATATACAGACCAGAAGGTAAATTCCACTTTAATGCTAACTTTTTTCTACTTTTATAATGTGACTGTAATTTTACACAGAAAGCAGGAAAGCCTTTAAGAGATTTCAATAACCAATAACCAATTGCCAATAACCCATCTAAATGGAGAAATGTTTTAAAAGGCAGTATCGCTGCCACTAATAAATTTATTTCGCCAATAATTTATATGCTTATTTTTAATAACAAACTGATACAGTTTAAAAATATCTTACTGTTATTCCTTCATGTTCTTTCTTCACATGTCCTTTATTTTCTTGAATAGGCCTGGACTCTGAAGAACTCAAAGTCTGTAAGTTTTCTACCTTTGGGCCTAAAGATTTGGGAGGGAAATTTACAAAATAAAATTTCAGATGATAAAATTGAAAAAATATTTTTACATAGAAGTAACTAATCAAATTTAGATATCCTACAATCCATAAAAACAGGAGTTATGGATCTGGCAAACTGGTAGCCTACTGATTAAATCTACTCTATAGAATCTTTGACCCACAGAGAGCTTTTAAGAGAGTGAATTGAATGCTACTCACTGTAGCATAGCACACTATGTTAGCACAGGGGAGGGCAACAAGACCTCTCCTTAGGGGCCTTCAGAAAGGGATCTCAGAGGAAAGTCACAGGCCAGGTGAGCTGACAGGAAAATAGAGCAGTAATCTGGCTCAGTATCACTCAAGAATAAGGACTGATGAAAGAAAGCACAAATAACCAGAATCAGTGATAAAAATGGGAATATCACCACAAAGCCTGTAAACATTCAAATAAGGGCCAATAAATTTTTAAAAAAATACTCGAATGGAACAAACTCCTAAAAACACACACACACACACACACACACACAACTTAATCTGAATCCAAAAAGGAAAAGGAAAATCTTAATAGTCTTAAAATGACTTATTAATTTGAATGGTATTTTAAAATCTTCCTAAAGTAAGACTCCAGGTAACTGATGGGTTCTACCAAATATTTAAGGGGAAGAAAAATAACAACAGTCTTACACAGAACCTTTCAGAGAATAGGAAATCTTTCAGGTAATACATATCTCAAGTTATTTCTTATTGTATTTTCTTATTTCAAGAAGATTTCTAAGAGGGAACACTTCCCTACTCTTTCAATGAGGCTATAACTTGTTGATAAGGAAGTTGGTTTATTTCTCACTTAATTGATGAAACTAGAACTAAATGATAAGCATGCTCATTGGCACCAGACACAACTGAAACATGCACTTTTCCTGAAAACCACATTGTTCACTGTTTACGTTTAGCCATCTGCCTCTTGGCTTTCCATGCTCTGTTGTTGCTGAGAGGTGTCAGAGACATCATGTAGATGCATGTTATCACAAGTTATTATTTCAACCTCAGAGCATCCACAAGCTGCTAGTAAACTTTTTCACAATTCCAGCTAGCCC